>NW_020954867.1:3834783-3906506 GCF_900497805.2 Vombatus ursinus
ATAGATAGATAGATAGATAGATAGATAGATAGATAGATAGATAGATATGGCTATGGTTATAGTTATAGTTACAGAAATATTCACATCTGTGTTCCATTTTTTTCCTATTTGTCCTTCCATTAATTGTATCTCTGAATGCTCTTCAGATGAGGTAGATCATTTGGATCATACTTTCAAGTTTTCTTTCAATTCGTTTTCAATTGGATTATTTTTCAGTGTTGTATAAGATAATGTTTCTCATAATGTCCCAGCATCCTTCTCTGCAGTGTTGTTTACAAATGAGTTTGTATTCTAAAGTGGAATTGCCCTTCATTCTCGTCTTTTTCTACTAGGCAAGAAAATAAAAGTGGGATTTTTTTGATGATACATGGTTTTGTTTTGGTTTTTTTGCTGAAGGCAATTTCTGAATTTTCTGTTTCAGTTAATTCCTTTACAATTAAACTTTTGTAAGAAATGATAATTAAAGGGCAGCTAGGTGGCACAGTTAAGATAGAGTACCAGCCCTGGAGTCAGGAGGACCTGAGTTCAAAGCTGGCCTCAGACACATGATACTCACTAGCTGTATGACCCTGGGTAAGTCACTTAACCCTGATTGTCTTGAGAAAAAAATGATAATTAATAAAAACCATAGAATTGTGAATGTGTGTGTGTATGTGTGTGTGTGTGTGTCTAGAACAAGATGGAGTAGCATAGTTGAGGAAAGTCCAACAAAGGAATATGGATGTTGAAGGAAGAAAAAACACTCCAGGATGACATAAGTTTATATGTTGAAGATTTATTTGTGAGGGTGGGTAGAGAGTCCTGATTATGGCCACTGAGGTAAGGAAGTACAAGTGAGTAGGCCACTTTCATGAGGCATGGAAAGAAGGAGCTCTAATGAGTTGCAGCTGCAGGGTATGGAGAAAATGCTAGCCCTGAGATACTGCTGTTGCTACCCTTTAAATTTCAGCACCCTGTGAAAAAGTTCCAGTTCCCATACTCCCCAATTAAGACCTATAATCTAGGTCACTTTGTCTTTTTAACATTTCCCACTATTCAGAATGATTTGAATATGCTAGTTTGAAGGTGTTATAATTTCTTCTTATAATTATATAATAATTATTATTTTTAGCCTATATTATGATTTGATGTTGATTTTAAACTTTGAAGTAACCACTTGATGGTCTAACATCACACATCTAGCTACCTGGGATATAAATCTCATGTGAGTAAACAGTTATTTCCTGTCTATTAATATTTAACTAACTTTATTTTTTGGTTCTCTGCCACTTGGTGATAGGTAGGCCGAGTTCCTTCTGATTCTTTTTTGGAAAAAAAAATTTCCCATAATATGTTGGCACAACTTTCTAGGTAGCTTACAAACCTTAGTCACATTTCCTAATATATACATAATTTACCATTTTGCCCTTGGATCACATTTACATTGAAGTCCATTAGTATTAAATTATATGTTTTCTTGGTTTGGTACATCTTGTCAAGTGTGGAAGATTTAATCACCTCTTCAAACACAGCAATGGCTGATAGTACATAAATTGTAATGATACACCCATTGGTCTTCTTGCTATATTTTTTCCTCTCCTTTTCTTTCTTTAAAAAAAAATGATGTTTATCATGAGCACTCTAAGATGAAATGACAAGCAACCAGTTAAATAATGTGCCTTGTTTCCTGTGGACACATGAAAAGAAAAACAATTTTACTAAGTCTTTTGTTTGTCTCTCAAAGGAGAATTTGTAAGTTTTTACTGAAATGTCTTTTTCTTGTCTTCTGCCTTTGTGTATGAGAAATATCAATATTGATATTCAACATAAGGTACATCAACATTGGCATAGTTCAATTCTTCCAACAATACGCCAATATGTCACTTCATTTTTTTTGCCTTTTCTTGTATCTCTATTATTTACCATACTGTCTGGCACATAGTAAGTGCTTAATAAATGCTTGTTGACTGACTGACTGACTGTCAAGCTCTGTGTTAAACAATAGAGATGCAAAGAAAGGCAAAAGAAAGCCCTTGTTCTCAAGGAGCTTACATTCTAAAGGAAGGGTTAATATGAAAGTGGAATGTGTGTGTGTGTGTGTGTGTGTGTGTGTGTGTGTGTGTATTATACAGAGGGCCATGACAAACTACCTAGGCCCTTGGACTACAAAAAAATGTAAATGTGATGGAACTTTGTTCTAGTTTTAATCTGCAGCTGTTATTCTAAATTATTAATAATTATATTTGTATATAATTATTTATATATGTTATATGTGTATATGTATGCGTATGTGCATACATGCATGCATGCTATGTGTGTATTGTATTCCTTTTAAAATGTAAGCTCTTTGAGGACAAGGATGGAGTCTTTTGTTCTGCCTTCTCATAAGGTGTATGTACTGTTCTGTGTATTTCTATTTCCCAGTACTCTACTTTTGCAATAGTCTAGCAGATAAATAACTGGAAAAAAAATAGGAACAACCAAACAAAGCTTTTTTATCAGAGGGTTATTGGGGCAGTTTATAATGCATTAGCAATAGATTGTTTCCTGAGATTCTAGTCTGAATTTCCAATTCTTCAGGTTTGTTGTTGTTGTTGTTATTGTTTGTTTGCTTGTTTGTTTGCCTTTGAAGTCCCTGGGAACACTTGCATTTCAGTCTATTCTGAGTTATCATCAATGTTGGAAATTTTCCACACCACCAAATACTTGCTCCATCTTATAGCATTAGTCACAGTATTTTCTTCCCAGAAAATATCTCTTCCTTGGATGATACCCTATCTGAATATTCTTCCTACTATGTGTCAATCTCCTCTTGACCATTTGATTAAGCCCAGGCAGAACCAGCCCTCTTATTCCTGCTGGTGAATATTTAAGTATAATATATATACTATAATAAGTATAGTATAGTATAGTATATAATAAGTATATATACTATAATAAGTATAGTATAGTGCAACAAATCACCTCTGTGGCCATACTTCTTGTCTACCTACTGCACTGAAAGGTTGTAGAAATTCTTTACAATATTTAAGAACTGGTTTCTCTAGCTTGTACATTTATTCAAAGTTTAATCTGCATTATTAACACTTTCTTAAACCTAGACCATCAATAAAACAGTTCAAGCCCTGATGTTAGCATTAGCAGTTGCCAATTTCTGAGGTGTAAATACTCACTTGAAAATTTAACAATCCTTCAAGATTAGAGCTGGCTCCAGGATATTGATACCTGCCTGGGTCTCTTCTCTGTCCTCCAGTAGATCATCTATTAAAATAGTATCCCACACAATAACTCCACAGCCTGTTCAATGTCATCTATCATCATATACTTGCTCATTAACTTCAGTGATGATTCTGCTGTACTTCAGCTACTCCCAAACAAAACAACACTTTAGTGGGCATCATCACTTTAAAAAGTGACAACAACATGTTTCTACAAGCACTTCAAAGTTAAAAAAAATCACCTACTCTTTGAGGTATATAGTAGAACTACTACTATCAACCCATTTTAAAGATGAAGAAACTGAGACTAGAAATATTAAGTAACTTGACCATAGTTATACAACTAATAAAGCTAATAGTAAATATTCAAATCCTTTTCTACTGCCTTCATGCAGTTAATCCTGTTTTGTTCCTGTTCCTTTTCCATGTTATCAAAGCTGGAAGTTCTCTGAAATGATGAATGTGAAGAATTTGAAGAAATTTGAGAAGCTTGTATGTACTAATACAGAACAAAATGATCAACGATAAACAAGAATTTACCAAGTGCTTACTATGAGCAAAATGAGAACTAGGAAAATAATTCACATGATGATCACAATAATGTAAAGGATAAAGAAACTGAAAGACTACTGAATTCTCCTCAATGTGGTGACAATCGTGACTTCAAAAGATTGATTGTAAAGAATTTCTACGATGTTTCAGTGCAGTTGGTAGACTAGAAGTACGGCCACAGAGGTGATTTGTTATACTATACTCTACTATACTTTTTATAGTATATAAACTATACTTACTTGTTACAAGGGAAAGTTTGATTGTGAGGGGGTGGAGAAAGAGTCAGTGAAAAGTGAAAGAGATAAAAAAGAAAATAATCTCAAAAATGTTATTTAAAAATAAAATTTTAAAATACCCCTTTCACCAAAATCACCTATCTCTTCGCCTCCTTGCCTTCATTGAGATCTCTAATACCTCAACTCCTTTTTCCTTAATTAGTCTAGCCACTGCTTCTGCTTCCCTTACTTATCTACTCCGCCTGAATCCTGTAATCAACCATTTCAATTATGCCCTTGTTAGCACTCTATCATTTTTCAACCCTAATATTTTCTGTGACTACCCACCTTAACAACCTTTATGTCTAGTTCAATTCCACTATCCACTTTCTTCACTGCTACTCCAAAACAGCAGAGGATTTGTAAAGAAAATCACATAACTGTGCAAAAAAGCTTAGCCATAATGACTATATCCCAGTCTATGATACACTCTCACTCTCTCTCTCTTTCTCTCTCTCTCTCTCTCTCTCTCTGTCTCTCTCTCTCTCTCTCATATATATGTATATGTATATATATACATGTATATGTATATATATATGTACATGTATATGTATATGTGTGTGTATCTATCTCTCTCTTGTTTTCCAGATGATGCCTGACTTCCCTTCTTAGTTAATTGAAAATAAGATCATCCATTAAAGTATTGGCTTTCCATTACTTGTTGCTAGATTTCTTCCATGTCAAATGCTTATGTACCTGGATTTTGATTATACTTCCCTGACTCATTGCTCTGCCCACCTGCCATAACTTCCACCTAATGCTACAATTATAGTTCTTTGACGTGCATATCTGCTGAAATGAATGTTGCCAACCCCCCTCCCCTGCCTCCAGAGACAGGAGAGGGTAGATGGCTTCAAAATCCATACTTGTATTCAAAAGTGCACCAGTGAAAGATCATTCTTTCCATTGTGTGTTGGACAGATAAAAAGTTGATAATGATTGAAAGTCAACTTAATGGGTTCTTTTCACTAATAGCAAAAAAACAATAAAAATAGAGACAAGCAAAGCTTTAAGACTACTGGATTCATAATGAAGCATGGTCTTCCTAGACAGCTTCTGTGGCCAAATACATATAATGCTCCCACTAATCATAGATTCTGCTTACTAAAGATGTTTGATTCAGATCTTGATTCTATAAATCTTTAAAGCAAAATCTTCCTCAAAGATTTCAAAGGGAGTCCCTTCTTCTTAGGAATGCCTATAAATGATTGATTTTACTGCCAGATCAGAATCTTCTAGCTATGTTATTTCAAGTTATATCCTTCATGTTATTTTAATGTTATTTTTATATTTAATACATTCAATGTACAGTACTTAACATGACCAACTAGTAAGTGAAATGTTTTCTTATCAATTTTTTAGATTTACTTCATTAGTAAAGAATTGTACCTCATCATTATAATAGTTTTGTCAGTGTTTCTTGAAACATTTTGATGTAATAAACTCTATATCTATATAAAGCTGAAATATTTATACTATTAGAAATAATTGGTGTGCATATCAAGGGAGGAAGCACCGTCAGTTACTCATGGTAAGATATCACAATGTTAACACAATGTTGAATATAAAATCCTAAGCACAGCTAAGCAGCACTACTGCAAAAATGAATCCTGAAGTCTGTGTTTTATCATGATTTATATGAGGTGTCACCAGACTTTCTCATGCTCTAAACAAGAAAGTTTTACAGCATAGTTCTTTTTCTTCATGAAACTCTCCACTGGGTTACATACATACATGCATGCATACATACCTAAATATGAACTCACATCAGAATGTACTAGAAGGGATACTCATTTTCCCAAAAAAGCAGAAAGAAAATCAAGGCACATGAAAGAATTATGCAATATGGCAGAATGTAAACTCCCTAAGGACAGAGATTTGTTTTATATCATCTTTCCATATCTGGCAGAACCCAGGAAAGTGTCTTGCCCACAGTGCATGCGTAGTAACACATTGCTGAATTAACATACCTGATCAAATATTTAACATGCTGTTAAATTTTGTTGTTATTCTTGAGTCATTTTAGTCATGTCAGACTCTCCATGACCCCATTTGGGATACTGGAGTGGTTTGCCATTTCCTTCTCTAGCTTATTTTAAAGATGAAGAAACTGAGGCAAACAAGGTTAAGTGACTTGTCCAGAATCGCACAGCCACTAAGTGTCTAATAAGATAATAAGATAAGTCTTCCTGACTACAGGCCACTGTGCCACCTAGCTAGCTGCCCTGCTATTAAATACACACACACACACACACACACACACACACACATACTCACATACTCACATGCACACTCATACATATATACATTTATCTAAATGTGTATTTTTGTGTTTATGTATGTGTATGTACATATGTGTGTATGTATAAATATGGCATGTACAAGTACATTCTGATATGCCTAGTCCTATCCCTAAGCCAATCATCTTAGCTTATATTATGATGAAGACAATCAAGAGATAGGAAAAGCTTTTGCATACCTTATAAACTACTGGTTTATAAGGTCCCAAACAAGAAAAGTGGCAATCCTTCAGTACTATACCCTGATCATATCACTTCTAGAGTATTGTATTTAGTTATAGGTATCACATTTTAGGAAGAACATTATTGAGCTGGAGTATTTTCAGATGAAAACAACAAGCCAGGATCATGAGGATCCAAGAAATTATGTTATACAGGCAATGGTTGAAGGAAGGAGAGCATTTATCCTATTACAGAGAAGAATTAACTGCCTTCAAAACCCTGTGATTATTATTTTATTGTCTTCCCTCTGCCAACTGGGGCAAAATAAGTATTGCAGGACAATTGCAGCTTTCTAAAACTGTGACTACTGGGATGGTGGTGTAGTGGAAATGTGAAGATTGTGAATATCCAATCACTGGAGGCCTTTAAGTAGAAGCTGGACGATTCATTGTTAAGAATGGTGTAGAAAAATATCCATTCTTGGATATAGGTTAGGGAAGACCAGATGACTGCTAACTAAAATTCTTACAACTCTATGTGAAGAAAGTAAGTTTAGGCATATATAAGGACCAATACGTCTCTGTTTCCTGCAAACGGAAGTAGATTCAATAGAGAAAGATCAAGGACTCAAAAGTTAAAGTGGTGCATTTAATGCAACACTAATATTAAATCAGCTTGTAAATTGAAGTATCTTACATTAATCTTCAGAACACAATGTATGCAATCAAGGCACTTGGGAATATAGTTGGAGAATTAGTAACTGTTTCTGATTATTGGTGATCATGCATATTTTTCCAAAACCAGAAGTTTTACTAATAAATTTGCCTTCTCACATCTTATATAACAGGAGGGCACAGGACCTGATGAACAAGCACTTCTTAGCCTAGATAAGAGACCAGAACAGACCATGTGCTAATCAAACAATTAATGTCAATGTAATTATCTATCTATCTATCCTCAGTTACCATCTGGCCACAACTATTATCAAAATGAGGGCAGCCATTATCCCTTCTAGATGCCCCCAGTTTCCATGTTTAATTTTA
Organism: Vombatus ursinus; assembly: GCF_900497805.2. Classification (NCBI taxonomy): domain Eukaryota; kingdom Metazoa; phylum Chordata; class Mammalia; order Diprotodontia; family Vombatidae; genus Vombatus; species Vombatus ursinus. The sequence continues at coordinate 3,842,313 of NW_020954867.1, forward strand.
ATTGGGGAAGGCATCTCAATGTGCAGGATATAAACTAAAAAGTTAGTACATGAAGGATATTCATTTCCTTTTGGTATCATCACTCCAACCATGCCTCCTTCCTCCCCAGCAAGTAAATATGAAAAAAGTAAGGTTGATTATTTTTCAAAGTTTTGACCTACATGCTTTTCTGCATAGTATTTAGCTGAAGTCACTTTAGAGAATGTTACCCTACTGATTACAAAATGATTTTCATTACATTCCATAAATATATGAATATATGTAAATAAATATTTGATGTGTTTTGTACTTTAACTGTGAATTTAAATCAATAGATTATAAATAAAATATTGAAACATATGATGAAACCACATACATTGGTTTATTATCTACTTCATGTTTATTTCTTTCCTTTCTGTCACTCAAAAACACCTGAATGCGTATTTTGTGTTGGTCTATGCCTATAAGTCCACATTATGCAATAAGGACTATTTTTTTTCTTTTTATTTATAAGAATGAAGTATTTTCCCCTATAAGTTTGGATTTTGTCCAAATGGAGTTAGCTCCATCTTTGTCAAAATCATTTTCATTGCACCCATATAAAAAGCAGCCATAGTAACAGATATTTTCGGGGACAAATGCCCATTTGGGGGGAGGGTATGGAAAACATTTGATTGAGTGGTTTCTTTGTGAACTAAGAATAATGGGTAACAATGAGGAACATAACAGACAGAGCATAATGCTTGGTATATAATGATCTCTTTGGCAAATTCCTTTTATTTATTTTTTCCATTCAAACACAGGATGAGAAGCCAGGAGATCAGGGTATACAGTCTGGCACTGAAACTTCTCAAATTTGAGACCTTTGGTAAATCACTTCATCTCCTTAGCTTCAGTTTCTTCACCTGCAAAATAGAAAGTTGGGCTCGATGAGCTGAAGTTCTAATATTCTATGAATCTATGAGCCAAGACAAACATTAGCTTTTATTTTGAGAAAGAAAGTACTGTTTTTATAAAGATGTAGTGAAATCTTTGCTGTTCATCAGATGTAATGTTTTATTTCCTTACAAACACTGGCAGGGGCAGGGGGAATGGCGTGCAAAACTTACAAAAAATAAAAAAAAACATGGGCTATGGAAGAGAGAAGATAAATTTATTTTAATTATTCATTTATTGTAAATAATTATTAATTATCATATAACATTCCATTTCTCCCAATTACATGCTAAAACAATTTTAACATTTAGTTTTAGTTCCAAATCCTATCCCTCCTCTTTCCCCCTCAAAACAGTAAGCAATCTGATATAGTTTATACATGTACAATCATGTAAAATATTTCCATATTAGTCATTTTTTACAAGAAGATGAAAGAAAAATAAAAAAACCTGCTTCATTCTGTATTCAGACGGTATAATTTCTTTCTCTGGAGGCAGATAATATGCTCCATCATGAATCCTTTGGGATTGTCTTGGATCATTGTATTGCTGAAAATAGCTGTCATTCATAGTTTTTCATCATACAATATTGCTGTTACTGTGTACAACATTCTCCTAGTTCTACTTCACTCTGCATCAGTTCATAAGTATTTCCAGGTGTTTTCTGAAATCATCCTGCTTGTCATATTTTAAAGCACAATAATATTCCATCACAATCATATACCACAGCTTGTTTACCCATTCCCCAATTTATAGGCCTCCTCTCAATTTCTAATTCTTAGCCACCACAAAAATACTATAAATATTTTTGTACAAATAAGTCCTTTCCCCTTTTTTATGTCTTTGGAATATAACAATACATCTTTGAATACATTTCATATTAAGATAGTGGTTTTAATTTTTACAAATTAAATATTTTTAAATTAAAAATAAAATTAAATAAATTGTAATTTACAAATGACAATTTTTTTTTTACAAATTTCCTCAGACTAGAGCTCAAGTGCCATCTCAGACACTTACTAACTATATGACCTAAGATAAATCACTGAACTTTTCTGGGACTCAGTTTCTTCATTTATAAAATGAAAGAACTAAAATGGTTCCTAAAAACCATCAATTCTAAGTCTCTTACTTTGTAGATGAGGAAGCTGTGGCTGGGAAAGGATAAGTGACTTGCCCAGAATCTCTCAACTTGTAAGTTTCTGAAACCAGGTCTTCCTCACTACAAGACCAGCAGTATGTGACCTTTATGGTACCTTTCAGCTCTAAATTTATTATATCAATTGATCTTCATAATAATCGCATGAATCAAGTATTATGGGTATCATTATCCCTATTTTATAGAAGATGAAACTGAAGCTGAGGGAGGGAGTTGAATGACTCAACAATGTTCACATAAGTTTCAAGACCTTCTGAATTTAATTTCAGTGCTCTTACATTATGATACACTGCCCTAAGTGGATGGTTGTATAGATGGATGAATGGATGGATAGATGGGTGGATGGATGAAAGTACATTTATTTACTAAGCATTTATTATTGCAAGTCACTGTACTAGAATCTGGGGATGTAAATAAAAAAATAAAATAGTCTCTACTTTCAAGGAGTTCATATCCATTTATATGTGGTGGAATAGATGCAATAATTATTCAAATCATAGGGTTTGTTTCTAACCAGAACTGTTAGGATTACCAAAGACTGTATGACGTGGTAAAAGATATTTTAAAGAATAATAGATATTACCAATAGGTTCTAAATGTTGTGTCACAGAGGGGAAAAAAAAGCCTATTAGCAATTAAATATTTAATAAAAGTAAAAAAAGTTGTCTTTGGAAAAAAAAACCCATAATTTTTAAATCACTTTCCTCACAAGTATTTCTATATTCATCTATTCAGCACTCATTCATTCAAGAAAGATTTACATGCCTACCATGTTCAATGCATTGTTATATGAATAGTTTGTGTAAAATATTTTTCACCTGACAATCTAGATTAAAAAAAAAACAATCCCCTGGAGGTAGAGAAAAAGGTGACAGAAGTTGTTACCTGAAGATTGTCAACAAAAGATACTTGGTGAAGTCGGTGATCTGAGCCATTATCACACATGGGACTTATTCATTCTTCCATTTCACAAACATTTTTCAAGTTGCATTATTGTTACATGAAAGGTATCTTGTTAGGCACATACATGAGATTTGTTGATCATCTCAGCTCTTTCCACAAATGACTCAGGCATTTCAGGGTCACCACAATTTCTATTTCTAGTTTGTTGTGCCAACTCCTCTGACTGGCATTAATATTTCTCTAACTTACCTTTTCCCCCCTTTCATAGTACTCATCTTAAAGCATTCTACATTCCAGTCAGCATGAACTATTAGCTACTCCATATACACATCATATACTCACCCTTTTCCATGCATTCATGAAAAACCTTCTCCATATATAGAAAATGTTCCTTCCTCATTTCTGTCAGTGCTTCTCTCTTCTTTCAAGACTTAGATGGTCCCTTAACTCCTCCATGAATTCTCATCTACTTCCTTCATCTGCAAGTGTTCTCTCCTTCCACAAAATTTTCTAAAGCACTTTGTCTTGATTTCTGTTTCATCTAAATTATATTTTCTCCTGAATCATTTCTTTTTTGCACATTTTACAACTCTCCTTTAGATTATAATTCCTTTGGAAGAAGAGATTGAGCCATTTAATATATACATCTCTCTCTCATTCTCTCTCTCTCTATACATATGTGTGTGTGTGTGTATCTTTTAATCACATACAATTTTTCATGTATGTTGGATGGATGAATAGTTATTGATGTAAATTTAATTCATTGTTACCAGATTCTGAGAAAAGCTAAAACTATGCAGGAGCCTTTTTTTTTTTCTGGGAACGGAGGAACTCTCAAAAATAGACATAATCATAACTAGGAATTCTAGCATATGAAGCAATCTCATTTGAAATATGGGTTGGGAGTGGTGTGTGGCAGAGTGGAGAGACAGAGGAAATAATACTTTTGCTCTTCAGGGGAACAAATACATCAAGTACCACTTTTCTGGTGACCTGTGTAGTGCAAGTCTCTGGTCCTTGTGGCCTGACATGGCCAGTATGACTATAGACCGGTACAGGTAAGCCAAGAAGACTGTAAGGGAGACTTGGTTCCAGAAAAGAGGCAAAGGCATTGGTACTGTTGGGATATGTTGGCCTAAAGACTGGCTAGGGATGGGGATAGAGTGGTGCAAGAGTGCTTATGTCAGCCCATGGTACCATTGAAGGCTCTTTAGACAGAACAAAACCTTTTAAAACCTAAAAGAGAGATACATTAAAAATCTGGGACAAGCAGGCTAGGATACAAGTTGCTAGACTTCATGATTTTCCAAAGGCAAGAATCAGTAGAAAAAAAAGGTATAGTGGCAATACATAATTAGACCAAAAAACAAAAAGGGGAAGTCAGCAAACAAGTCCTTGGGCTGACAGAGAAAAAGAAAAGAGGGGGATGAGCATGACCTGTAATAGCAACTGACCTCTTTGAGGAAATCAAGAGGAAGCTTATTTAGGAATTCACAATGATGACTTTGTGAAATTAATGTCCTTTCCTTCCTTTCATTTTATTCATTCATTCATAAAATAAGAGAGCCGAAGATGAGCATATGTGTGTGTGTGTGTGTAAACAAAGGTATGTTTGTCCAATTTTGCCAAAGTGTAGAGATAATAAAAGGAAGTCATGTGTCAAAAGGTACCAAGCAAAATGGAATTTAAATTGTATTCCATAGGTATTCTTGTTGATAGTACCCTAATCACCTCCTAATCATTTCCCTTCATAAATCCCTATATCAGGAGAGCACAGAGTCCAAGTGACCTCTCTGCTGGATATATGTTATGACTTATCAAAAGCAACACAGTACAGTATATGGATTTATTGGAGTGAGAATGAGGTGACCTGGTGTCCTAGTGAGTCACTCACTAACTATGTGAGCCAGTTAAAAACCATGTAATCTTTTTTTCTAGCCCAATTAACTAAACTGTAAAAGAAAGGAGGTTGGACAACAAAATCTCTAAGGTATTTTCCAGGTCTGAAATTCTATTATTCTTTGAATTCTTTTCACTCATTCCCTTGTTTGTACATCTGACTCCCCTGTGGTGGAGAAAATCTCTCTCATTATGTTGTTTTTCTTGGATAACACTAAGAAGCCAGAACTTTTTAAGTTTCATACCCCTAAATTAGATTGCCTTTCCTTCTTTACTCCTGTGCAAGTAATTGATTTTGTGTGAACAAGGTAAACACAAGTATAGTATCTATCTAATGTCATTAAAATTTTCAGTAAGCTAAACTCAATATAAACATTTTGGATCTATAATTTGTTAGATAATAGCAATAATATTGTATTGTAGGAAATGAAATGTAAATTCTAACAAAGCATGGGACTTGTAGTCTGTAGATCTGGGTTCTACCTGAAATTGTCACTAACTCAATTCAATTAAATTAATATTTCTTGAGGTCCTTTTATGCAAATGGCATTGTGTTACACTAGGTATAGAGAATATAAATAAAAGATAAATATGACAGATACTACCCTTAAAGATAACAGAGCAACACAACATGTACAACAATGGCTATCATACAAAAGAGCTGAAGAGGAAATCAAATCATAGAGACAATTACAGGTAGAATGAAAATGGGAAAGTGAAAGTAATCCAATAGAGAAAGAAAGTAGTATTAAATATGCCTAGATAGGGTAGTAATGTATATCTTAATTGGCTTGAGAATAGGAAGTCCCATTAACTATCATATGTTAAGATGCATAAACTGGTAAGAAATGGCTAGATGAACATAGAATACCTCATTAGGAATGTTAAAAAGTATTTGAAAATGTGCATTTTTTTAAGTTGTCATCTTCAACATTGTTATAGTTACTAATGAACTAACTGTTCTTTTTGGATGATACAATTTTTTTTTCTTTTGTTATAGGAATAACATGTTAAGAGCAATGTCTTAGAAATATATTTAAGTGGCAATGTTGAAGGTAAATCAAAGAGATATAAGGTAGAAGCAGAAAGAGAAGCCAGAAGGCTTATACAATAGTCTAAGAGAGAAGAGATGAGGTGTTGAACTGGAGTGGTTGCTGTAGAAGTTAAAATGAAAGGGATATTAAGAGAGATATTGTAGAGTTAAAACCAAAATAACTTAGTAGTGGATGCAATTAGTAGAGAAAGAAAAAAAGATGCAATACTCAAAGATAATTTCAAGGATTTTATCCTGAGTGACTTGAAGATACTTTGGATGAAGGGAAAGTTTAGGGGAACATTATGAGTTCATTTTTGAACTTATATTTTAGGTTAAAGTTGAATATCCATATAGAGAGATCTGAGGTTTGGGAAATGATATAAGATAAGATAAGAAAGAAAGAAAGAAAGAAAGAAAGAAAGAAAGAAAGAAAGAAAGAAAGAAAGAAAGAAAGAAAGAAAGAAAGAAAGAAAGAAAGAAAGAAAGAAAAATGAAGGAAGGAAGGAAGGAAGGAAAGGAAGGAAGGGAAAGGAAGGAAGGGAAAGGAAAGAAGGAAGGGACACAAGGAGGGAAAAAAAGGAGGAAGGGAAGAAGAGAGGGATTATAGAAGAAAGAAAGAATAGAAAAGGAGAAAGATAAAGGAAAAGAGAGGAGAGAAAAAGAGAAATGAGAATATGTAGAAAGAAAAGATAGTCAAGAGCAGAATCTGAGGGGAAATTTCACATTCAATAGATGGGAAGAAAATGAGGAGCCAGAGGAAGAGACAATAAAAAGAGAATGTACTCTCATGAAAATCAATATATGACAAAGTATCAAAAAAAGGAGAGAGTTGGTAGAGATAAATGCTTCAAAAGTGAGGACAGAAAAAAAAGAAGAAAGCCAGTTGTAGTCATTTAATTATTTATTTTCCTATCTAATAACTTTTTTAAATTCTATTTTTACTACAGAATCATTTTCTAATACATTAACAATGCCTCCCATATATGTGTATACACACACACACATATATACATATATATATATCCCTCCTATATATAAATATAAGTATATTTATATTCCTTCCTCAAAATAAAAAAAAATGAGTGACATAAAACTATGCATTTTTCTTGTTTTTCCTCTTAAAGTTGGTCATTGCAATTAATCTGAGATTATATATGATGTTGTTTTAGTTCGCATTATGGTAGGTGTTTTGTTCCCTTCTGGATCACCACCTTATCTTGGTAGAGGGGCTTGCATAGCTCAATGAAACTACAAGCTATGCTCTACAGGGTTACCCAAGACATATAGGTTGTAATGGAGAGTTTTGACAAAAAGTGATCCACTGGAGAAGGAAATGGAAAACCATTTCAGCATTTTTACCAAGAAAATCCCATGGAAAGTATTAAAATGATAAGAGATGACATTGGAATATGAGCCCTTCAGGTCAGAAGATGCCCAATAAGCTACTAGGGAAGAGTGAAGGACAACTACAAGTAGCTCCCATATTAAGGAAGTAGCTAACCTAAAGCCAAAAGGAAACTCAGCTGTAGTTGTATCCAGCCATGAAAGGAAAAGTCTGAACCTGGAATGTAAGATCTATGAACTAAGGTAAGCTAGATATAATCAAACAGGAGATGGAAATGTTAAGCATTGACATCTTGGGTATCACTGAACTTAAATGCATTGTAATAGGTGAGTTCAATTCAGGTAATCATTATATATACTATTGTGGGCAAGAATTTCTTAAAAGAAATAGAATAGCCCTCGTAAACAATAACACGGTGAAAAAAGCAGTACTGGGGTATAATCTGAAAAATGCCAGAATGATGTCTATTTGAATCCAAGGCAAACTGTTCAACATCACAGTAATATATTGATGTTGCAACTACTGATGCTGAAGAGGCCAAAGTTGATCAGTTCTATGAAGATCTACAATATCTTCTAGAAATAACACTCCACCTTGCCCCTCCCCCAAAAAGATGTCATTCTTCAAAGGGTATTGGAATGCTAACACAGAAAATCAAAAGATAATTGGAACAATAGGCAAGATTAGCTTTGTAGTACAAAATAAAGCAAGGTAGAGACTAATAGGGTTTTGTTAGGATAAATTGCTGGTCATAGAAAAAACTCTTTTTTTTTTTCAAAAATCTAAAAGATGACTCTACAAATGGATATCACTAGATAGTCAATATTCAAATCAGATTGATTGCATGCTTTTCAGCCAAATGTGTTAAATAGTTAGACACTTAAAACAAGACTTGGAGTTGAATGTGACTCAGATCATGAGCTTTTTATTACAAAATGCAGACTTAAATTGAAGAAAGTAGGAAAAACAACCATAGACTATAGTTATAACCTAAAGAACATCCCTGATGAATATGAAGTAAGAGTAATGAATAGATCTAAGAGATTAGACCTGATAGAATGCCTGAAGAACTATGGGCAGAAGTTCACAATATTATAAAGCAGGCAGCAACAAAAATTCTTCCAAAGAAAAATTAGAGAAAGAAAGCAAATGGCTCTCTGATGAAGCTTTGCAAATAACAAAGGAAAGCAAAAGGTAAAAGAGAAAGGGAAAGATAAATTCAAATGAATTCAAAATTCCAAATAAAAGAAAGAAGAGATTAAAGTAAAAAGATTCTTTTAAATGAGCAATGCAAGAAATAGAACAAAACATAATAGCAAAAACAAGAGATCTCTTTAAGAAAATGAGAGATTTCAAGAGAATGTTTCATGCAAAAAAATGGGCCTGATACAAGATAAAATGATAGGGATTTAATGGGAGCAGAAGAGATATTTAAAAAGGCCACAAGATGATGTGGTTACTGATCTCGAGTCAGATCTCATGGAAAATAAGATAAAGTGGAACTTGGAAAGCACTGATAACAATAAGGCTAGTGATGGTGATGAAATTTCAGCTATGCTATTTGAAATCTGAAAAGATGATGCTTTCAAAGTGTTGCACTCAATATGTCAGCAAATATAGAAAACTCAACAGTGTCCCCTGGATTGGAAAAGATCATTTTATGTCCTAATCCTAAAGAAGGGCAATGTCAAGGAATGTTCAAATTTCTGAACAATTGCACTTATTTCACATGCCAGCAAGGTTATGCTCAAGATTCTGCAAGCTAGGCTTCAGTGATGTATGAAAAAAGAATTACCAGAAGAGCACGCTGGTTTTCTAAGAAGCAGAGAAACTAAACACCAAATTGCCAATATTTACTGGATTATAAAAAATGTGAGGGAATAAAAAAAAGAACTACTTCTGCTTCATTGACTACACAAAAGGAATGCGGGAGTAGAGTTGAAATAAAATTATTTTATAATTTCCTCAATCATTTCCCTCTTCACCTTCTCAGCTAAATCCTTGAAAAAAGTCATCTGCAATTGGTGTCTCTAATTCTTCTCTTCTCACTCTTATGTAAACCTTCTGCAACATGGCTTTTGATCTAATCATTCAACTGAAACTTCTAACTTTTCAATGATTTTTTTTCAATTTCCAAATCAAATTATCTTTTCTCAATCATAGTCTTCCTTGCCCTCACTGCAGCTTTCATGTTACTGACCATCTACTCCTTGAATCTACTCTCTCCTTTCTGAGTTTTTATGACATTGCTTTCTTGATTCTCTTCCTATAGGTCTGACTATTCCTTAACATCTTCTGCTGGAAACCTTATCCATGTCATACCCAATAACCATAAATATAGTTGGTGAAGTGAATTTAATGCTAGGCCTGGAGTCATGAAGACCTGAGTTCAAATCAGGAATCAGACCCTTAATAGCTGTGGTAGCCTGGGCAAGTCACTTAAGCTCTGGGTCTCTGTGGATAACAATAGCACCTGTCTCCCAGGGTTGTGAGAATCAAATGAGATAATGCAGATAAAGTTCTTAGCATAGCACCTGGCCCATAGTAAGTGCTATATAAATGTTAACTATAATCATCATCTTGATCATCATCATAATCATCATCATCATTATCATCATGTGAAGTAAGGTGGAAATGTATACTATTTTAACCAAGAGAGTTTTCAGCCTATTTTTTATTATTAATTTATGGAATAAAATAAACATTTCCATAACATATAATATATAATAAAAAATAATTGTACATGAAACTGCAAATCTACTATGCACAACTTGCTATTACAACAAATATACAACAAAATTATCATGTAAATTTCTTTTTTTTTCCTCATCCTCCCACCTTAGACATGGCTACCATTAGAAATAATAGTAGGGGTGTGTGTGTGTGTGTGTGTGTGCACATATGTGTATATATGCATATATTACATATATGTGAAATTCTTCTATACACATGTCTATTTAGCAGTTCTTTCTCTGGATGCACAAAACATCTTTCTTCATATGTCCTTTATAGTTAATTTTGGTATTAATGTGAAAAATAAAATCATAATTCAAGAAATTATTTAAAATTACTTCCAGTTTGATTGGAATACACTCTTTTTAAAGATGAGTAGTATGGGGCAGAGACAAGATGGCAGAGTAAAGGCAAGAACTTGGGTAACCCTGTAGAGCATAGTTCATAGTTTCATTAAGCTATGCAAGCCCCTCTGCCATGACAAAGAAGTGATCCAGAAGGGAACAAAATGCCTACCATAATGCAAACTAAAAAACAATATATATGATTTCAGATAAATTGCAATGACCACCTTGATTTTAAGAGAAAAACCAAGATAAAATATAGTTTTTATCTCACTCAATAACTTTTTTTTAATTCTATTTTTACTGGAGAATCATTTACTAATACTATTAACACTACCTCCCTTCCCAAATATATTCCTTCCACAAAATAAAAATTTCCCTCCAAATAACTTTAAATAATGCTTCAAAATGAATTCTAGAGCAGTAGAATCAACAAAAGGGTAAGGTGAAACAATTTTCCAGCCCAAAACAACTTAGAAGATCAGCATAAAAGGTCTGTCTCACTAGGGTGAGAGTGGAATGAAGTCAAACAGAAGCCTTGTCCCAGCAAGGCAGCAGCAGACCTTGGAGGTGACTGAATCAGCAGCAGTGGCTTCTTGAACTCAAAGCCCACAGATGGTAAAAGAGTTTGAAAATTGGTCTGAAAGGGATTACAGAGGACCCTTTGCTGGCACTGGGTGCAGGACTCTGTCACCTTGCCCATACATCTTTCTGGGTCCCAATCCTAGGACAAGAAAGAGCACTAGCACACTATAGTATGTAGATGCAGAGGAATGGGGATCCTGTTCAAAGTTCCAGGGCAGAAAAGAGTGCTTGTGTTGAATCACAGAGTGGAGGACAGGGCAGGTGGGCAGTGACCACACCTCTCCTTGGACCATACCATCTTGGAAGAACTGAAAACTTAAATATCTCCAGAACTAGCTCTGAAAACAGCAACATGAAAAACCTGAAGCTTGAGACAGTGCTCCATCAACCCTGGGAGCAGAGATCAACTTCAAATAAAACATTAAAAATTAACAAATAGTCTGGGAAAAAAGAACAAACAATAACAACAACAAAAAGAATTTTACCATAGAAAGTAACTATGTTGACAAGAAAGATGAAAACATAAATAGAAGACCACAATATTCTACATCACTACTAATCAGAGAAATGCAGATTAAAACAACTCCAAGGTACCATCTCACACCTATCAGATTAGATAACATGACAGAAAGTGAAAATGACAAATATTGGAGAAGATGTGGAAAAATTAGGAAACTAAAGCTCTGTTGGTGGAGTTGTGAAGTGATCCAAACATTCTGGAAATCAATTTAGACCTATTCCAAAAGGGCTATAAAACTGTGCATACCCTCTGACCCAGCAATACCACTACTAGGTCTGTATCTCAAAGAGATTTCTTGAAAAATCAAGGAAAAGGACCTGTATGTACAAAAATATTTATTGCAGCTATTTTTGTGGTGGTGAAGAATTGGAAGTTGAGGGGATGTCCATCAATTAGGGAATGACTGAATAAGTTGTGGTATATGTATGTAATGCAATACTACTGTTTTATAAGGAATGATAAGCAGACAGACTTTAGAAAAACCTGGAAAGACTTATATGAACTGATGCTGAGTGAAATAAGCAGAACCAGGAGAACATTGTACACAGTAACAGCCACAGTGTGAAATGACTGACTTTGATAGACTTGGCTCTTTACATCAATGGAAGAATCTAAGACAACTCCAAAAGACTCATGATGAAAAATGCTGTCCACATCCAGATAAAGAACTATGAAGTCTGAATGCAGATGGAAGTATGCTGTTTGCTCTCCTTTTCCTTTGTTGTTTTATTTTATTGCTTCATTCTCATGGTTCCTCCAGTTAGTTCCAGTTGTTCTTTACATCATGACTAATAGGAAAATATGCTTAATATGAAAGTGTAAGTAGAGCTTATATCAGATTACATGCTATCTTGGCGCAGGGGAGAGGAATAGGGAAAAAATTTAAAACTCAAAATCTTATGGAAGTGAATGTTGAAACCTAAAAATAAATAAATTAATTATTAAAAAAAAGAAAAGAAATGATGACTAGGATGCTTTCAGAAAAACCCAGAAAGACTTACATGAACTGATGCAGAATAAAGTGAGGAGAACCAGAGGAACAGTGTACACAGTAATAACAACATTTAACAATGACCAATTGTGAAGGACTTAGCTATTCTCAGCAACACAATGATACAAGACAATTCTAAAAGATTCATGATGAGATATGGTATTCACCTCCAGAAAAAGCACTATGGAATCTGAATGCAGAGCAAAGTATACTTTTTAAAATTTCCTTTATTTTTCTTGTTTGTGTGTGTGTGTTTGTGTGAAGTCTGAGTTTTTTTTTCACAACATGACCAATATGGAAATATATTTTATGTGACTGCACATTTATGTTTTTGTTGTTGTTCAGTCATTTTTCAGTCATGCCCAATTCTATGTGACTCCATTTGGGATTTTCTTGGCAAAAATACTAAAGTGGTTTGCCACTTCCTTCTCCAGCTCATTTTACAGATGAAGAACTAAGGCAAACAGGGTTAAGTGACTTGCTCAAGGTCACATAGCTAGTAAGTGTCTGAGGTTGTATTTGAACTTACAAGGATGAATCTTCCTGACTCCAGGCCAAATACTCTAACCACTGTGCCACCTTCATGTATAACCTTCATCAAATCACTTGCCTTCTCAAGAAGGGGGATAGGGAGAGAGAGAAAGAATTTGGAACTCAAAATTTTAAGAAATGAATGTTAAAATTATTCTACATGTATTTGGAAAAAATAAAATATTTTTTAAAAAATGATGAATAGTATGAAATAATATTGGATGAGTAACTGGAAGCCACAATTGTGTAGACAGAGATAAGGAGTTCTTATGTTAGAGAAAATATAGAAACATCCATTTTCTTTGACCATAATGATGACAATAACAATAATAATAACAATAACAATAATGATAACAGGAATAACAACAACAATAATAATAACTAACATTTATATATAACACAATATGTTCCAGGCACTGTGTACTAAATGTCCACAATTATCATATCATTTGATGTTAGTGCAATGGTCAAATTCTATGATTTAGGGCAATTAATTTTGCCCGCTAAGCAGTGGATGGACATGGCAATAGAAAGAGCATAAGCAAGGAGATCAATTACAGACCTAGAGCAAGTACCAAATAAGAGGGAAGGAGGGTCCAAACAAAGGTGATGAGTGTCTGAATAAAGAGAAGGGCACAGAAGTAAGAGACCTGTGATGGGAGAAACACGATTTGAAAACTAGTTGAATATGCTGAGTGAAGGTCAAGGAAGAATAAGAAATGACTCTAGAATTAATGATCTGGGTCACAGGAACAATGGTGGTAACCTCAATAAAGATATTAGAGGTTAGATGGGGTGGTTTTCAAGTTAATAAAAGAGTAGCTCATATTTATATACAGCTTTTAAATTTATAAATTTATATATATTATATATAATATGTATTATATATAAACATAAATATAATATATTATATATAAATATATAAATTTATAAAGCATTTCTTCACAATGCTTAACAAGCCTACTGAAATATTATTGCCTCCATTATATAGATGAGGAAAGTGGGCATCTGAGAGGTTAAATGGTCAGATAGGCCATAAAAGTGTGGGAAGCAGGATTTGGTGCCAAATGTTGTTACTGAAATTTAGCACTCTTTCCACAATATTGACATATTCTTCTATTCACCCTTCCTGGATGACAGCAGGCTCATTTCCTTCTTTCTACTTCTATAATAATTTGCAAGAAGGGCTGATCTTACCAGTAGGTGAAGTTTGTGGCTTTAAAAAAAATGATTGCCAGAGCAGCAGGAAGACCCCCTGCTCAAAAATTCCACTTATTCTATTTTATCAAAATAGGAAATTTTACTTTTGATGACACATTTATTTTGGTCTTGAAGACTTTTCACTCATTTCCCTATTAAAATGCAAATACACTTGGGAGGGGAAATACCTTAAGCCTAATCTAATCAGCAAATACTTTAATTGGATAATAACTCCCTTAGAACAAGATCTGCATATTGCTGGAAGGTAGACTGGGGACTAGGGCCACTAGGAATGGGGATTCTAGAGGGAAAGATGGAAGGACAAGAAAGACAAATATTCTATCATTATTTTATTTTTAAGGTTAAATATTTGTACAAACTATTCATAGAGAATTCAATCAAGCAATTGCTTGCTTATTCCTAGCTTATCTCCTCTGTGATCTTTGTCCCCATTGCCAGGAAAGAAACAGGGTAAAAACCACTATTATGTCCAGTACTGTAGCTGAGTCTGGACTCCTCTCCCATCACCCACATATACACCATATGTACATAGCCTGAATGAAATATTGAAGCAAATAATCAACCAATTAGAATAAGATTAAATGATATATCTATCTTGATTGGCAAGCTAAAGTTGTACTTTAGTCAGAATTCCCTAGAAAATTACCTAGATTTTCCCTTTGCATATGTAGATGTGGCCTTTCTACTGAATTACATAACATGTTATTTAAGAATTTGTGGAAAGTCCTCCTTTTTTCCTCTTATGCCTCAAGAGTTTATTCAAGAAACTCCACTTTGCCACTGTCCTCAACCTCTCTCTTCTTACTCTCTCTCCTTAGATCTACAGATTAACAGCCCAGTGACTTCTCAAGCCTCAAAATTTTCCCCTACCCCAAAACCTTACCAACCCCCAGAACTAGAGATCAATCTTCCCACACTACCTATGCTACTCTGCCCAAGGGAGAGGACAACAAACAGTTCTATTGATTCTTCATGAATTCATCGGTCTCCCAATATTTCAAGAGAAGCAAAATAAATTAAGCACCACATTCAAGTAACTCAAGCAGCTAGTGACAGGATTTAGGGTATACTGACCATCTACTTTGCAGAGAGTTGCAAATCCTTTGGCCAGTCTATATGCTGGCTTCTCAAGGTAAGCTGATGATTCTAGTTATGTAGCTGAAGGTCCTTCTCAGTCCTCTACCACATGGTACCCTGCAGGTAAAAAAATACATTGATTCCTTTCCATCCTTGCCTTCCAAAAGACTATCACAGCTCATATGCACAGGTATGAGTCTATTGATAACCATTGATGTCCTTCAAGACTTTTTCTTGGCCTCTTCTCTTTTTCTCCTCTAAAATTTTACTTGGTTATCTCATCAGCTCCCATGGATTCAATTATCATCATATTTCATGATGATTTCATATCTTATATCTTCTGTACATGAATCTCAGATTGATTTATCCAGTCCTAACTTCTTTCCTGACTGACATCCAGCCTCACACTTCCATCTGTCCATTGGGTATGGAGAATTGAATGTTCCATAGATATCTTAAATGTAATATGTCCAAAACTGATCCCATTACATTTCTTTTTCCTAAACAGGTTTTTCTTCATAGATTTCCCATTTATGTCTTCCTAGTCACCCAAGCTCATAGCCTAGCATTGTCTTTAACTTCTTATTCTCTCTCATCATCCATATTGCCAAATTCTATTAATTCTACCATTTTAACATCTCTGGTATATACCACCCCTTCTTCCCTCTGGTACAGGTCTTTTTCATCTGTACCAGCTCTTCTTCCATGTTCCAATAACTTTTGGTTGGCCTCACTTCTTCAAGTATCTCCTCCAATTCACAGCATCCTTGACTCAGCTTTCAAAACAATATTCTGAATATGCAAGTCTGACCAAGTCACTTTCTTATTCAACAAACTCCAATGGCCCCTTATTTCCTATAGGATAAAATATAAAATCTTCTTTGAATTTTTAAGCCTTTAATAACCTGGCAGATTTTTACCTTTTCAGTCTTCTTATATTTCACTTGCCATAATATACTCTCCGATCTAGCACACTAGTAACTATTTGCTCACCATTCCTGAAATTCTCTCCTTCTCACTGTGATCTTCCCCACCACTGACTTTTTGGTCCACTAACATTGGGTGCCCTGATGTTCTTCAAACAAGACAATCCACCACTCCATCCTGGGCTCCAGACATGTTCTCGGACTGTCCCTCATGTCTGATAGGATCTCTTGTCTTATCCCTACCTACTGACTTCCCTGGCTTCCCTCAAGTCCTAACTAATATCATCTTCCCACAAGAAGCATTTTCCAACTTCTTTTAATTTTAGTGCCTGTCCTCTTTTAATTGTTTCTGATTTTTCCTGTACACAGATTATTTATACATATTTGTTTGCTTGTGATCTATGCCATGAGATTATGAACTCTTTGAAGGGAGGGACTGTATTTGCCTCTTTTTTGTTTCTCAGAACTTAGCACAGTGACTGTCCAATGGATGGTGCTTAATAAATATTTTTGACTGACTTCCTTCTGGGATTATGTTATGTATTTATGTCTATATACATATACAAGTATATACTATGTACATATGTGCACATATATACATGTATATTTATGAGTGTGTGTGTATATGTGTGTATGTGTGTGTGTGTGTGTAAGAGGCCAGCCAGCTGATGATTCTTTCCTTTCCTATGCACTTGGGGATATATGATTTTTCCAAAATCACACTGATATGAGTGTAATCTTAGGTTTCCTGAGTCCTTCTGAGTATACCTTCTTTCATAAACAGTGATTATCTCATTCATTGTCTTAGTGCCCTCTTTGTCTATCACAAGACTTGGCACCCAGGGATAATTTATGAAATGCTTGTTGATTGACTATACTATTATACAGATCTAGATAGAGATAAATATTCCTTGGACTCACGAATATTAGGATTTAACCCTGGCAATCTAGAGAAATGTATTTTTAAGCTGTTATTATCTACTTTCCATATATTTCTAATGAATGTATATTTCCTTTAGGACTGATCAAATACAAATTTATCTACCTTTAAGGTAGAAAGCAAAGCTCATCTTTCTGGTTTTGTCTGTATATATATATATATAAAGTATGTTATCAGTATTTGACTTTTTTTTTTAATGCTTTCTTTCCTTTATGGACAGATGCCTTTCTCCCTTATAGGTTTGTTGTAGGCATGACAGGAATAGTAAGTCATCATTACTATTAGAAGAAAAGTATTCTGTAAATGCTTTGCATTATCACCATATTTATAGTCCCGTTTTCATTATCATTATGATTACTAACAATTCTTAGTTGCCACTGTTCCAAAATAAGCAAAAAGTCAGGGGCAGAACAACATTTCTCATTTTCAACCTTCCCCTCTAAGGAGGTTCCTGACAGTAAGTGTGCACGCCTTGACCACAAGTCAGTGACTATGTAAGATAAAAGATCTTTCTCTTCCATACCAATAAACATTGACTCTAAAATGAGAGCCATTTCAGTGTTATCCAGTCTTCTTCACAATAGGAATTGATGGTGGTCTGCAAAAGAGATCTGGTTAATTCAGAGAATTAAACTATGTGTGGATGAATAAGATCAAATTCTACACAAAAAAAAATGAGAACTGGATTAAACTCTTATCAGTATCAGACAAATGTTTTGATGAAGCCTTAAAAAAAGAGAATAGTCTCTAATCAAAGAGGGTATCTGTGATGTGCTTTGTGCAATTCAGCTAAACACATCTGTGAAAAGCTTTTATGTTAGAATAAGGACAAAGCAGCTCAATGCTGATTATCAGGTTACCTGATTTTCACCAGCCCTTTCTTTAAATTGACAATCAATCAATTAATTAATATTTATTTCATGCCTAGTATGCCCATAACACAATGGTGAACACTTTGGGTGATACAAAAAAAAGGGGGGAAGAACATTTGCATATGCTCCAATAATGATTTAAATAATGACTCATTTATTCAATGCTTTAAGGTTTAAATTACGATATAGTTGGTTAGATGAGGCAAATGCACACACACACAAATAACTTGTACTACTTTGTAGAAAGCAGTATAAGTACCAAGTGAATAGGCAAATCAAGAAATGTTGGAAGCACTAAGAGGAAAAAGAGATCATGTAACTTTGGAATATTTAGAAAAGGTTTCTCAGAGGAGATAATAAGTGGATTGCCTTGACTAAAGATGGGCATTCCTATGGAGGTTGAGAAAAGCCTTGAATAATAGAGAAATATAATATATTTACTAGTTTTATAACCTGAGACAATTCATTTAACCTTCTTGAGCCTCAATGGCTTCATCTGTAAACTGGGATAATAAAAGCCCTTTCCTACTGGGTTCTGTCAAGGATCAAATAAGATAACATAGGTAAAGCACTCTGTAAACCTTAATATATTATATAAATGCTAGCTATGATGATGATTGAGGATGATTGAGGATGATGATGATAAACTATTTTTAGGTAGGTTAGGACCAGATTATAGACAGCATTGAAAAATCCCTCTGTTGCCTTCTTGTCTAATTGAAAATTCAAAGCAAGGTGCCCACAAAAAGACTGGATTCTAGAATACTTAAATCACTGTTGCTTATACATGCTGTATCCTCATTGACTGAAGTTTCCAGATTTGCCAAGTGACCAGGACCTTTGCTTGACTGCAAATTTTATTTGGAGTCTTAAAGTCATTTTAGACCTTGACCCTTCCCCATTATACACTAAGCAAATTTGAGTATCATTAACTTAGCTTGTTATTATTGACAAAATATGCTCCAAATAAGAATTTGCATTCTATGGCTGATGCAGAAATTCTTATTCATGTGTTCATTATGAGTGAACTTGACCATTGCAATAGTTTTTGTAATTGCTTCCCTACCAGTAGGGCAATTTTTGATGATATCACCCTCATGCTTCAGTTGCTTAATTAGATCCCAGTATATCAATGAGTCATTTTTACATTCTGCTTAGAAAGATCTTCTTGCCCAGGGCTAAGACTGTCCTATCCCTTTAAGTTTAATTCTGTTCATCTTAGCCAAGGTTTTAAGGTCCTTTAGTTCAATTCCTTTCTAGGTCATATAAAAGGCCATTCTTGTACATCAAAGATGGCTGTTTCCCATCTTCTTCGAAATTCTAAAATGGAAGTGATTTCACATAGATTTATAACTAAAGAATTTTTTGGATATGTCTACAAAATCTCACACATTTGGATAAAATCCCCAAAACTTCATTAGTCTTTCAGATATTTTCAAATATTTTTCTATCCAATGTGAAACAAATCAATTATCTGAATATTTTATATTTTTGGTTTTTAGTTTTCATTCTGAAATTTTATACAATGTAGCTAATCTAAGAAATTAAAATAAGAAATTAAGTTTTAAAAACTCTGATCCAAATTACCAGATGTTTTAGGTAAATTATATTTTGCTGTTCATGTTATTTAAGTGAGTGCCCCAGCAATCCATTTCATTTTGTATGTACACTGTCAATAACAAAAAGCACGTGATTAATCAGAAAATATCTAGGTAAGTAAACAAAGGAAAAGAAGAAATGAGTAAGTGAATGAATTATGCAACCTATAATATTGCTTTGTACCTGGATCTATGGTAAGTAGGTTACTAAACCTAACAAATGAGTCTGGATACTTATGCTATGTATTAGAATAACATTGAATACATTTTTTAAAGATGCTAGCTATCCCAGGGCTTGATAAAATTTTATTAATGTGATGGTATGTTTTCTACCATAATGTCTGTAAAACCTCTTTGAAAGAAACCTTTAAATGATCACCCAAGTTGGAACACATTTTGATCAATTGAAGCAATAAATAAATAAATAAAAATAGAACCTTCTTAAATCTCTAAGGCAACAAAACTGTGTAAATACAAAAATTGGCTTGGACTACTCCTCTACAAAATAGAGGAATTTATTCAGAACCTCCACAAAAGTCTTCCTTTGGAACCCCATTGTAACATGAAGGTGATCCTGAGTTCATGAAGACTATGTCAGTGGTACACAAGTTCTTGAAGTTTATTCCATGCTTGAAAGTCTTCAAGTATAATCTTGTGAATAAACTAAATTTTTGTTTTTGTTTTTTATCCATGAAAACCATCCTATCTAATCACAGAAATTTACATAATCAGTAAGTTAACCATTTGATGATCAACCTTTTTTGTGACTCCCTTCCACTCCTGTAGTGACAATGTTAGTCACAGAAAAAGAGGCAGCATGTAGTAGGAATTACACAATTTTTAGATGATCAGCAAACTTTAATTTGACTACAATTAGTATAAATGTGAAATCCTTGCCCAATGATGAAGTAAACATATTCTTGTAAGAACAGAATCATATTAATCATGATATTCTTGATAAAAATGGAACTAGAAGAAAGAAGTTATGTCTACATGGAATGATAGCTCACAGGTACTCCTTAAGAGCAAAAGAAAGAATTTAGCAGAGTAGATTTTATTTTATGCCCCAAACCTATAGAAAATAGTATTTTTTTGACATTTCATCATCCCTTATTGCAATATTAAGGATGAATATTTGCAAAAACACAATGATAAAAACAATTGCAGTTTATATACCAATATTGAATGCTAAAGATGAAGTGGTAGAGAAATCCTATGAAGTACTTAATAAAACTCTAAATCACATAAAAATTAATATGATTCTTGATAACAAATGCAAAGATGGCAAAAAGTGACAATGGGTAGAAATTCATGGAAACATATTTTTCAGTAAAAAGACAGAAATGAGAGATGCCAGACATACATGTTTAAGGGAAAGATCACAACTTCTTATCATGAACACTTTACTTAAAAAATGGAAGGTGCCAAACATGGTGAACCCTAAATAACTGTGGAAAGAATGAAATCAGTTTACCTGACAGGAAAATATTTGTTGTGCATGTAACATAAGATTTAGCAGCTTCTACATTAAAGGATATCTTTGAACTAGGGGGTAAAATAGAAATTGAAAGAATCCACTAATTCCCACCTGAAAGAGATCCCCAAAGGAAAACTCCTAGGAATATTATAGCCAAATTACAGAGTTCCCAGGTCAAGGAGAAAATATTGCAAGCAGTCAGAAAGAAACAATTCAAGTATTGTGGAAACACAATCAGGATAACACAAGATTTAGCGGTTTCTATATTAAGGGATCAGAGCAATATACCTTTCCAATCAACCACCCAGGTTGTCTTGGGCTGGAAATTTGTTTCACTCTGTCTTTTTGTGTGTTCTGCCACTCCAGAATTTTAGAGCCATTTTTTTACAGGTATTTGAAGAGGTTTGGGGGAGAGCTCAAGCAAGTCATTGCTTTTATTTCATCATCTTGGCTCCGCTTTCTAAAGGTGCCATATCTTTTCCTTGTTACTATTATTGCTTCTTTTTGTTTACAAATTCTTACAAATTCTGAGCTTAAGTCTGATGAATTGAGAGTCTAACTACATAAAGACAACTGACTCAGGGATAACACTTACATGCACAACAAAGATTTTCCTGTCAGGTAAACCAATTTCATTCTTTCCACAGTTGTTTAGTGTCTACCATGTTTGGTACCTTTAATTTTTTAACTAAAGTGTTAATGATAACTGAAAGTTTAAAAAAGTGAGAAATGGACAAAAAGAATGACATGAACACCAATTAAAGTAATTTTATATAAAAGCTAAATCAAAATAAGTGAAAAGTTGCTCCAAGATAACAACATAAACCCAAATTCATCAAACATTTGACTCACTTACTTGACAGGTTGACATGATTGCCAATGACAATACTGGATTAGAATATGAACTAATGCAAAATCTTATAAGAAGGAAGGTGGATGTTTTTGAGCAGTGTTGTACTGTAGAGAGAAGTAGTGGAAGAAAAAACTAATCTAAAATTTTAGCACAATATTCACATAAGCAAAATTATCCCAATGGTATTCAAGGATTAAAACAAAGAGAGGACTGAAAACAGGATTTGAATGAAAAACATTTGCCAAAAGTATTATATCAAACTGTTACTTCCATAAAGAATGGTAGAACCACCATACTCAAACCCTAGTATCATAATATCTGAAATGTCTTCAGAGGATATGCAAATGACCATAAAAAACAAAGATGAAAAAATCATACAGATGTTCCTCTGTGCATATATGTGCTTGTGTGTTTGTAGATCTCTATCTCTATTTCTGTATCAATACAAATATCTATGTCTATATTTATATCTATCTATCTATATCTATATGTCTATCTCTGCGTTTATCTATGTGTACGTATATATGAAAGAGGGACAGAGAGTGAGAGACAGAGAGACAAAGAGAGTCAGAAACAGAGAGGCAGAGAGACAGAGTGAGAGAGAAATCCTTGAGAAATCCTCAAATCCTTGAGCCCCACTGAAGTCAATATAATTATGAGAGCATCGATGGACCAATTTACTTGATATCTAAAGGAATAGAAGATACCAAAAGCATAAATAAAATCTTGGATTTTACTGAATAAAAAGATATCTTGAAAGCCTCAACAACTAATAAATATGTCTATTTTCTCATCTCATAAAATCTTTTTGCAAGTTATCTATATATAAATTGAGTATATCCTTAATGAAGCTATTAGTAGAAAACAAGCAGACTTATGCAAATGATATTCAATATCACATCTTTTCTATCTCACAATTGGCTGACAATATAAGATTTCACTATTTGTATTATTTGTTTTCCAAAGATTTCACTTGTTATAACAAAATGTTGCCTTACAGGTTCTGTTATAAAAAAAAGTCTTTGCCATCCTTAGATTAAGAGTACTAAAGATTGCTTAGAAGATATAATGACAGAAATAACTATGTTCAATACCACTCTGATAATAAATATATTAGCTAAGATATAAAAGGAGGAAATGTAAACTCACCAAAAATATTCATCACTATCATGGAGTAGATATACAGCACAGAGTTTATATTAAGGAAGAAGATTCCCTGTTGATGGTGAGTTCTTCCAAAACTTCTTTTTGTGGATGACATTGTATTGGTTGCATAAATACCCAAGACATTACAGAGCCTTCTGGATGAGAAGTGCAATAAACAAGAGGATGGCCTATCCATCTTAATAGGAAAGACCAAATGGACAGAGAATGTTTATTTTCTAATTAATCTTAATCTGGACACCCTATACTTTATGTCCAAGAAGATCTATATCTAGGCCAGAAAATAGAAATAATGAAATAGGTCTAGATTTGAAAATGGAGAGAACGATTCAAAAGAAGTTTACCAACACTATTACTCTAAAAGCGAATGCCCATCCATTCAATATAAACATTTTATTGTTATTGCTGTATTGAAATGGGGCTTGTAATGCCACTGCTCTAAAGAACTGAAGATGAGCATCACATAGAGGGAAATGAAAAGGCAAATGGTCTCTTTTTATTTTTGTGGGGTTAAGGGGAGGCTGCTGGGGGACAAGGAGGGATGTAATTACAGACTGCAACATATAATCAGTGAGGAACTCTGAAAAATGGGATTAAAGATTGTTATCAAAGAATTATATGACAAAAAGAAAAGACAAGATGGTCATTTGATTAAGCGAATTGGTTGACTAGAGTGTTATAGTTGTACCCTAGGGATATTCAGAAAGAGTGAGGAAGGTCTTACTATGTTGAGTGGATCCTCTGTGACAAATTTTGTGAAGGATATGGGGGAAAAATTGCATAGAATAGATGAGCATGGGTAGATTCAGATCCAAATTATTGAAAGAATTCCCAAATAAATAAGATAACAGATCCATTTTAGTATTCTTTTGGGGGAAATAAATCAATAATCAGTTGTTGACAGTTTTTGCCATCTGGTTCTTCAACCCAGTATTGAATTTTTATAGGCAGAATCAACCTAAATAATACTACATGCTCAAGAAGTCCTTCCCTTATTACATATCTGTCACTTTGCAATTTTCCCCTAACAAATTATATTGAAATTCACTGAAGAATGTTAGCCAATAAAAGTTCTATTCTGGCTAGGAAAATAATAACTAATTCAGAAACTCACTGCACATAGACATGTGTGCAAATGTTGTTCGAGGTGACCTTTCCAATCAAGAAGTTACCATAGTTGAAGTCTCAAGTTCTGCTTCTGACGTAATCCAGTTGTGTGACTATGTGAAAGTCACTTAACCTCTCACTGCACACAGAAGACTCTCTAAGACCATCAATTACATAAGAATCCAAAATGGAAAGTTCCTGCCGTAATGAAGTCACAAGTTGAGATGATAAGAAGGACTTCAAAATTAAATACAAATATTCTACTATAACAAATTGTAGAAAATGGTATTTGCTTACTTTACATTGCTCTGATTGCTTCCTCCAAAAACAAATTATAGACATTTTTACAACAGAGGCATTTTACAAGTTAAATGCTCCATAAGGACCCAAATATAGTGTAGCACCTAAGAAAACAAAGAACAGACTTATATAGAACATAATATAATAATAATATTATATTATAACATATTATAATAGTATTTCAATAATAGATACAAAATAGTATGCAAGTATATCACAAAGATAAGCCCTATTAGCAGATATTACTTACTTTCCTGGAACTAAAAAATAAACATTTCACAATGAAAGAGCTATTTTTAAAACTTTTGATATGTCTTACTTTTCTCAGATTATAAAAGTTAGAAGACGCAGGTATCTGTCTGATTGGTGGAGAAAATCCTTAATAATTATAACTATCCCAAAGTAGTGGGAGGTAAGAAATTCACATTCTAACAGTCTTTGAAGGTTTTTGAGCAAAGGCCAAATGGCCATTTTTTTCAGGTATTCAGGCAAGCATTGGACTAGATGCACTCCAAGGTCCCTTCTTTTCAAGATCTTTCGGTTCTATATTGATCACTTTAACTTATAAGAGAAAAGGAAAATAAATATCATTACTGGGCACTAAGTTAAATATTTTCATGTGGATAGTTATTTGCTGCCAATTCCAAGGGTATATTCCTTAGCAAAGTATTTTATTCAAAATAACACCTGGATTGTAAACAATCATACTTGCTACAAGTCAGAGATGGAAAGGAGCCTTGATCTATCACAAAAAAACTGTAGATATAGCTAAGAACTTTCTCACCTAAGTTAACATTTTTAAAATGTTGCCTTCATCTCAATACTTCTTTTATGTCTATGATTCTATATTATTTGTTTTTCCAAGATCACAAAGCTCATAACTGTCTGAAATAGAATTTGAACCCAAGTCTCCTTGACTCCGAGTTCAGCATTCAATCAAGTCTACTGTATTTTCTCCCTTTCAAATATAACTGCCCCTCAATCAAAAACAAATGACCAACAGACATTTATCAGTCACCTTCTATATGTCAGGCACTGTGCTTGACTTGGGGCTTTCAAAGGCAAAAGTGAAATAATTACTGCTCTCAAGGAATTTACAACCTATTGGCTTACATATACTCATGTCTAGTAGGTATATGTGAAATATATACAAAGTGATTTAGAAGAGGAGGTCGCTAACAACTAGGGACATCAGGGAAGGCTTCATGTAGATGATAACTGGCCAATAACTCCTTGCCTCCCACTACACAGTGATGAGGCAAGGCAAACTGAGCTAGACCTGCTCCATACCAACCAATAAAAGTTCAGTCACTAATAGGAAACTGTCTAAATTGGGTAACTATCGAATACAGCAGTAAATTTTGGAAAATAAATAAAAAGAAAAGAAAGAAAGAAAGCAGTGTAGTTGTTTGAAATGAGTATCTCTGATTCAAGTCAAGAACCAAGTAACTGAACAGAACTAAACAATATATATAAAAAATCCACAATTTAGAATTTAAGGGGGGCAGGTAGGTGGTGCAGTGGATAGAGCACCAGCCCTGAAGTCAGGAGGACCTGAGTTCAAATCCAGCCTCAGACCAAACACTTGACACTTACTAGCTGAGTGACCCTGGGCAAGTCACTTAACCCTATTTACCTAAAAATAAAAAAAATTAAAAATTAAAAAAAATTTTGAATTTAAGGCCCCCTACAATCTAGCTAAGTATCCTTTTCCAGCTTTATTCTGAAATATGTTTCATTACTAATTCACTATTTCTATCAAATTGAAATTCTATCTCTTCTCTTTATTTGACATTACATCTTTCACCTTTGGATGTTTGAATAAGCTATTCTCCTTACTATCAATGCACTCTCTCCACATCTCTAATGGTTGAAATACTTCCCTTCCTTCCAGGAATCAATCAGGTGTCACATCTCTACGGAGTCTTATTTTATCCCCATGAATGAAAGATTTCTTCCTTTCCTTTCTCAAATTTTCTTACAGGATTTTGTCCTCAATCCCCTTTTTTGCCCTTATCACATTCTAACTTGAACCAGGGATTGCATTGCTTATGATTTTTGTTCCCTCAGTCCCTATTATAGTTCTTTGTGCATACTCAGAATGAAGTATTCATGAATTTATTAGTGTGTGGAAATTTATTCCACCAACTTAAATCACAATCTAACTTAATTGGAAAGTTCTAGAGCATTACCTGGGGCATATAGGGATTAAGGGCCTTGTTCAAGGCCACTCAACTTCTAAGTATCAGTTAGGGATCTGAACTCAAGTTTTCCTTATTCCAAGCCTGCCATTTCACTGCTACACCCAACTACCCTTATAGTGCTATTGTATTTAATGGTCATTTAATCAACATTTGTTAAATTGGTTTGATTTTTCCTTTCTGAACTTTTAAAAATAAATTATATACTCAAATAGATGGAAAAGATAGCACTACACAAAACAGTCTAAATATTGCCTAAAGTGTCATCTTTACATGAGTTTTCATATCCATTTTTATGGCAATTTAATAACTCTTATGGGTAGGAAGTATCAGAAGTAAGTTTTTAACCCAGGACCTCTGACTCCAGAATTAGTCCTCATCCCACCGTACCACCACATCTCTCATGACTAGCCCTCCTGTACTGGATTTAGAATTAAAGGTCATGGTTTCAAATTCAACTTCTGCTACCTGCTACTTAGGTGACAGTGAGCAAGTTGTTGAACTTTTCTAGGCCTCAGATTCCTCAACTCTAAGAGGAACAAATGGGACTACATGGCTTCTGAGGTCCTTTCTAGTTCTAATTCTATGGTTTATGATCCTGTGGTTCTTTTACAAAGAATCCAAATCCTAGAACAAATGAATAAAAATGTAGAATAATCAGATGATCACCCATTTGATGTCCTTAAGACAAAAAGTTACTCAATAAATATTTGTTGAATGAAAGATAAATGGACATGAGATCACACTCAAGATAGAAAAATAGGCATAGGTTATGTGGGGAAAAAATTGTTAGGAAATGCTTAAGGGATTAGAAAGAAAGAAAATTCATTATTTATGATTTGATTTTCTAGGAAACTGGTTTGATCGTAGCAATAGTAAAACTTTCTTTCAGTTAAATGGATAAAAGTGAAGGTTAACAGTGATACAGTGTTGGATAAACCAACACAGACATGTTAGCAGCAATGGCAGAGTATGACTATCATTCACACAGCTGCTGGAGCTGTCTGTGACCCTTGCCAACAGGCACTGTATATTTTTAGAGTTTTATTTTGAAGTCATTATGTGGGGATTTCTGAAGTCCTGGAGAATAACTCATGAGATCAAAACAACCTTAAAATAGACCCTCTGTTTGGAACAGTCAGCATCACCTATGCCATGATTTTCAAAAGGAAAAAAAAATCCATTCTAATTAATGTTGACCTTACAGTGTGCAGATGAGACACCATTCTTCAAGAACCAGAAATTTCTCAAGACTAACAGGGATTGATAAACCAACATTGGGATGAACACGGTAACTTTAAATGCTTTTCTACACAGGCATTTTGATAAGTAGAAAGGAACAATGGGTCATATTAGCAAAGCCCAACAAACTCTAGGGACAGTCCTCAAATTAAACTAATAAATGAAATGAAACACCCAAAGTATCATTTGGCAGGATTTTGGTGAATCTGACCCTAACAGTTGGGGTTCTCTTTGCTACATTTACTGAATGGAAGTAGGAGGAAAGAAAAATGTCAGACTAAATAGAAGATCTTTGATATGATAGATTTAATTAACTAACACAAATATTATAATTTATTAGCACTTTTAATAATGTGACCTTCAATTGCTCCTCAGGGGGCCCTACATAATAAAGAGAAAGATATTTCTGCTGAGATGATGGCTGCTGGTGATAATATTCTGTGTTCACACATCACCTTCCTTTTCAGCAGCACAGAAAGCCTCACAAATAAAATCTCCTTCATCCTCAGTGACCTGGGAGAGAAGTGCACATAGAATGAGCTTTCATCCACTGACTTAATCACTGGGAATCCAGAGGAACAAGGATTATGCTAGAGACCAGGGACAGAGTGAAAAAAAAAAAACATAAGCAAAAAGACTAGACATAACCAGGATCAGATTTATTGTATTGCAAATTGCTTCCTCAACTAGTTTTATTGTCATTTTTTTTCTGCCTCAGATATTTGCTATGCCACCACCAAAGTGATATCATGAAAAGACCATTTCAATCTTATGTCCCTACTCAACAACTTTCAATTGATAATTCTCCATTGACTTCAGGATAAAGGCCAAATTCCTCAGCATGGCATACCGAGAACTTTATAATCTGGCCCTACCATCCTTTCCAAACCTATGTCTTAGTAATTCCTTGTAAGAGCTTTCTGCTTCATCCAAATTGCTTCTTTCACTCACTGTCTACTAAATATATCCAATGGCTTTCTATCTTTCTGACTGTTTTCAAGACTAAGAATTACTTCTATGAAATTCAGTTTTTAAAAATTCTTCATTACACATTTGAGGTAATGTGTATTCAGATTCAGCTTCAACTTAAGTTCCTGCACCACCTCTGAAGATATATTAGATACAGCACCCTGGCATGGTCACTTATCTTCTCAGTGCTTCAGGAAACTCTCTAAAGCTTCTGATTATAGAATAGTTGCCAATCCACATTGGCTGATACCGTTTTCTCACCAGGAGTTCCCTAATCAATGAACTTACAGATCTGAACCAACAAAATAAAAATAAAAATAAAAATGATTCACTATCTAAGTTAATGATTTTTGAATCAATGTTTCCCTGACTCTTCTTCAGTTACTTCATTTTTACCCATTCTTGAAAGCCAATTTTAAGTCCTGTTTTCTTCATAAAACTTACCCATACAGTCCCAAATAATCTTGCTTCTTTATAATCACATAATAAATGTTATCTTAACCACTATTTGGTATTTTCATATAATGCCTTATATTGTTACTTTTCCTGGCTCCCCTACTTAATATCTATCTCATGGTTTCCCACCTCTGTGACTTTTCTCAAGGCCAAGACCTTGGACAACTCATTTTGACTTTCTGGGCCTCAGTTTCCTCCATTACAGAATGAAAGTGTTGGACTGTATGATCTCAAGCAGCTCTTTCATTCATTTTCAAATCCTATCATCCTATATTCTTTTCTTGTGAGTATCATTCAGCATTCCCACAGTCTCTTAGCTAGCTATAAATTAATTCACTCTAAGAAATTAGTCAATAAATGCTACTAAATAAAGTATTACTCTTGCTAGGGATTTTCTCATGTTAATCACTTTTTTTTATGTTGATAGAAGATTCTTGTCCTTTAAAAGACCTATAAAACTTAAGGGAATGTTTCACATAATGGAAAAAAGTGATGAATTTGGAATACAAAGACCTGGATTTGAATCTTGACTCTATACCTCACCACTTGTCTTAGAAAAGTCATTTGACTTGGATAAGTCTCTGGGCCTCACTTTCCTTTTCTGTATAAGAAGGGTGTTAGATTATATGACCTTAAGATATCTTCCAGATCTATGTCTATGATCTTTTTTATCTTATGAATGAATATCTAATCATGCAGCCCTCCAACTTCAACACATATCAGAGTGACCCCTACCCTACATACTAATCAGGCTAACCTCAATCACAGAGACCAAGTTTTACCTATAAAAACCACTGCTACCTTCACAGCTCACATCTCTATGACCCACTCCCTGAGACAAAGAGCTTTCTTAACACCCTTATGTTTCAACTCCTCCTCTGAGGACCAATGTTATAATCAAATGCACAAAACACTAGAGAACTCTTACTGAAGACTCAATCAGTGACCACGAACTGAAAAGGCCCTCTGTAATCTCAATGAGCATCAACTTTATAATTAACCTGACAGTGGAAAAATTGAAAGAGAGATGTTAGGAAACCCCAAAGAGACACTATATAAGCTCCCATATGCTATCAAGGATAGAAATACTTTTCAGCCCAAAGCAAGAAAAGCATAACATTGGTGTAACTCTGGGAGAAATAGACATCTTTAAAATTGGTTAGCCTGCTACTGAATCAGAAATGAACTGTAATGGGATGTGGAGACGTATCATAAAAAATCCATTATCACTGTGAAACTTGCTTCCTTAAACATACCTAGTGTGTTTTATTGCATACCACAGCATGCCAATAAAGTTCTAGAAACTAAAAGGGAAAAAGAAAAAAAAAGGAACAGATCTGTGACTGAGTAAGATTATTAGCTGAAACATAGCATTCTGAACCTAAATGCTGTTTTATCAGCTTTCATTCTTACCTTAAACAGTTGGACGGGGAAATATCCATATCTGCATATATAGCTCCCTACCTATAAATTACTCAAAGGACTTTAAGACCTTAGCTGTCATGTAGATATCTTTGTATGTCATCTGAGGCTCAGAACTCTCCCACAATCTAATAACTTTGATGCCATCTCTCTATCCGCTCCAGCCCAAACTCATCATAAAGAAATACAATCTAAAAAAAAAAAAGCTGCCTGGAAGAAAGGGCATGGTGAGGGACCATAGAATAGAGAAAAATGAACTGGTCCACAGGAAAAGGAAACTTTTGCCCATGGGTCATTAGCAATATGGATTTGTTCATTTGTTTATTTGTTTTACCAGAACTATAATTTCATTGGTATAAGCAACTCCCTAGAAGAAAAACTCCCTTTACCAATATACATCATTAACTACTCAACAACTTATTCTTCAATAATCACCTGGAATATTGAGTGGATTAGGGACTTTCCCAATAAGTTTGAGTTAGAAATGAAATTTAAGTATTGGTCTTCCTAACTCAGAGATGAGCACTCTAGTCATTACATGACAATGAGTTATCTTAGGAGAACCTCTAGTAGGTCATTACCTAAATCTAAAGCTCTGTTGTTTCATTTCCCATCATCACCACTATTGTGCTTAAGCAGAGATAACGTTGCCCTAGCTTTCTGTACTTTTTTGCATACTTCTTTTGGAAAATTTTATTTCCTTTTGTTTTTATACCAGAAAATAAGCCTATTTATCTAGCCCCATCTCCTACTAATCCTATGTAAAAAATCTATATTCTAATCAAAATGAACTATCTACCATCCCTCCCCTTGTTTTGTGTTCTCATATTTCTGATTCCCTGCAATAATGAATCCACCCACCACCCTCCCTGGAGTAGATGTCTATGTTTCCCTATATCTGCTTGTTGAAATAGTGATCTTCCTACAAAGCTAAACTTTGTTACTTTTTCTATACAGCTTTGCCTAAGCTTCCTCAACCACAGGTAAAAGTGGTCTTTATCTCCTCAAATGTCTGACACCATCTCTCCTTTCCACTTATTGCATTCTTATTTGTATCATAGTTAATTGAATGGATGTTAGATTATAAGTAATAGATATTTAAATATATATGTATGTATGTGTATGTATGCAAATGCATATATATACACACATATACATATACATATGTGAGACTAATTTTAGAGTAAAAGAAACTGTATTTAAATATTGACTTTGACACTTACTGTAATTTACACATAATAACTTCTTCTCTGGGCCTTGGTTTCCTCATATGTAAATTGCGGGGATTAGATATAAAGACTTTGGGAGATTTCAAAGCTCTTTTACTGAGTGTGTTGTTCTTCCTGAAAAAGGCCCAATTTTAACACCAATATTCTTGCTATGTTGTTTTATTACTGTGAGACATGGAACCTTGCAGTCCAAAGTTCTGAGGTTGCTTGTCACCAACAGAACAATAGCAAGTTTCAAGATAGGTTTGAGTAGGCTCCAATGAATGATAGATAAGGTGAAGTCAATTGAAGACATTCAGAAGAAGAGATGTAAAGAATGTCACTTCCTCCCAATAAATATAAGGGAAGAACACCCAGATATAAAAAGAATAACAACCAATCTATGGCCTAAATACTCCATTGGTATCCTCACAACACCAAGAGAAATCAAGAAAGAACCCAGCAAGCTGGGTGGATTCCCCCTTCCCCAACACACACCCTTCAGTCATATCAAGCCGTTGGGAAGACATGGGCAAAAGTAATATAAGATGGATAGACATGGAAGAGTTGCAATTTGCATTTCTAAAGGAAACCTCTAACTTAATAGACTCACAACTCAAATGGAATATTTAAATATTATATGAATTATCTATTTTTGACCTCATCATAATCCTTTAAGACAGATGCCTTTTTATCCCACTTTTTTTTTCCAGCTAAGGAACCTGAGATAGAGAAGTATGTAACTTACCTAGTTTCACAAAGTTAATATGCACCAGATGAGATTTTTAACATAATCTTCCTGACTTCAAGCCCAGCACTCTATAAACTATGACAAGCTACCTTTCCATGCTTAAATATTTGTTCAATTGAATTGAACTCATATTATGACAAACATTTTTGATTACATATTATGCTGGGGGGAGGGGCTAAAAGATATATAAAATACAGTTCCTGCTGTCAAGAAAGTTACAGTACAATGGACATATCATATACACAGAACTCTAACATTAGACCATGTGTGAGGAGTGCCCTGAGAAGTATCAATGAAGGGCTAAAGGAGCTTTAGAGAGGAAAATATAACTTTTGACTCATGAGTGAGAGTTAAGACTCCATGGAGAGGAAGACATGAAATGACTTGAACTGACTGAGAAGCTAAGTGCTATATTAGGAATGTCTTATTTATTTTCACTTTCAACTCCTTAGCTAACCATTTTATTCTATTTTTCCAAGTCCAAAGATAATATTTCCTGAAAGAAAATTTTAAAAATCCTATTACCATGTTCATCATGGTATTGAATCTATTCCAGATTTCTGAACATTTTGCCATTGCAACACCTGTTCTGGCAGGTTCTACTAAGCTATTTTGTCCCAATAGCAGATTGATGCTTCTTTCTCTGGAAAAGTCTAGCTAAGTTACCTGCAGATACACTGTGAATAGGTTGGCTACAGGGCAATGAACTCTTTTTCCATGGCAATCTGAAAAATAAGGGTAAATTTTAAAAAAAGGTTCATTAGCCTTGTGCACTACATTTATGACCTGCCAAAAAAAAAAAAAACAAAAAACCAAAAACATAGCTGACAGTTACAAATACTGGATCATTTTTTACAATATTTATGAAATTTAATTTAACTGAAATTATTTTGCTTATATTTGTCATTTATCTAGAGGGTATATGTTGTATACCCTCTAGTAGAATACAAGCTTCTTGAGAGTAGGGACTTTTTTTTTAAACTTTATTTTTCAGTAGTAGCATAATGCCTTTCATATAGTAACCATTTAGCTAATATTTAGTGATTTAAAATGCTAAATTGGGTCATATCACTGCCATAATCCCTTAGAGGTTACTATTGAATTCATCCCAGTTTGTAAAAGAACTTTGGGAATGACTGAAAAAGGAGCTTTATGAGGTGTTAACAGGACTTCAAAGAAACCAGTATTTTTTCTCCCTTGAAAAGCACACTTCATATGAATGTAATGAAATATTATTTTGTCACAAAAAAAGACCAGAATGAAAAATCAGGGAAAATTGCATTAACACAGAATGAAAAAAGCAAAAAATAGGAAAACAATTCAAATAATGATTCCAATAATGTAAAGGAAAAGATCTTGGAAAGACTTCTGAACTCTAATTAATGCATTGACCAATTATGACTTCAAAAGAATTATAAGTAAGTATGCCTTCTACCTCTTAGCAGAAAAATGATAGTTGGGGACAGAATAACATAAATATTTCTAGATTTGGTCAGTGTGCAAATTTGTTTTGCTTGACTTTATTTGTTATAAGGTAGGACTTGTAGTTGACAAAAGATAATGGGAGGTGCTAAAAATGAAAAAGAAGGGAGGAAAATAGGAAGGAAAGGAAGGGAGGCAGTGAAAGAAGAAGTGAGAGAGGCAGGAAGAGAAGGAAGGAAATAAGGTAAAAAAAGAAAAGGGAGGAAGGAAATGAGGGAAGGAAGGAAAGAAAGAAAGAAGTGAAGGAGGGAGGAATGGAGAAAGAGAAATGGGAAAGAAGGGAAGGAAAGAAGAGACCATCAATAAAACATTTTCTCCTAATGCACACAAAAGAAAACAAAAAGATCAAAAGTGGAAAATAGCAGTTACTAGTACTGTGATAAGTATAATATACACTTAAAAACAAACAACATATCAGAAGTTCACAGTTTCATATAAAACTCTTATATTATTTATATATTGAATTTTTGAGTCCATTTAAAAAATAAACAGAAAGGGACACTTCCTACCCAGCTAATCACAGTCATTAAGATCCCTGATTATCAAGAAAACATATTTCAGGAATTTATGGTTAAAAACAATATTTTCCTAGGCTCAAAACAGGATTGAAAGATATTATGGCAAACAAAACTACACATAATTTGTCTTTAATTCCAACACTTGAATCTGCCTTACATAATTCAGTTAGTGTTCTCATAGAATGTCCCCTGCCTTTAAAGGTATGTTCTTCTAGACCTTCCAGAAAATACCCAACAATCACCTTTTGTGTGGTTAGCTGACTTGTTTCTATAAAAGAAATATATACATCAACACACACAAATGGAGCAATGTTTTCAAGATCAAAATAAAAGAGAGATACAATAGAATAAATCTCTTAGCTAGCAGTCATTTATTGAGATTATTATATCTTCCAGGAACTATGCTAAGTCCATGGAATATAAAGTAAAGAATAAAGTAAAGAAAAAACAGTTCTTGCCCTCAAGACATGTACATTCTTTTTTTTCTCTTTTTTTTTTTTTTTTTTAGGCAATTGAGGTTAAGTGACTTGCCCACAGTTACACAGCTAGCAAATGTCAAGTGTTTGGTCTGAGGCTGGGTTTGAACTCAGGTCCTCCTGACTTCATGGCCTCTGCTCCATCCACTGTGCCACCTAGCGGTCCCAAGACATGTACATTCTAAAGGAAGGAGAGAACATGTAAATGATTTGATATGTATTAGAAATGTGTCATCTTTTGTTTGTATTAGTCTTCATAGAAATATAGAAGGTAATCTGAGAAGAAAAGGCAGAAGAAATAAAGGGGGGAAACTTTTTATAGAGGATGAGACTTGAACTGAGTCTTGACAGAATCCATGAAAATCAAGAGGTTGAGATGAAAGACAGAGTATTGCAGGATACAGGGGTACAGCCAGCCACTGAAAAGACAGGAAGATGGGACATGGAGTATCATGTATCAGGAAATGAAGATAGACAAATGGGCCAATAGTAGAGTGTATGAGGAGAAGTAAAGTGTAAAAGACTCAAAAGGTAGAGAGGAGCCTAGTTAAAATGAATTTTAAGAGCCAAACAGAGAACTTTATATTTTATCTTGGAGGCAATAAAAAGTCACTGGAGCTCATTAAGTAGGGGTGTGTCATGGTCAGAAGCAGGCTTTTGGGGAAAACAAAAAACAAAAAAACAAAAACCTCCATATCTGAGGAGAGAATGAATTGAGATACAAAGAGCCTTGAGGCAGAGTGACCAATTAGAAGACTATCACAGTAGTCCAAATGAGAGATGGTGAGAGCCTGAACTAGATCCTGGTTGTGTGATTGAAAACAATAGGAAACATAATGGAAGTGTTGTGAAGGAGAATGTGGCATTGTGGCATCAGAGGCTCAGATTTTTAAAATCTAGCCACTGCTCAGATTCTTATAATCTAGCCAATAGCTCACTAACATTCAGACTCCTTAAGAGTCTGCCAATAGAACAGATGTTCTAGTAAACCTTGTCATTGGCTGAAAGAAGGCTTGGGTCAAATTCTTTTGGGTAGGACCCATGTGGTTGTAATTTTGGGGTCCCAGCACCCCTACATCTCAACATTTTGGTGGCCCATACAGGGAAACTGCCCAACCCCAAGTTCTTCTCCAGCCAAGACTAGAAGGTATGTAAGGGTCTCCCCTCCCTTTCTAGTTCTACAGTTGGGGTCACTCTCCAAGCACCAAGACTTAGAGGTGCTTTTTGGGCAGACAGTTACAAGGCTGTCTCATACTTGGCCTGATGCTCTCGGGCTCTTGGTCCATTGGTTCAATTGGAGGCCATGGACCTGAGTTCACCTTCCGCAGCATCAAGGACAAGGATGGATGGCCTATCTAGAAGTGTATGCCCAATTCTGTCAATTCTCTGGGTGCCAGGGAATTAGGAAAACTGCAGTTGGTTTTTGGTTCCCTGAGGCTTATTTACTCCCTTCCCTCTATACCCCTGAATCCTCCTTCATGGAGGTTACAGGGAAAAATTAGAAAAGCTAAAGACATCTTAGCAGATTCTGGAGGTTTTGTGCTTATTAAGAAGTTTTTCAAAACTCTATACAACTTTGGTCACTCTCCTCCCTTGAGTCAAGAGGGTATCTGTTAACCCCTCTCATAAGAGAAGAGTTCCACTCTTTCCCCTTCACCTTTGATTTCACCCTCCCCCACCTGGGGAAAGGAAAGAGGGTGGAGGGGCAGCAGCTACAGCATGGGCCCCACTGGAAATGGCCTTGAGTCCTAGGGCAACCTTTACCTGGAAGCATCACCAGGTTCAGCACATCCTGCTCAAAGCTCTGAACTTGGGTAAGCATGCTCTTTTAAAGTTGTAGTTTTAACTGTTAATGATGAGATGTTGATTCTCTTTGTAAAGTAATTTGGAAATGCATTTAACAAAACTGAAGTCACCTGATTGGTAATGAGTTTGTTTCAAGTTTCAAATTGGTGAACTTTTTGTATCAGTTATGTCAAGCAACTTTTCATAATTTGGTTACTGCTAAAATAATTTGGTTATTGTTGGTTATTGTTTAAAGCCAAAAAGCTTATTTGGGTGTTGTTTTGCTTAGAATTTGTAAGTATATAGAAATAATCTCTAACGATTGACTTTTTACACTGGGACAAATTTAGGTTTGAAATGTAAATCCTGGAAAACTTTTTCCTAAGCTATGATTAGTGAAACTTGCTGTGTGAGGTAAAAGCTCATAGGATTTTATACTGATGGATCATAATAATCCATCAATAATCAATAATCACCTTCTGAGAGAAATGCTACAAGCTACTAAGAGAGAATGCAATACTGGTGGGAAGTCAGCATCGGGCCAAGCTGAGAGGACAATTTTAGCCTCAGTCTAAGATGGGCTTCTCTTGGCTCAGTCTCCCCATTATGTTCCTTTGAAAAGCAATGTTACCTACCTGGCTATTCCTGAGTCTGTCTATGAGGTGGATTTGATAATGTATGGTTGGAAAACTGAATTATCTGAATCCAAACAGAGCTAAGGATGTTTTATCCTCTTAGAGTTGGACCCTAAATCTAGTCCCTCATTTATATCTGGGCCCTGCAGTCTTTTCTGTCAGATTTGTGTCTTCCAGACTACAGGCCATTCACCTACAGTTGGTAGCAAACAGTGAGTATCAGCCAATGTCCCCCCCATTGTTCCCTGGGTGCAGCCTGTGCTTGGTTCCAGTCAACCTCTTCTTTGGGACCCCCTTGAGGCAGGGACAGCTCTATGTCCCTTGCCAGCAGGAAGCAGTTTCAGAAGCCGAGACCTTCATCCCTTACCCCAAAAGAATTTGGGTCTCATTTGTTTCAGGGAGGAAGGATGGGGTTGGGATCTGGACCCCAGAAAGGAAAAATCCTGGACTTTTCCACATGGCCAAATCTCTGGCATTTGCCTGAGGCTATGATCCTATCAACTGGCCTTTCATTGTGGCTACACCCAATCTCCCAATTCTCTGTTACCCTTAACCTAGTCCTACCTCCCTATGGCCCCAGGCCATTTTCCAACTTTAATCCTAGGTAGGCTCCATTCTCCCTTGGCTGCATGGTCCAGGTGACTGGCATTCTATTAACTCATAGTCCCTGCAGACTATTGGTCACTCCTAGATTTCTCCCACAGTCTTTCTGTATATAAGGTCCATCTTGTCTCCATTAAGGTGGTCAGATTCTTAAAATCTAGCCACTGCTCAGATTCTTATAATCTAGTCAGCAGCTCACTAATGTTCAGACTCCTTAAGAGTCTGCCCAATATGACAAATGTGCTAATAAACCTTGTCTTTGGCTGAAAAAAAATTGGCATTAGATTTGTGGTTTGAGTGACAGTGAGGAGTAGAAGATGACAATGAGATTGGAAGCCTGGGTAATTGGGAGGATGCTGGAACCTACAACAGCAAAATGGAAATTCAAAAGAAGGGATGCTGTGAAGGAAGATTGGAGGATAGGGAAAAGAATATGTTCTGTTTGGGCACATGGGTCATATGCAAGCATTCTGTGACTGTAGTTTATGAAAGAGATATGGTGCAAAATGGTAGTTAGTGATGTATGACCATAGTTCTGGTAAGAAACTAAGGATGGATGTATAAATCTGGAAATTATCTGCATAGAGATGATCATTGAACCCATGGGAGCTGATGAGATCCAAAAAGGCTGTTAACTATCATCCAGTTTCCCATCCCTGTCTGGGAAATACATATATGCTTGCATGAATATAGAAAAAAAATACAGAGATGGTAGAGGTGGATATATTTGTGTTTATATAACTGAAGTGTAGAGGCAGATTGTTCATTGTGGTGATTGTTTTGGGGAAATGATTGGTTGTGTTTCTTTGGTTTTTTCTTGACTAGGATAGCAGCCAAGAATGGCACTTGTTTTCTCCCTCCCTTTACCAGTAGTTGGACTTGCAGATGAACTCAGAGGGTCTCATTCTCTGATCTATTTTTTTTAATTGGAGGAGGAGACCACTGTCTTTCTATTACTATCTTGGTCTCTTTGCAATGTCCCCTTGCCTTAGTATTTCCCTTTCTCTGAATTTCTTTCTCTTTTACCTTCACTCTTTCTGAGGATTGAGAGGCTCCTATACCCAGAGATTTTCTAGCTCTAGGTCTTCTAAGCTAACCAGGACATCTAATGTACCCCAACAAGAAAGATCCAAAAGAATGCTAGAAAAATAAGCTTACCTTTCTGTTCCTTCTATTTAAAAGTACTGTCCCTACAAATTCTAGTTTCTACTTCTATTGAATATTGTAAGTGTGTATATGTCTTCATTCTTTCATTAACCTTAGCCCCATCTCTTTTACATGTACATGATTCTATGCCTAATTGTATGTGTTAGTTAGAAATCATTAAAAATAAGTTTCTCATGCAAAGTAATTATCTGGTTGTGTTAATTCACATTATAATGAATGATAGTTTGCATATGTGTCTTTGAGCTATAATTTTCCCCAATGTGATCAACATTTGGGTTAATGCTGCATGTTTAATTAATTTACACTTCTCTTTTGCAATGGCAACTGTAAGAATGTAAGGTATAAGATACAATATATCAATATATGATACTACCAAACCTAAATATTCTCATGTTCAAGGGATCTTTGGAATATATATAAACAAAGCTTATACATTAGAAGATCATGGCTTTGGATCTGGAAGGGACCTTATAGATAGATCACCTTCTCCCACCTCTATCTTTGGAAACCAATGGCTAAGCAGATAAAAGGCCTGATCAAAAAAAAAAAAAATCCTCTAGTACTCTGACTCCATAGTGAAAACAGATTACCATACCACTAACCATTCTTTCAAAGAAAACACAACAGCAGGGTTTAAATGAGTAAAGATATATAAAAAGCAACTCCAGCTAGAAGGGACATGATAAAAGGGTCAGAAGGAAGAAAACACCTTCTGTGTTTGGGGAATGATAAGTAGAAGAGTGGGAATACAATATAAGGAAATAATAAGAGGTAAATTTGGAAAGGTAACTGGACCAAAGTGTTGAAGACCCTGAATCCCACACTATGAAGTTTGGGCCTTATGGAGTTAAGCAATAGAAAGTCATCAAATGGTTTTTGAATAAGAGAATTATGTGATGAGAACTGTGCTTTAAGAAGAGTAATCTAGACATGACTCTCTGGATAGATTGGAATAGCAATACCCTGCAGAAGGGAGACAAACTAGGAGGCTATTACAGTAGTCAGCATTTCAAACAAATAATGCAGCTAAGATTTGAAAAGTAACAATAAACTGGAGGAAAAAAAAAACTTTACATAAAGTTTTGCTATTGAAGCCCTACTTTCCAAGACACATAGAACTGATTAAAATTTATAAAAATAAGAGCCTTTGCCCAATTGATAAATGGTTAAAGTACATAAAGAGGCAATTCTCAATGGAATAAATCCAAGTTAGCTCTAAATTTAAGAAAAACAATTCTCCAAATCACCAATAATTAGAGTAATTCAAGTCAAAGAAACTCTGAGGTTCCCTCTCATTTCCATCTGATTGATCAAGTTGAGGGAAAAAAAAAGAAAATGACAAATGTTAGAGTTGGAAAACAGGTGCATTAATGTGCTATTGATGAAGATGTTAATTGCTCAATTAATTCTGGAAATTTAGACCTGCACCTAGAAAGTTATTAAACTGTGCATAGCCTTTGACCCAGCAAAGCTACTATTAGACCCCAATGATGTCAAGGAAAGAGGAAAACATGCTATATATAGAAAAGTATTTTTAACTTTGTGTGTGTGTGCGTGTGTGCGCGCTAGCAAAGAATTGGAAAACAAGAGATCATTCATCAATTGGGTAATGGATGAATAAACTGGTATAAAATGTAATTAAATACTATTTTGTTGCAAGAAATAATGAAGAGGAAAGTTTCACAGAAATTTGGAAAGACTTGTATAATCTAATGCAGGACTAGCAGAATATAGAAAGACAATTTATACAATGATAACATTGTAAAAATGAACAATTTTGAAAGACTTAAGAACTTTGATCAATGCAAAGATTAGTCATGATTCCAGATGATTCATGATGAAGACTACTATCTACCTCTTGAGAGAAAGTAGATGGACAAACTATGTGGAATGAGATATTCATTTGTGATTATGGTCAATAGATGAATTTATTAGACTGCACATTTGTTCATTTTTTTTTCTTTTTTTCAGTGTTCATGGGCAGAAGTGGTAGAGAAAAAAATTAATTTAAAAAAAAGTCGAAAGAATAGCCTGCATTTGAAATAATTCATTTAAGTCCTGAATGAAAGTGGTAGTCATGGGAACATAAAGTCAGGGATCTACATGAAAGATATTGAGGAAAAGAAATCAATCGATTTGGTGACTGATTCAATATGGGGTTGAAGGAGTGGCCAGATCTAAAACCTGAAGAACTGGGAAAATAGTAATTCTGTGGACAGAAACAGAAGACTGAATTTAGAGCTTTCATTCAGGTTTAACAAAATATATTGTAAATTCACATGTTTAGACATTAGTGCAGCAGTATCCAGATGGAAATACAGAACAGATGCTTAGAAATGCAAGACTACTCTGCAGGGTAAAGGTCAGGAGTAGATAGGAAATGACGAAGGAAATGAAGGAATGATCATTTATATAGCACCTACTATGTACAAGGCACTGTGTTAAGTATATTCACAAATATTATCTCATTTGATCCTCACAATAACCCTGCATGATAAATGCAGTTATTATCCCTATACATAGAAGTGTAGAGCACAGTGATTAGAGCACTAGAACTGGAGTAAGATCAGTTCAACACCATACTGTCCTATTCTAGCAGTGATAACTTCTAGACAAGCCTCCGCCTTGGATCACTCCCACCATTCAAAGTCTTTGCTCCTACACATGTACTGCTGAATGAAGGTGGAGAAAATCACCAATGGCATTGAGTGACTGCACTACATACTTATGTCACACAAACTCAGCTGGGCCCTCATTGCTGCTGAGCCATGCTCCCTTATCAACTTGCTCCCCTTTCTCCACAATGGATCTTCCAAACCTTTTCATCCCTCCTCAAACTTCCCAGAATTTCCCTTCCCCCTACCACCTCAGCTGAGAAACTTGCCTCATATTTTGCAGAAAAATTGGGCCATTTGCTATGAACTTCTCTTCTTCCCTCTTCCTCATCTCCTACCATTCAGATGCTTTCTGCCACTTTCTCCTCCTTCACCCCTCTCTCACACATGATGAAGGGCCTTACTTCTTACAAGGCTAACCCCTCCACTTGTTCAAGTGATCTCATTCCATCCTGTTTCCTCCAACAGATTGCTCCCTCTGTCATCCAAACTCTTTCACATATAGTCAATCTGTCCCTCTCTACTGGCTCATTTTTTACTGCCTAGAAACATGGCCTTGAATCCCCAACCTGAAGAAATCTGCATTGATCCTTCCATCCCTGCTAACTATTATTCCATATCATTTCTGACCTTTGTAGCTAAACTCATTGAAAAGACAATCTACAATAAGTGCCTTCACATTCTGTCTTCTCATTCTCTTCTTAACCCCTTACAACCTGCCTTCTGACCATATAATTCCACTAAAATTGAACTCTTCAAAGTTACTAATGATATTTTAGTTGCCAAATCCAATGATCTTTTCTCAAATTCCCATTCTCCCTGACCTCTCTGCAGCCTTTGACACTGTTATCATTCTCTCTTTCTTGATAATCTCTCCTCTCTAGGTTTTCAGGACACCACTCTGCCTTAGTTTTTTCCTCCTACCTATCTGATCACCCCTTTGCCA
Source organism: Vombatus ursinus (assembly GCF_900497805.2). Lineage (NCBI taxonomy): Eukaryota > Metazoa > Chordata > Mammalia > Diprotodontia > Vombatidae > Vombatus > Vombatus ursinus. The sequence continues at coordinate 3,885,284 of NW_020954867.1, forward strand.
GATTATCCTCCAGATCACTCTCTCTAACAGTAGGTGTCACTCAGGGTTCTGTCCTATACCCTCTTTTCTTTTCTGTCTACACTACTTACTTGGTGATCTCATGGGCACTTATTGATTTAATTATCATCTCTATACTGATGATTCTTAAAGCTACCAATCCTACCCTAATCTATCTGTTAACTTCCAATCTTACATCTCCAACTGCCTTTCAGACATCTCATACTGGACGATGAGTAGAAATCTTAAACTCCATATCTCCAGAATGGAATTCATTATCTTTCCCCTAAACCATCCCTCGCTTCTACCTTCCCTATTACTAAAGAAGGTAACACCATCCTCCTAGTCCCTCAGACTCACAACCTAAGAGTCACCCTGGATTTCTCACTATATCTCACTTGTCACATCCAAGCTGTTGCCAAAGCCTATTGATTTCATGTCCCCAACATCTCTCAAATGTGCACCCTTTTCTACTCTGACACTGCCACCACTCTGGAGTAGGTCCTCATCACCTTACTCCTGGATTATTGCAACAGCCTGCTGGTGGATTTGCTTGCCTCAATTCTCTCTCCATTCCAATCCATGTTCCATTCAGCCACTGAAATGGTCCAATCACATCACCTCCCTACTTATAAACTCCAATGGCTTCCTATTTTCTCAGGCAAATACAAAATGTTCTTTTTAGCATTCAAGCCTATTCCTCTCTTATCTTTCCAATATTTGTGTAGCCTTTTCACTGATACATACTCTGTGATCCAGTGACACTAGCCTGCTGGCTATTCCATGACCAAGATACTCCAATTCTTGGCTCCATGCATTCTCCCTAGCTGTATTCCAATGATTTTCCTCCTTCACTCCAACTAATGAGGTCCTTGGTTTTCTTTAATCTCCAAATAAAATCACAACTTCTGTAAGAAGTATTCCCCAACCAATCTTAATTACTGTGCCTTCCTACTATGAACTATTTCCTATTTATCCTGTATATAGTTTGCTTTGTACATATTTATTTAATGTTACTCTCACCACTAAACTGTAAGTTCCTTGAGATATGGGACTGTTGATTGTTTTTTTTTTCCTCTTTTTATGTTCCCCAGTACTTAGTACAGCACCTGGCACATGGTAGGTACTCAATAAATGTTTATTGATGGATTGATTGACATAAGTTTAGATCTCTTCTTAGACTTTTGCTAGTTGTGTGACCCTAGGCAAATCACTTAACTCTTTGTGCCCAGATATGTGAGGTTGCTGAATTGGATGGCTACAAAGGTCCCTTCCAAAACTAAATTTATGATCTCATAATTCTATGAGTGAAGTCACTTATATTTTTAAATATTCTTACTTCAAGAACCTGCTCTTTTTTTGGAGGGACAGGGGTTATATTTCACAAACCCAACTTTTTTATAACTTAACAGATGATTTCCAAAAGTCCCTGCTGCCAAAAATGTCAATATTCTGAAGTATACCAATTGATGAACCTCTCCCAACTCAGGCTTATCTTTTGAGAGTGAATTTATATTGCATCATTGGATTTGTCTTAAACAAAGAAAGTATTTAATGAATATTTGTTCATCTGAAAAACCTGGGAGAATGGTCAAAGTCACTAAAGGAAGTATAGAATGAAAAGATGAAGGCTGACAAATCTTAGGAAATGCCCATGTGCAAGTGGTTAAAAAAAAAACTACTGGGGAGAGGAAACAGAGGAACATTTATCAAAGAAGCAGAAACATATGTAGGGTAGTACAGCATCATGGAAGCCAAGGAGAGCATGAAAACTAAATTCCTTTCCAGCTATGACTCTAATATTCTGATCAAAACTAACTCTAACCATGAACTTGAAACTTGGTTAAAATCCAAACTCCATTTTAACTAAGTTTGGGCCCCATTTAAAATATAAATGTTTAAAAGGTTCTTGATAAGCTTCTTTCTTCAAAAATTTCCATTGCTCAGTGTAACTAAGTCTTTTGCACCTAGTTCTCTATATTAAATTCAAACCTGCATGTCTTTCCATGTATATTTTGCCTTGCAAATATGACAGCAATTGCACTAAGTGAAAGCCCATAAATTTCCATATATTTTATGTTCCAATTGGTCTTGACCATTAACATAATAAAGAGAAAAAATTCTTAGGATACTTCTTAGGATTTTATATTGGCGTTTGACAAATTTGTATAAATTTAGGTTGAAGTCTTGGCTGATTATTCAGACGTTTCCCATGTATTTCCTTTAGTCTTGTTAATAATAAATTGTACATGCTGCATCTCTAGGGTTTTTAGAATCAGATTTATGTTTTAATAGAAGCTATTTAAAAGGTTAACTTATAATTAGAGTCACACAAAATGGTTCCCCAGATACTAAAGGATCCTTCTATGTACCTCCCCCTTGGGATCAGGGACAATAAAAAGAAATATGAGCTAACCCAGAGGCACAAATCTACATGGTTTATAGAAGCTAGAGAGGGCTCACATATCAGCTTCATTCTAGGGTACAAGAGGTTAGTACAAATAAGGTTTTATCCAGTCCTTCAAAGCATTATATGGATATATATTAAAGAATTGTTATATCATTCCAGAGGCTAAATATGGTTTGATACGGTTCTGTCATTTCAGGAGTATGATTTTCAAGTGACAAAAGCTGGGAATAGGAAGGGCTATCAAAATAGAACACTAAAGCATCCCTTTGGGATGGATTCAGGACTGGTTGAATTGCTATACTCAAAGGTGTTCATTAATGAATCTATGTCAATTTGGAAGGAGTTCTCCAAAAGAGTGGCCCAGAATCTGTGCTGGACATTGCTTTGTAATATTTTTAAAAAATCATTTATTTGAATAAAGTGATAAATGGCATTATTATTAAATCTGAAGATGATATAACATAGGAGAGAGAACTAATACACTAAAATTACAGAATTGGGATCCAAAAACATCTTGAAAGTCTTGAAATTTTTGCCATGTTCAATAATATCAAATTCAAAGAAGAATGGAAAGAATAATTTATTATTGCCTACTGTGGGCCAGGAACTGCAGCAAGTGCTTAACAAATATCATTTCATTTGATCCTCACAACAACACTGGGAGAAACATGTTCTCATTATCATTTTTTTACATTGAGAAAATTGAGGCAAATGGAGGTTAAGTAACTTATTCAGAGTCACAAGCAAGCAAGTTTCTAAGACCATATTTGAATTCAGGTCTTTCTTTCTGACTCTAGGAACCATGACCTACCTACTGTGCTCTCTAGCTGCCTTCAAGAAGGATAAATGTAATCTTTTTTTTAAAATCTGGGGTGCAGAGATTTACTTTCTAAGTTCAATATGGTTATACAAGAGTTCATCCAAAAAAGATCCAAATGTTTTAGTACATTTCATGTTCAATATGTATCAACATTATGATGTGGCAGCCAAGAAGATACTAATGAGAATTTGGGCTGCAATAAAAGAAGTATGTCTTCCAGGTCTCAGGAAATGAAACTTTGCTTCCACTTGACATCTGCTGTCCTCCCAGGAACAAGAATGCCCCTCCTAGGATAAACTCATCCTTTCTAAACTAATCTCCTTGCTGCTAATCAACCTTGATTGACTCCACCTCCTTCAGCCTCCTTTTCCCCTCCATTTGGAAGGCTAGAGGGTGGAATGCCAAACTCCTCCCAATGCCTACCTTTATAGAGGGCAGAAAATGGACTCTCAGAGCACTCCACTTTATATCTGATGTTCTCTGGTTTCACCCCTACCCCTACTTTCCTGCTTCCTTTCCTATTGTTTTCTTCCTTAGATTATAAACTGCTTGAGGGCAGGGACTGTCTTTCTTTTTATTAACTACATCCCAATATTTAGCACAGTGCCTGTTCTAGAGGTAAGAGCTTAATACATGTTTATTGGATTGCATTGGATCGGATTGAAAATCTTGCCATACAATTTCCTAGCCACTGGAGTATTATGTTTACTTCTTGCCCAGCATTTTTAAAAGGACAGTGATAAGCCAGAAAATATCAAGAGAAGGATAACAAAGGTGGTAAAGGACCATTAGTCTAGGCCATATGACGATTGATTGAAGTCTATCAGTGGAAAAGAAACTAAACTTTTTTTCTATTTGAACACATAGAGCAAAATTAAGAGCACTATGTGAAAATCACAGAGAAACAAATTAAGACTTGAGATAACTTTTTTTAAAAGAATCCTAACAATTAGAATTGTTCAAAAGTGAAACTTGCTTACTCAGTAGATATTGGGTCCCCTAGAGGTCTTTAAAAAATTCTATATGGATACTGAATTGTTGCAATGCAAATACTTTGGTGGGTATTAATTCAACTAGATGGCTGCTAAGGTCCTTTCCAAATCTAAATTTCTGCAATTATTTCTTTCTGTTGCCTTAATTTAAGGAAACCATTTTGTTTCTTGGGCATTTTCTTTCATGCATTTTGTGATATCTCTGGGAGGTGAATAGGGTGAGAAACAGAAATCCCATTGTGAAATTGAGTCACAGGCATTTTGTTAACTAATACAGAATTAATTCAGTTTTTTTGTTTTGTTTTGTTTTTTTGTAAATGGCTGATTGCTATGTAATTGATCAAATTTGTTTAGTGGTTTTCAGTCATGCCCTATTTTTCATGACCCACCTTTTGAGGTTTTCTTGGCAAAGACACTGGAGTGGTTTGCCATTTACTTTTCCATCTCATTTTATAAATAAGGAAACTGAGGCAAACAATGTTAAATGACTTGCTCAGGGTCACACAGCTAATAAGTGTCTGAGGACACATTTGAACTCAGGTCTCTCAGACTCCAGGACCAGCACTCTATCTACAATACAACTTGTTCAAATCTAGCCTATGGCTATCTGACCCTTCTTGAAAAGAGATAAGTATTCTGTCTGTATCAAAAGTTCTTAACATTGTTTTGTTTCAAAGACCCTTTTAGTGGTTAGTCTAGTGAAACCTATGGACCCCTTCTCAGAATCATGTTTTCAAAATGATAATATAAAGTATATAGGATTATGAAGGAAACCTATTAGCCTGAAATGCAGTCATAAAAATATATTAAAAGCAAGCTCACTGACACTAGCTTAAGAACCCCTGATCTAGACATGGTATCAGTAACAGAACTAAGATAGTATCTGACATGTTCTTTTTTTTAAAATCTTCTTTATGGTAAATACTTGAGAAGTCCCAAGAACTCCTTTTCTAAATGAATAGACTATCTCCAGCAATGTCATACAAATGCAGACTGATTGGCATACATTACAGAAAGCGGCAGAGCAGCTGCTGTTCATGGGGACTCTGTATAGGAATCTATTTTATAGCCTAGGTGACAGCACACTTGGTATTTCTGTTCTGAAATTGTCTGATTTCTCAAATCCCCAAGGACTATTAAATAAGGTTTTCATACCTTGACTCATGGAGAATAAACTGTATGCTTCTGATAGTAGGCCTTTGGCTAGAGAAATGGTATTCTTTGCTTCCAAGATAACTTTGGTAGGATGGAGTGTCTACAAGTGTGGATATGTATCACCAAAAACAAATAATAAAATAAAATAAAGTAATAAAACTCATTGGCTCCAATGGCTAAGAAATCTGGAAGGCCATAAGTGAGAAAAAAAGGGGGTTGATAGTATTCTTGGTAAGATTACCAGGGAAAAAAAGAAAACAATAGATATTAAAAAGACAAAGGGTAGGAATTTTTTTTAATCTGATATTCAGTTTCAGAGAGAAAAAGCTTCAGTGCAGAGAGGTATATAATGTAAAAGCTTTTCTAGGTATTAAACTTGTTTATCTTGTTGTCTGACTGACTTGTCTTTGTTTATCCTCATCAACATTTCTGTCTTACAGGGTAAGAGGCAGAGTCCTCATTTCTCTCTACATTCTCATATAGATGGCATAGAGCCATGTGCAAATATGCACTTAATGCCTTTTGATGGAGAGGAGAGATAAAATGGAGGGGAGCAAGGGGTAGGAGGTAGATGGGGAATAAGGAGACAGAAAGGAATAAATCATGTTACAGGTAAGTTCAGGGGACTGTTTAACATGCTGATTATCCAGTTGAAGACACGAATGATGGAATGCTTTGAAATATTATTTCTATAGTTTATTTATCTTGAAAATCAACTCCTTAGTTGTCTTCTCTGCTCAACATTTTATGAATGACTTATTTAACTATGAGGATGCTATGAAAACTACTTTAATAACATTTGTATCAAAGGGATGTGATTTGCTTCTGAAAAAAATTTACAAAATAGATCATTTGTGAGATAATTATATATTTTAAAATTTTCCTAATTTAGAAATCAATAGCCTATATATCTATATCTATACATACATATCCATATCTATCTATATATAGATAGATATTTAATAGGGAGGTTTTTCCCCACTTAACCAACCCTTTACCTCTGGAAATTGGTGATGAAGATGATGATTGATGATGATGGCAGTAATATTTATATATCACTTTACTGTTTGCAAAGAACTTTGGCATATGTAGCTACTAAAAATAGACTAATTTTAGGCTGTCATCATAGAAAATCAGTGTTGCAGTTATGGGAAGAAATATTCACATAATGTTCTGTGCAATACAAGTCATACCTACAGTATTGTTTTCAGTTCTTAGCACCATATTTTGTTAATAGAAACATGGATTCTAAAATTTAGAAAGGACCTTTGAAGTTATTTACATCAACCTAAACAGGAATCCCATGATCATAATATGTGACAAATGGTTACTCAACGCCTATTTCAACACCTCTAGTGACAAGGAACTCACTACTTTGAAACAACTAATGCTGGTTTTGGACAGCTCTGATTATTTGGATAGCCTTCCTTTAACTCAGACAAATTTTTTTCCCTATTAGTTTCACTCACTTGTCCTACTTTTCCACTCTGAGACTAAGCAGAATAAGTCAAGTCCTTCTTCCACATGAAAGCCCTTCAAATATTTAAAGATAGGGATTATTCTGTCCATTAAGTTTTCTCCTTTTCCAGGCAAACATTAACATTTCCTTTGGCTGATCTCCCTATAAGTCTTGTTTTCCAGATAATCTGACTATTTTAGTAGTCTTTTTGTATATCTATTCTAGCTTGTCAGCATCTTTCCTAAAATGGTAGGCCCAAAAGTAAATGCAGTATACCAGATGGTGTCTGATCAGCACAGAGTAGTTGGATTATCACCTTCTTTATTCAGGACACTATACTTCTATTATTGCATTCTAAAATCACATTAAGATTTTTTTTTAAAAAAATTATAGACTAATTTTGCCTTGAATTGAGCTTGCAGTTAAATAAACTCCCACATGAAGGACATGACAAACCAAAATGGACCCTGAGAAGGTCAATTAAAATAATGAGAGATCTGAAGAACTACCAACTAACACTTCTACCTGGATCAATCATTTGGTACCCTACTGTAATCCTTCCTTTTTCTCTACTCCCCTCCACTGTGGTGTGGTTAGTCTCCATTCAAATGTAAACAGATTTCATCATCTGCCTTTTCTCAGTACTTTTTTTACCTGCTTATACTGAAGTATTTTATTACATCATCTAATTGATGGGGAGCTTCCTACTGATTGTGCAGGTTGATACTCATGGGGACTAGCCCATCTTATTTGAATCTTGACCATTTAGTCATGAAAGTTTGACATGGGTTTTGAGAGGGGGCGCCTTCTAACATCATTGGGGCCTTCCAGAGGTAGCTGGCAGAGCAGTAGATATAGCACTGGGTCTGGAGTCAAGGAAACCTGATTTCAAATCTGGCCTTAGACATTTACTAGCTATGTGTGACCCTGAGCAAGTCACTTAAACCTTGCCTCATTTTCCTCAACTGTAAGGCAGAACATGGCAAGGAGTAAGATGTAAGAAGACTGGAAAATTAGGAGGAGGCCAGGTTATGAAGGACTGTGAGTGCCAAACAGCATTTTGTAATTGATCCTGGAGGGAATATGGGACTACTGGAGTTTACTGATTAGGGAAGTGACACGCTAAGGCATGTACTTTAGGAAAATCACTTAGGTGGCTGAATGTAGACTGAATTAGAGAGAGGAGGCAGGCATAACCACTAGCAGGCTATTGCAAAAGTCTTAAAACCATGTAAGAAAGCATAAATCAGTCACAATAGCTATAATCAGTCAGGACAGTGATGTTCCCTCTTTCCTAAGTCCTTTTTTCCTATCACATACCTGCATGATCCTCCAGATTCAACACTTCTTTGGGGTTTGAACTTATCTGTAAAAAAAGAAATAAACTTGGGATTGTTTGATTTTCAACTCTATATCTGTAGTAAGTCCTACTTCTTTCTCAGGCTTCCCCACCCCCTAAAAAAAATTAAGAAAAAAAAAGACCTATTCATTTTTCTAGGTTCTTAGGTACAACCCTAAGAGTTGAGACTTCCCTGGGTGAGAATAGAGCCTTTATGACTAACCATGTAGAATAAAGATCTTCAAAAAAAGAAGAAAAAAGGTCTGAATAGTTGGAACAAATCATGGTGGTAGTGATGGCCATGTGTCTCTTCCCCCCAGGAACAGGTCTCACTCTCTGCAAACTGAAGTCTTAGAAATACACATATTGCATAAAATAGCATATGCTTGAATTGCCTAGAGAATAGGTATTTTATTTAAGTTTTACAAATACACCGAGTACAAAAAAGTTACTAGACTGAAAACACTTTTTTTTTAGGTTGTCCTCTCCCAAAGTGGTACCCAGGGATCTGATAAATAAAAACAGCAATCTTTCTCTAAGAAATGAGAAATGAAAAATTGAGGCAATCATCCAGAAGCTTTGCTTATATAATGCCAACATTGAGATCAGATAACCATTCAGTTCAATTAAAGAAATAATTTATTAAGGACCTACTATGTACAAAGTGCTATACTGAGCTAGGTACTGGGGACACAAAAATAACAAAACAACTGTTCTTGATACATCATGCTAAGATTCTGTAATTCCATTTCAGGAGTTTTCTAGTCCTGCTTATGAACAACCAAACAGAACAATGCAGCCTAGAATGCCACACATCAGAACCCAATGAGACAATATGCACAGACAAAATATAAATCAGGCTTAAGGTTGGTAATATGTTCATATCTTCCATAAATGTATAAATATTTTACTTGTACATTGTATAACATAATATATTAAAATTCATTATATATTGTGTAAATATATTAAATATATAAATTTTTTTTCAGAGGACAGAGTATGTTGAACCTGTGAGAAAATATTAGACTGGGGATATATTTGTGTATATGAGTATTTATATGTATGTATTTGTGTGCATATATTGTGCATATTCACAGTGTATAGATATATACATACACATGTGTGTACATGTACATATATGTATGTGTGCAGTATGCATATATACATGCACGCATGTGTATTGTGTTTCTCTGATTATACCATCCTATGATTTTCAGCTCACCTGGATGTCTTACCTTTAGCATCCTATTGCACCCTTGACAGAGTATGCAGTGATTTGAAACCTCTTTCTTTAAAGTGATAGGCTGTCTAATTTAATGCCAGGCCTCCAAAGGGAAAACATCGTGTAGCTCCTACTTGAATCTCTGAAGCAGCATCTGTCACAAAACATCACAAGGTACTTTCAAGCATGAGAAGCAGGTTGTGATGATGATCCTTTTTGGCAATGGCATCACTCGAAAAGGTTACAGCTGAGTCACTTGCTGTGCTGGGAAGTTTAAAGATATTTCTGCATAGAACATCCAGTTGCTCAGAATTTCTAATTCTCTGTCAAAATTTAACCCTTAATCAAAAAAAAACTTTCATATATATGTGCTTATGTTCAAGTGATTTCAGTAACCAAGAGGGAACTGGATGTATATGAGATGGGTAATGAAAAGAGAGCTGGACTTGGAATCAGGAGACCCGGGACTTATGGGTTGGACCTACGGTAAGTTACTTAACCTCTCTCGAGCTGAGCTTGAGATTTAAATGATTAAAATGATAATGATAATACTGTCACCTACTACTTCACAGTGTTGTAAGTAGAGACCTTTTAAAAAATGTAAAGCAACAGATAAATGAGTGTTATCATTACAAGCTGGGCTTAAGACCCAGATCTTTCACTTTGTGACTTTGGCTGTTACTTAATCTCTCTGAGTTTATGTTTCCTAATCAATAAATGGGAACAATAATATTTACACTATCTACTCCAGAGAGCCTTGGGTAGAAAACAACATTGTAAAGTGCTATATAATCAAGCAATCAATCATTCATCAAGTATTTAGTAATATCTACTAGGCATTAGAAATAGAAAGACTAAAGAAAAGCAGAGGCAACCTCAAATATTCTAACATGAACCATTATTACTTTGTGGGGTTTTTGTATATATGAGTGTGTGAAAAGCAGAACAAAATAGTCATAATAATCCTTAGCAATATGCATTTGATTTAAAATGTCCATAACTTTCTTGCTCCTTTGATGCTCTGATGGTGGAAATGGGCTGTGGAAAGTTCCATCATTCAACAAATATATATTCAGTCTACTACATGTAAGACGTAGTACTAAGTGTCAAGGAGATGCAAAGAACCCAAAAATAGTCCCAACTGACAAAGAATTTACAATCTAAGACCTCACAAACAGCAGAGGATTTGAGTAATAATCAAAACTTCTTAAATTCTTTTCACCTTCTCTGTCTAGGACCTCAAAATTATCTACCATTATCCTTTCTTGGTTCCTTTAGGAAGAGTTAGCTCTATACCTGAGACAAAATACATTTTATTTCACAACATGTGCATTAACAAATCAATGTGCGGATGCATTTAGAATATTTGAATGCTACCCTATTGGGTCCAATTATTTTCACTAAGAATTTTTTTCAAAATCATGGATACTTGTGGAAGTAACTATCTATACTCTTCCCAGAGGAATAGTGTCTGAATACACACACACACACACACACACACACACACGCACACACACACGTGTGTGTGTGTATACACATATATGTGTATATAGATATATGTGTATGTATGTATGTATGTATAATTTCATGGACCCCAGGTAAAAAGCTCCTATACTCAATGATCTCCAAAGTCCTTTCTAGTTCTAAATTTGAAAAATAAAAAACTTTAAACTATTGGGTTTTTTTGTAGCAATAATGTCTCCTCTTGAATTTATTATACAATGCAAATTTTGGGAAGAGAAAGGCTAACAGAATAAGACAGACTGAAAACAGATTTCTACATTGTGACACATGACCTCTAAGGTCCTTTGCAACCCTGAATTTCATGGTTAAACCTAGGAACAATGGCTATACCATTCTAAAGAATGGATGGTGCTAAGCCCTCTCTCATTACTGAGAGAGCCAGCTGGCTACATGCATAGCATTCTGGGGAACCAGGAGGTTTCACTTCTTTTTTTTTTTTCTTTGTGTTATGAAAGCCACGTACAGGACACAAGAGCCTTCCACCAGAGTAGTTATGTGTCATCATGAGCCCTGTGTGAATCAATGTCAAATTAATCCCAAAACCATATTTTAGGAAAGAAAGGTTATGAATGATATTTCAGTTACTGTAAAAAATAATGGTAGGTGTGATTTAAAAGGGAGATAAGACAAATTAATAGCTTTTACCACTTCTTGTCTAGAGTCCATTACACTGGTATGTTTAAATCTTGGGTAATTTAATGAGGTGATAATTAGGATGAAGTATTCTTTGGAAACTCAGGATTAGGCTTCAATTTCTCCTTTGATTTTAGCAAAGGAAGAATAGAGTTGAGGTTTTTGTTAGGTTAAAGGTTTCTCCTAGAATTTTTAGTGTGGAATGCAAACCAAGTGCTAATGACATTCTAGAGAGGTACTGTGGCTTCACACAGATAAAGAGTCAGAAAAATATAGGTTAATATTATACCTCTATATCATGCAAGTTTTATATCCCTGGACTAGTCACACTCTTGGAGCCAAAAGAAACTCTCTAAGATTCTATTTTGCAAAGGAATTGTCCGTCTGTCTGAGTAGATGAAACTTTATACCAGGAACCCCCAACTCTGAAAAAAAAATCATAGATCTGGTCAAAACAAAACAAAACAAACAAAAAACACAAAGACCTACTAACATTTCACTGCCCCTGTATCTTCACAGAGAATCACAAGCATGTCTTTATATCACTCCTAAGTACAGTGAAAACTCTGACCCACTCTGGAGAACAGAAAAATTTGGGCATATCATTGGACACTCTGAACCTCATTTCCCCATCAAAGCATACATTGCTTAACATCTTAAAAGTGTCATTTTCTTCATTTATAAAATAGGGATACTACTCTTTGCATTATTTAACTCATAGAGTCATGATGAGAAAAAATGCTTTGTAAATTTCAAATCATCAGGCAAATATAATTTATCATATGTAAATAAATATGAATTGAAGCTCATCAAAGACTTTTATAAAAGTACACTTTAGGTAGGTGTTAGTGGAAATGTTTCAAGAGAAAAACAGTTTCACGCTGTTTTTAGGGAAGAATGGAAAAGAGAAGGGAAAAATCTATTCCCAGAAGACAATACTGACTAGTGAAGAACTTAGAAAAAAAATTTTCATAGTGCATCAGCTTAACAAATCCTGGAGCTTGCTAGCAGAGGAAAAAATAAGGTCATGGCTTATAAAAGTCATGTTGTACAATAAAGCCCTAAGCCACAAAAATTCTGATTGATTAGCCAAGGCTTAGTATTCTAGAGTTTATCTCTTGAATAGCTACATGCATATCATACACACACACACACACACACACACACATACACATACACACACATATATGATGTATGTATATATAATATGTATATGTATATATACATATATATTCAAACCATATGCCAGGAAGACTATTGGACAAGAATCCAGAATGTCTTATATCTATCAGCATGCAGACATAGATGCAGAAAAAGAATTCTAATACATTCTACATATGCAAGTAATTACAGCAAAATATTGATGCAAAGAAACAATTTCCTCAATGGAATGAGTTGAGGAGAACTCAGGGTGCCATCTGAAATTGTATCTCACAAAATTAGCACCTAGTCAGAAGAGAGTAATGCCCAAAGTTGTATGTGTGTGTATGTGTGTGTGAGTGTGTGTGTATTCCTATGTATGAATGGTGTGTATTTTACCATTTAACTACAGAACAAAGAGAGATCATCCGCGACCATATTCTTTGTGTCATGTTTTGAGGAATATTGTAAAAGATAGGCTTGCAGATGAGAAACCATCCATTTTGTAATTAGAAAAAAAAAGACCAATGTATTGGACTGGGGCCAGCAGTAAGGAGCCAGCAATTATAAAAGCTTGTTAACACAGTACAACTGGGCATAAGGAAGTGGTTGTGTTTTTTTCCCCTCCCTTCTCAAGGTAATTTGCATAAGAGTGTTGTCCATCTGCTTCTAATAGTTGTTTCCCAAGTTCTGGAATCAGTGCTTTCTTTTGATTTGTTTAGTTGGCTCCATTTGACATAGTCAAATACACACCAATATATACATTTGCATACCTATATGCCTCTATATTATATGTGTGTTGATAAATAGTTATGCATTGGGTCTCAGAATGCCCAGCAAATTGTTCAGAAAGAATTGCACTTCATGTTGCCAAAACTCTGCAGAAGCAGTAATGATCAATTTTGGCTATAAATCAAAGTCAAGCATTAGTGGAAGCTGAGTTTGAAATAAAGTCCATTGAATCTAGGGGAACAGGCCTGGGAGAATCATTTTGGGTGTCTAAATAGAAATTTTCTTCCCTAGATTAATCATTTATGTGGTCTGTAAAGTTTTTTTGTGACAGGAACCAATGGCATTAAAATAAATAAATAAATAAAGATCCCAGAAATGGCAGGCTATGAAGAGCCAATGCCACAAATAATAAAAATGCAGATTATGGATCTCTGCAGACACTTGAATTTTTATCTTAAAGTAATTTTATACATTTATTTGAGGAAATCTTTTTTCTTACTTGTAGAGAAGAAGGCAGGAAGGATTTCTCCCCAATTCTACCCAATCTGAAAACTCAGTTCCCTTGCCTCTCCACTTATTTTTTCCTATATCTATGCTATGTTTTCACATGCTTTACTCTTGTCATGGTGTTATAAACTATTAATAGTTTTCCATGTCATGATTAGATGGCAAGATCCTAGAGAAAAAGAATCTATGTTTAATTAATTTGCTGCATGCAATCCTGAGCAGTGGACTTTAGTCAGATGTGTATGATATAAAGAAGAAAAAGAGAAGAGTAATGAGGAGGACCCTCCTTAAGTAGAGGGCCCATGCCTTATATATCATTTTATGGAACCTAGCATAATTCCTGTCACTGAGAAGAAAGTCAATAAAAATTTGTTGTATGAATGAATTCAAATATACTTGAAAGCAGTTATAATTTATACAGACTGACTGAAAGCAACATTTTATTATGGATATGATGACTTTAATGATTATGTGTAGTCATCATCCACATTTTTATGGGGTAAAATACACTATTTTTATTGTTAATTCTATAGTATTAGAGTTGGTGGCATTTAGTACCCGAATACATGAACATGTGTAGAATATATTAATTTGAGAGCACATAAGAAAGAAATGGATTGAAACGGTTGCAAAAGAAACAGCACAATTCTTTACAATGGAATGACTTTACTCAGCTTGGTTCTATGGTGGGTTTTGTCCCTATATTTATAGAGTTATTCAAATGTTAAGATAAAGGGAAAAATAAGTGGAAGTTGTAGTAGAAGAAATTGCTTTAGTAGGAAAGATTGCAATCTGGAATTGTATGGCTGTCAAAAAGAAGCTAAGTGTGTAGAAATATGTACAGCAGTTAAAATCTGTTTAAATGTGTCTTGTTGTGCTTAAAAAAATTATCAGATATATATCACTGAGAAAGAAGTGGGCCACAGATGTGTGTCACAACTGATATATCGGTATCTCTGGGATTTTATTTTACTTTTACTTTCAACTAGCTTTATTTTTTTATTTCAAAATACTATATTTCTGTGAATAATACAGTTCTACAGTTTTAGGTATTATTCATATGATATCAAACTATGTTAATTCAATCCCCAATGCATTTAAAATTAAATACCTATTAGTCACAAAACACTGTAGTACTAGATATTGTGGAAACAAAGGGAAAATCACTTTACTTTAAAATGTTTTATTGATGCTTTTTAAACATTATTGGTACTGCCAAATAAAGCCTTTTAGTTACTCCCTCTCCTATGACCTCCTAACATACGGTGCTAGTCAAAATAATTCAAAACATTAGTCTTGCCTGCCAACACATGCCTCCTTCCACATGCATGGTCCACTACTAATTCATTGACAGTTTATTAAAATCATCATAAATCTATTGTTCAGAGTTCTGATTTATTTAAATTTTATTTTCCTTTACAGTATTTTGGTTATTGTGTAAATTGTTCCCTGGTTCTACTCACTTTACTCTGCATATGGGTCCTTTCAAAATTACCTGAATTCTCCATATTTGTAAATTGTCATTTCTTACATCACAATACTTTGCCATTACATTCATATGTGGCACTGCAATTTTCAGCATTCTACAATTGATGAACAGCCACTTCATAATTTTACACACACACACACACACACACACACACATGTCTACACATTTGTGTGTATACATCTATATCTATAGGGAGACAGTATTTTGGAGAAATTTTTTATAAAGAAGGCAAAAGAGAGAGAAGAAGAGGAAGAGGAAGAGGAAGAAGAAGAAGAAGAAGAAGAAGAAGAAGAAGAAGAAGAAGAAGAAGAAGAAGAAGAAGAAGAAGAAACAAAGAAGGAAAGAAGGAAGAGAGAAAAGAGAGAGAAAGAAAAAAGAAAGAGAAAGAAAAAAGAAAGAAAGAAAGAGAGAGAAAGAAAGGAAGAAAGAAAGAAAGAAAGAAAGAAAGAAAGAAAGAAAGAAAGAAAGAAAAGAAGGAATAAAGGAAAGAAGGAAAGAATGAAGGAAATGAATTTTGGAGTAATCTTTCATAAGGAAGGATAACCTATTCAACAGTACTAAATATAATGAAATAGAGGATTTCCAAGAATTTTCCAAGAATTTTAGATGTAAATATCAGAATTGGAATGGAAATGCAGGCAGAAAAACTCTTCAGATTGCTCTTTCTAGAACTGTGTTTGGTTAGCTAGTCAAGGACTTGGGGGAGACAGTTCCAATGAGTTATTGCTCAGACAGGAAGTACCACACTAGCCTCCCCATGACCTTTCATAAGTCCCTCTCTTGAAGTCATGTGCCTTGGAGACTGCTCAATCCCTTACCTCAGGGATTGTCTTTACAAAATTATCTGCAGGACTCCAGGGATTCTACATGGATTTCTAGATGAAGGGAGGCTAGAGGTGATTCTTTTTCTTATGTGGTACATCTCTAAGGCATTAAAGAGTGCATTTTTTTTTCAGGGGTAGGGGGATTTAGAATCTTCTACCTCTTAGAATCTTCCCATCCTAAATAAATTTTTAAAGAGAAATTCAATTGGTCAACAGAAAAGGCTTTGCATATACTGGTAATAAAGTTCTCTGGGCATAGAGATGGGGAGAGATACCATGCTGCTTTGAAATGAGCATACAGGTCTGGAGCATGGAGGAACTAACTTGGGGTACAGCCTGGGAAGTAAGCTATGGGATACTTTCCTAGTTTATCTAATAATTTTTGCTAAGTAGGTTTTAGGCTAATTTATTTCTAACTGCTGGAGGACAATAAGTACTGTCTTCAACCTCTAAATTTTGGCACTCTCTAACAAAGCTCCTATTGCAATAAATAAGAGAAAAATATTTTGAAGATTCAAGAAAATGATCAGTTACTTAATATTACAGATAGGCAGATGAAATGATCACTGCAGTACTTGGAAGCACAGCTTTTTAGAATGCCACTGGACAAGTTTGCAGGGAAGTTTTTCAAATGGCTCAATGCCATGTGAAAATTTGTTATTTTTAAAACCAATTAATTAAACACCCAGTATTTATTAAGCATTTATTATATGACAAGCATTGTGCTAGGAGCTAGAGATACAAACATAATGAGTGAAATAATTCCTAATCACAAGGGGCTTATAGGCAAAAAGAGATATCATACAAATGCATCCATTACACACACACACACACACACATACAGACAGAGACAGAGACAGACAGACAGAGACAGACAGAAAGAGAATAAATATAGACAGAATACATGCAAAATAGTTAAAAGCAAAGTAGTTTAAGAGAGTGGGTACTAGCAATGGAATTGATCAAGAAAGGCTTTCTGTGGTGTTTGGTGCACAAACTAAATCTTGCAAGGAAAGGAAGAGATTCTATGGAGAAGAAGTGAGAGGGTGATGCACGCCAAGCACAGGGGACAAAGTACAAATGCATGGGCATGTGATATAGACTGTCATCTATGGAGGATCAGAGAGGTTGGGCAAATAGCATGGGGCAAAATTTTGAAGAACTTAAAAATTCTAAATAAAAAATATATTTCATTCTAGAAAAAAATAGTTTATTGAGTAGAGAAATGACATTTTTTAGAGCTTTATTTAAGGAAAATAACCTTAACAATAGTTTGGAGTATGAACTAGGCTGATGAAAGACATGAAGCAGGGAGGAAGATCAATTAAAGAACTATTAATCTAAGAAGGAACTGATGAAGGCCTGAACTAAAGCGTTAGCTGTGTGAGTAGACAGAAGGGATAAAATGAAAATATGTTGCACAGGTAGAAATGACATGAAATGATAATTGATTAAATATTAGGATGGAAGATTATGAGGAATGAAGAGAAATTCCAAGTGAATAAACAGGAGAGATTGAAGAAATGTTGGCACTTCAACAGAACTAAGAAAGTTTGGAAAATGGGTGGGTTTGGTGAAGAAAATAATGAATATGTGGAGTTTGAGAGTTCTCTAGTACATTCAACTTGAAATGGTCACCAGGGAATTGTTGATTTGGGTTTGAAGATCAGAGAAGAGACATAAGCTGGGAATATTTGTGTAGTTCTGGGATGTATTGGCCCAGAGACAATAATTAAACACATGGAAACTCAAGCAGTCACCAATAAAAAGAGTGTAGAGGAAGAAGATTAGGGTTCTTAGGACAGAGCTTTGGGGAATTTTCTCAATAAATGTTTAGGAAAAAGACTGAGGAGTATTTAGACATGTAGAAACAGAACTAAACAATGTCATGCAAGCAAAGAGAAGAGAGGGTTTTCAGGAGAAAAAAGATAATTAACATGATAAAATGTAGCAAAAAGATTGAGAAGAACAAGGAATAAACTCATTTTTAAAATCAATTAATCACACATCGATCAATTAAAAGTATTTTTAAATCAATTATGTTGCCAAGTAAGAAATCATAGGTAACTTTGGAAAAAGTAGTTTCATTAGAATGATGAAGTCAGAAGCCAAATTTCAAAGGGTTGAACTTGGAGTGAGAGGAGAATCAATGGAAACAGGTAGCAAAGAACATTTTCTAGCACTTTAGCTTAAAAAAGGGAGGATAGTGACATAGAACAATAGCTTGAGGCAATGATGGGGACTAATGAAGGGTTTTTTTTGTTTTGTTTTGTTTTGTTTAGTATGGGGTATACTTTAGCAAGTTTGATTTTAGTGTGGTGAGGAATGAATAGAAAGTAAGAAAGGAGATGGTTGGGCAGAAATCTGCTGAGGAAGATGGAAGAGGGTGGGAACAAAGGCATATGAAGACTACTTGGTCTTGGCAAGAAGGACCACCTCATTAGGAGAAAGAAGAGTGGGAAATGTTAAAACATTTTCAGATGAAGAGAGGCAGAAGAAGGAGTTCACATTAAAGGTTCTCAATTTTTCTCACTAAAGTAAAATAGGAGTTCTTCAGCTAAAAGTCCTCCAGTTCTATTTAGTATATGAGGAAGAACAAAGAATGCAGATGGAGCAAGCGATGAAGAACTTAACAACGTTAGGACAATGGGACAAGGATTTAGGAGTAGAGTACAGTGTAGAGTTGAGTCATGAAAATATATGTTCAAGATTGGAGAGAGAGTAAGGTTAAGTCAGAGCAGAGATTGATAAAGAAGTGAGAGAGCAAAGAATTGGAGGACTTCTTTGTGAGGGTAAATTATGGGTGTAGGATGGCTGAGGCATAGAGAAAGATAGACATTCATGGTCAGATAAAGAAAAGTCAGAATTTTTAATGGGTGAATTGGAGCGTTCTCATTACAATCTCTATGTCTTACTGGTGTTGAGTGAATGAGCAGTGAGATCAAGTGTCCAACAATCAATGTTACAGGAAAATAGTATCAAATATTCTGCCAGAGTTTGATAGAAAGAAACATGAGATATTCTCTTCCTTTTCATTGAATCTTTCAAACATATTCTTATATAGAATATGTCAGAATATATGAAATTAAGAGCAATTGAGCGATTCTGTGATGATCTAATCGTCTGAAAGTAAATGACTCTGCAAATTAATACTATTTATTTATTTAAATTATGTTATTTATTAAAATGATATTATTTTTCTGAGTATTTCATTTTTTAGCACTAACTCAATAATTTCTGGGAAGGTCCTCCAGAATAACTGATTCTGTCAATCAATCAACAAGCATTTATTAAACTATACACATGGAGCTGGGTTAGGCATTTGGAATAAAAAGAAAGGCAAAAATATGTCCTCTGCCCTCAAGGAACTCACATTATAACTGAGAAGAAAGTATGCAAAAACAGTCAATCCTCAACATCTGAAACTTCAAGAATTTAGTTGATTTTTTACTAATCTCATTTTCACTTTCACATTGGTAACCATGCACATTCACAGCTATGCAGTAGAGAAACAAAAAAAAAATGAGAGGCTGATGGGCAAGTTTATATCTGCAAAAAGAGGGAAGTATTTGTAAAAGTGTTGGTGAATCCATTCCAGAAAGTGCTAAAGTAGCCTTTCTAGTACATGATGAGGGAATTAAAAAAAAATGAAAAAGCAGCTAAGTTTGTGAGTAAATCAGATGATGGTCATTCGCATCTTTGTGCAGTCCAGCTGCTCCCTTCCCTGTTGCCTGTGCTGCTGGGATCCTGAGTGTCTTGGCCCAGAGGGTGGAGTTCCTAACACTGAAGGGGCCTAGGACTCACCCTGAGGAAAATGTTTTTCATTGGGGAACAGTTCAACCATGGAGCTAAAAGGGAGATTAGAGATAGTAGGTTGCTCCCTTCCTCTTTTTTTTTTACTTTGAGGTTTTTCTGACATTTCTGTCCTTCCCCTTCCCCACCCCATTCAGCATTGCTTTTCCTCTTCCCTGCATTTTATTGGCTATTTCATGGTTATTGTGTTAGGAAAAGTACATATTATCAGACTTAATGTCTTGTTATAAAGAATTGAATGCAGAAAAATGTGTTTTCAGTAATCTCTACAAAAAAGATTACAGTTTTTGGTGGTCATGGAAACCTGACACCCTATTTTCCATTGGTTCAATATATCAACATTTTGTTTTTTGGGGGTTTTTTGTTTGTTTGTTTGTTTTACTTTTGTGCTGTTTTCTAGGAATGTTACCTCTGCAGAACTTGAGGATTGACTCTAACTATGCACATACAACACAAAGTAAAAAAAAAAAAAAGGTAATATCAGAGGGCAGACAATAGCATTTGAATGGTTCCAGTTACTCCTACAAAAAGGTGAGATTCACATTAAGTCTTGAAGGAAGACAGACAAGCCAGGAAATGAAGACAGGGAGGAAAAGCATTCAGGCATGGGGAATAGCCAGTGAAAATGCAGAGTCTGTGGATGGAATATCATTTGTGTGGAACAACAAATAGACCAGATTAAACTGAATCATGGAGTGGAGGGGAATAAAGAATAAAGCTAGAAAGGTAGGAAGCAGGCAGGTTGTGATGGGCTTTAAATGTCAAATAAAGGATTTCATATTTGATCTTGGAGGTAATAGGGTCCAGTGGAGTTTGTTTGGGGTAAGGCACGATCAGAGATATTCTTTGGGAAAATTACTTTGGCAGCTAAGTAGAGAATAAAATAGAATGGAGAGTGATGAGTCAGGGAGACTTACCAAAGGGCTATTGTGGTAGCCAAGGCCTGATGTGACAATGGCATGTTCCGAAGTGGCAACTGTGGTAGTGGAGAAAAGGGAACATGTAGAGGATATGTTAAGGGGAAAATGACAAAAATGACAAAGAAATTGATTATGTGGGTGAATGTGAAGAACTGAGTAACAATAACAAGTTGTATGCCTGGGTAAGTGACAGGATGGAGTGTCCGGTTCTTTTGCCGGACCCCGAGCGAGCTCCTCTCGGTGGGTT
>NW_020954867.1:3906516-3929987 GCF_900497805.2 Vombatus ursinus
GGGGGGGGTGGCCATTCCCCCTCCCCGCATAGTGAGGCCCCCGTCTGTACTTCTTGTGGCACTAGGCACGGAGGCGGTTCGGGCTTCAGAGCAGCTGCCACTGTGGCGTACAAAGTGAAATCCCGGGGTATCAAGTACTCGGGATCCACGTGGTGAAAAGAGGACATTTGGGTGCCCACTACTTGCCATTCCGTTAGACCTACCCCTGTATGGGCGATCCAAGGGGAGACTTTCAGGATCTTTTCCACCCACACCCTGCACTCCTTTATATGTATTTTTATGCCTGAACTCTTACACAACGTAAAGATCTGACATGCTAATACTCCCGTATCCTCCGGCTTAAACTGTTTCACTACTCTGTTTCCCATGTCTACTTCTAGGTGCCCCGTAAACCTAGGGCGTCTGACTCTTCCCCTCTTAGCTAAGGGGGCTTACCTCGCTCGGCGGGGACGGAGGTCCCTGTTCGGGCGCCAACTGTCCGGTTCTTTTGCCGGACCCCGAGCGAGCTCCTCTCGGTGGGTTCCGCTTCGGACGTCTCCGGATTCCCTCCCCGGGGGACGGCGGGCAGGGACTCAGTCAGACACTGCTTCGGGAGGCATATGTTTTATTAATTGCGGAGGAATCCCCCGAGCAAGCTGGGGCGTTGGTCTATATAGGGTCTGTCTTCCGGGTGGCCACCCCAATCCGCCCCGAGGGCGAAACCTGCCACCTGTATGGAGCAAAGAGTCTCGCCCAATCCCATCCTTACACGTACCCCGTGTAGGGAGCCGTGTCTTTCTGGGATTGGGGGCTCTCACTCCCAGGGAGGTTCCTATCCGCTCAGGCGTCTAGGGCCGACCGCCCCTAACAATGGAGGTCTTCAGGCAGTAATAGAAAAGTTGGAAAGAAGAGACAGTTTTGGGAAAAAATGATGAATTCTGTTCGGACTTGCTTAGTTTGAGGTGCCTATGAGAATCTACAAGACAGTTGTTGATGTGTGGTTGGACTCTAGGAGAAAGGTTAGGGCTAGATATAAAAATTCTGGAAATCAGCTGTGTAGAGTTGATATTTGAACAAGTTGGGAGCAAATGAGATCAGCAAGTAAGTTAATGAAAAGAGAAAAGGCTGAGGATACAGCCTTAGAGGCTCTAGAGTTTAGTAGACAAGCAAGATGAAGATCTAGTAAAGGAGACTGAGGAGTGGTCAGAAAGGTTGTTGTTTATTCTTTGTGCTCAAAGAGGACCAAAATGATGTCACAATGTCAAGGTCAAAGTACAGTGTGTTTGACTGACTGATTATACCAATGTGAGCTCAGAAGACTCTACTACAAGTTGGGAAGAAATAGTCTGTATGACCATTTGGGAGGGAAGATGTCTCTAAATTCACATATGCCACATTTCTTTTGAATTATTACAATTCTGCTTTGCTCATAGAGCATAGTGACTTCTTTGATGTCGGCATTCCATGCTGCACAGTCCTATACCAGTGTCTCACATGTCTCAAAATCTATACCAAAATTATTCAGAGACCTTGAGAGTGGCCTGACCTCCATGTGAGTGCTCACCTTGTGTGAGTTTTCTGTACAATAGTCTTTTATACAAATGTATGTTTGCCATTCTAACAATGTGGCCAGCCTATCAGAGTTGCACTCTCTGAAGCAGAGTTTGAAGGGCTGGCAATTCAGCCTGAGAAAGGACCTCAGTGTCTGATACTTTATCTTGTTAGGTGATCTTCAGAATCTTCCTAAGAGAAATTAAAGTAGAAAAAGTTTAATTTTTTGGCATGGCTCTTGTCGAGGTTTCATAGGCATGCAATAATGAGGTCAGCACAATGGCTCCATAGAACTTCAGTTTGTTAGGTAGCCTAATACCTTCTCTCCCACACATTCTTTTGGAGACTCCCAAACAGCGAGCTAACTCTGGCACCATGTACATTGACCTGATCATCTATGTGTGCATCCCTAGAAAGTATACTGCCAATATAAGTGAACTTATCCACAGCATTCAAATTTTCTCCATTTGCTCTAACTGATGGTCCATACATAGATGGCATGGCACTGGCTGGTGGAGACCCTCTATTTTCTTGGTATTAATTGCCAAACCAAAATTAGCACAAGTGGCAGAGAATTGATCCCTACTTCGTTGTGCCTCAGCCTCAGAGGCTGCATTAAGTGCACAATCATTTGGGAATAAAAAGTTGTACCCCAATGTGTTCTACTTTAGCCTTGGCTTATAGCCTTTTCAAGTTAAAAGTTTACCATCAAGTGCGGTAGCTGACCTTGGTGCCATTTTCATCCTGGTTGAAGGCATCTGACATCATTGAAAACATCATACTCAAAAGCATGGGAGCAAGCACATAGCCCTGTTTCACTCCATTGGTGACTGGGAAAGCACAAGAGCACCTACCATTATCCAGAACCTCTACAGGCACCCCATCATGAAATTGGTGTACAATAGGTAGGAAAAAAATCAAGGGACAGCAATGTCACAAAAACCTAGAGAGAAGAGAGTATCTAGAAGAATATACTTTACACACCTCTTCTCCTGAATTCTATATCCTTCCTAGGTATTCCTGCTTGACATTGTTGTTCAGTCTTTCAGTCCCATCCGACTCTTCATGACCCCATGGACCATTGTGTTTGCCTTTCTTTCTATTCCTTGGTACTTAGCACAGTGCCTGGCACATAGGAAATACTTAATAATTGCTTGCTGACTGACTGAGATGATCAAGTTTCAAAGGATGTGTTCTCTGAAGACACAGGGGTACAAAGTTAATATCATTTTATATATATACTTATGTGTAATCCTTGGAAATAAAGATTATTTTATTTTTGTATTTGTATCCCCAGTGCCTAGCACAGTGCCCAAAACATAGTATGCTCTAAATACTTGTTGACTGATTGATGTATAGAGTGTCCTAAAAGTTTTTGTGTACTTTTAAGTTTAATAACTTCAGAATTATAAATTCTACAAACATACAAGAAATCATTTAAAAGTTTAATTATTTCAATTTCTTGGACATAGTTTTGTAAATTGGAAAATACATTTTTAAAAATTTTAATTCTAACTAGATGGACCCCCTATAAATATGTATTTCATACTTACCAGTTTCTGAATGACACTTTCTCAGGTTGGTGGAACAGTAGAGTAGGTCCTCTTGCTTGGCCTCCTGAGTCACATGAACTATCTCCATCACATTTTTTTTTCTTGGGACAGGGGGCATCACATCAAAACTGTCACAGATGCATCCAAATCTCATTCTTAAAATGATCTTTTAAGGCTAGAATTACAAATGCAATTCTTACAGTCACTGATTAGCAGCTAGTGAAAATTTTTACACAGTTTGAAAATTGACTAGAATAATATATATTGCAAGATGTTGTCTATGTTGAATGTGCTTAATACAAATATTTTAAACAGAAAATAAACTTTCAAATGAATAATCAATTCAAAACTAGGTTACTGGTTACTAAGTCACTAAGTTACTGGTCACTGGTAACTAAGAGAAATTAAGGATGTTTTAAGCACAGCCCTAAACTTTTGAAGTCAATGAGGGCAAACTATAATGTTCTTCCATAGAATGAATTAATAATGTAATGTTATGTAATGAAATGTAATGTAACTGACATGTATAATGCTTTAAATTTTGCAAAGCAAAAGCTAAATGCATTCTTCTCTCTGTGCCTCAAAACTGTCCTATGTGGTAGATACTAAAAGATTACTATAATCATTTGACTGATGAGGAAATAAAAGCTTGAAGAGGTTAAATGGTTTATTCCTATTCATACAGTCAAATTGTGTTAGAGACAATATTTGCAACCCAGTTTTCCTTATTCCCAGTCCCTACACTACAGCACACTGCCATTCATTGATGAAATGAAAAATAAATCAGAACTTTTTATGTTAAAAACATTTGATGTATGTAACAGTGATGAGTGCAATAATTAACTAACTTAATTTTTAAAATGACCACTTAATGCATTGAATTGACTAGTAATCACTAGAAAGATCACTGTACTAGGACACCTGAGTTCTAGTCCTAGTGTTGCCACTAACAAGCTCATCTACCAAAGCAAAGTCCTTACTTATGAAGTGAATGAGTCAAACTACATGCTATATTAGATCTTATCCTATGCTATTATTTTATAAAATGTTTATTCATTTAAGGGACTAAGGAATTATTTTACTATTAATAAAATTTGCTCAAAGTCATATAATAATTCTTTCAAACCTAAGCAAAACTTCCATCAAAATAACACATGTGGAGTAATAGGTAGTGCATATATTATTATCGCTTTTATGCAGATGAAGAAACTGTGGCTCAGAGAAGTTGATTTGCTCAGGGGGCTCACACCACTAGCAAGCACCAAAACTTCATGTCTTCTTATACCAGTGCAATTGTTCTTTCCACTTTATCATCCTGGCTTTCTATGAATTTCAATTAACTGCATTGGAAACAACATGAAATGAAGTCAGGAGATAAAAGTGTTGGAAGCTTGCCTCTAACATTTATTTCCTTTTCTGACTGGGCAATTCAGTTCATATCTCTATTCTCAGTTTCTTCACTTGTAAAATGGTGATAATTATTGTAGTATCTATCCTTATAGAATAATTATGAGGATCCACTGAAATATGTATATAAATTATTTATGTGTTACCTATATTTCAAGTAAGTACTATAACCCACATTAGAATGTTCTTCATGAATAGGGAAAAATAATATAATGTGGAAAATATGGAGAAAGAGATGACTTCTGGTTCAAGGAATGTATGGCAGGGAGGAGACTGGGGAAAGGGGTTAAGGAAGTCTTGTAAATAGTATTAATTATTTCTGGGCACTGGAATTCATTGAATCAATAATTTTCTGGATGCTGAGCCAATAGCTAACAGAGTCTAGATTTCAGAGGTGTAATTTACACACTAGGAGAATCCAGTTCAATATTTCATTAGGAAGGACTTATCTGCTCTGTTATCCTAAACACAAACAAGAAGTTGAACACAGAATAAAAATCCTAAATAAGAGCTTCTGAACTTTTTTTTTAATTTAATTCAAGAACACTGTGGATATGAAATTCTATGGGTGTCATTTCTATTAGGGTTTACCAGCTAGGTTGGGGGAGGGGTTGGGTTGTTGTTCTTAATAAGAAATTGGAATGCAATCATAAAAGAGAATCTCATAATTTGGGGAAAGTAAATAATACCTACTCACCAAATAGACATGGATATGTGAGATGGTACAGTTTGCCATGGTATATTATGATCAGAGAGTTCTCATAACCTATAAGATTATGGAAATTATAAAATAGTACATTAAGTTTATCAGAAGTTTTCCATTTTATCCCTGGGTTCGCATATGTGTATACATTCCTATTAACATAACATATAATATATTTAAAGTATAATATATGATATCACTATGAACATATAATTAATTCACATTTTTGAAACATTAGATAATTACATTAAATTGTTAACCTTTATTTAATTGTATACACTTTGTATACAATTGTGCCTCAGTGAGGATGGGGGAACCAGTGGAAACTAGCTCAGAAAACCACCAGGTGCTCCGGCATTCTACATCAAACAGGTCTCCCAGTGCCTCAGCAAAAATAAGGGAAGCAGTACTACAAAGGCAGACAAACACACTGCAACATCCATCTGAAAGGAGCTGAAGAAAGCTAAAGGAAAGGAAAAGTAGGCAACCTAGAGTTGCCCAAAAGTTCCAGCCTTGCTGATTCCAGCCCAACACCACGTAAGCTGCCAGAACCCTACAGCCTCCAATTGCCAACACTGGAGGCCCCAGCACACAATGCCAGTGACCAAGACCTAGGCCCCCAACACAAGATGCTTGGGTCAGTGCCCTCTGCTCCCCCAGCAGGAGAGTTCAATCTCTTTAAAGGCCAGGGAATGAAGAAACACCATGAGTAAAAAAGAAACGTACCATAGATTCATATTATGAGAAGAGTGAAGATCAAGGTAGAAATTCTGAAGAGGACAACATTGTCAACAAACCCACATCTGCAACCTCAAAAGGGAATATGAACTGGTCTGAAGCCCAAAAAGCCTTCTTAGGAGAGTTCAGGAAGGATTTTAAAAGTCAAATGAGAGAGATAGAAGAGTCCTTAAAAAGTACAATTGGCCAACTGGAAAAAAAGTACACTGAAGAAAACAAATCCCTTAAAAATACAATTGGCCAATTGGGGAAGGAGATACAAAATCTAATAGAAGAAAACCATTTGTTAAAAATTAGAATTGGGCAAATGGAAGCTAATGACTCTAAGAGAGCAAGAATCAGTCAAACAGAAAAAAAATGAAAAACAAATAGGTGAAAACATAAAATACCCGACATTGGTAAAACAACCGACCTGGAAAATTGATCCAGGAGGGACACTTTAAAAATTATTGGTCTATCTGTAAATCACAATGAAGAAAAAAAAGCCTGGACAGTATCTTTCAGGAAATCATAAAGGAAAACTGCCCTGTTAAATAGCCATAGAAAGAATCCACCAACCAATCTCTTTGGGAAAGAGATCCCAAATTGAAAATGCCAAGGAATATAGTAGCCAAATTCCAAAATTACCAGGTCAAAGATAAAATGCTGCAAGCAGCCAGAAAGAAACAATTTAATATCATGGAACCCCAGTCAGGATTACACAGGGAAGACTGTAGGGCAAGGACCATGATATTCCATAAGGCAAAAGAGCTTGCATTACAACCAAGGATCAACTACCCAGCAAAAATGAGTATGATCTTTCAGGGGAGGAGATGGATATTCAACAAAATAGTGGACTTCCAAGCCTTCCTGATAAAAAGACCAGAACTCAACACAAAATTTGATCTTCATGTACAAGACTCAAGAGAGACATGAAAAGGTAAATGGGACAGAAACATACAATATCTTACTAATAAGTGCAAACTATTTACATCCCCACAAGGGAAGATGACAGTTGTAATTCTTGAGAAGTGGATTGTTATTATGCCATGTTAAAGGAGTATACATGAAGGGGGTGGACATAAGTTGACTTTGATGTTAGGATAACAAAAAAATCTAATCAAGTGGGTTAAATGGATCCAAGTAAGTGGATTAGTCTGATTTAAGAAAATGTACTGAGAAAGGAAGAAGCAGACAATGGTAAATTACATTATAGAAAAAGACACAAAACCTATTACAGCAGAGGGAAAGAAGGGAGGAAGATGAGCATTGTTTGATCCTTACTCTCATCAGATTTGGCTCAAGAAAGGAATAACATAATCAGTTAGATATAGAAATCTAACTTGCCCTATAGGCAGTCGGAGGGAAATGGGAAAAGAAAAGGCAGGGGGGATAAAAGGGTGGGAAGAAGCAGTAAGGGGAAAGGGAAAGAAAAGGGAAAGGGCTAATAGAAGGGAGGAGGGACTGAGGGAGGCAGTGGTCAAAAGCAAAATGCTAGTGAGGAGGGAAAAAGGAGAAAGAAAAGCATATATGGGGGAAGAAGGATGGAGAGAAAGACATAGATAGTAATCATAACTGTGAATGTGAATGGGATGAACTCTCCCATAAAATGGAAGCATATTGCAGATTGGATTAAAACCCATAATCCTACAATATGTTGTTTACAGAAAACACATTTGAAAAAGAGGGACACACACAGGGTAAAGGGAAAAGGCTGAAACAGAATATATTATGTTTCAGCTGAACTAAAAAAAGCAGGGGTACCAATCCTGATCTTAGACAAAGCAAAAGGAAAATAGATCTTATCAAAAGAGATAAGGAAGGAAACTACATCCTGCTAAAAGGCACCATAGGCAATGAAGTAATATCATTACTAAACATATATGCACTAAATGGCATAGCATCCAAATTCTTAGAGGAGAAGTTCAGGGAGTTACAGGAAGAAATAGTCAGCAAAACTACACTAGTGGGGGACCTCCCCCTCCCCCTCTCTGAACTAGATAAATCTAAGCACAAAATAAACAAGAAAGAAGTAAAGGAGGTGAATAGAACACTAGAAAAGTTAGGTATGATAGACCTCTGGAGAAAATTGAATGTGGATAGAAAGGAATATACTTTTTTTCTCAGTGGTACATGGCACATACACAAAAATTGACCCTGTACTATGACATAAAAACTTCACAATCCATTGCAGAAAGGCAGAAACATTAAATGCATCCTTTTCAGATCATGATGCAATAAAAATTATATGTAATAAAGCCCCATGGAAAGATAGACTAAAAAATAATTGGAAACTAAATAATCAAATCCTAAAAAATGATTGGGTCAAACAACAAATCATAGAAACAATCAATAATTTCATTCAAAAGATTGATGATAATGAGACAACATACCAAATCTTATGGAATGCAGCAAAAGCAGTTCTTAGGGGAAGTTTTATATATCTCTAAATGCTTACATAAATAAAATAGAAAAAAGAGGAGATCAAGGATTTGGGCACATAACTAAAAAAAAAGTAGAAAAGAACAAATTAAAAATCCTCAATTAAACACAAAATTAGAAATACTGAACACCAAAGGAAAAATTAATAAAATTGAAATTTAAAAAAAAATTATTGAACTAATAAATAAAACCAAGAGCTGGTTTTATGAAAAAAAACCAATAAAATAGATAAACCTTTGGTTAATTTAATTAAAAAAAAGAAAGAAGAAAACCAAATTACTAGTATCAAGAATGAAAAAGGTGAATCTACCACCAAGGAAAAGGAAATTAAAATAATAATTAGGAATTATTTTGCTCAACTGTATGCCAACAAATTTGACAATCTTAGTGAAATGGATACATATTTATAAAAATATAAATTGCCCAGATTAACAGAAGAGGAAGTAAAATACTTGAACAACCCCATCTCAGAAAAAGAAATTGAACAAGCCATTGATGAACTTCCTAGGGAAAAATCTCCAGGGCCAGATGGATTTACAAATGAATTCTATCAAACATTTAAAGAACAATTAATTCCAATATTATATAGACTATTTGGGAAAATAGGTGAAGAAGGAGTCTTACCAAATTCTTTTTATGACACAAATATGGTGCTGATACTTAAATCAGGAAGAGTCAAAACAGAGACAGAAAATTATAGACCAATTTCTCTAATGAATATAGACACAAAAATTTTAAATAAAATATTAGCAAATAGATTACAGCAACTTATCACAAGAATAATACACTATGACCAGGTAGGATTTATACCAGGAATGCAGGGCTGGTTCAATATTAGGAAAACTATGAGCATAATTGATCATATCAACACCAAAACTAACAGAAACCACCTGATCATCTCAATAGATGCAGAAAAAGCTTTTGACAAAACATACCACCCATTTCTATTAAAAACACTAGAGGGGCAGCTAAGTGGCGCAGTGGATAGAGCACCAGCCCTGAAGTCAGGAGGACCTGAGTTCAAATCTGGCCTCAGACCAAACACTTGACACATATTAGCTGTGTGACCTTGGGCAAGTCACTTAACACCAATTGCCTTACCAAAAAAACAAAACAAAACAAAACACTAGAGAGCATAGGTATAAATGGAATCTTCCTTAAAATAATAAATAGCATGTATCTAAAACCTTCAGCAAGTATATGTAATGGGGACAAACTAGAAGCATTTCCAATAAGATTGGGGGTAAAACAAGGATGTCCATTATCACCACTGTTATTCAATATCATACTGGAAATGTTAGCTGTAGCAATAAGAGAACAAGAAATTGAAGGTATTAGAATAAGCAAAGAAGAAACAAAGCTATCACTCTTTGCAGATGACATGATGATATTCTTAGAGAGTCCTAGAGAATCAAATAAAAAACTACTTGAAATAATAAACAAGTTTAGCAAAGTTGCAGGTTATAAAATAAACCCACATAAATCATTGGCATTTCTATATATTACCAACAAAACCCAACAGCAAGAGATAGAAAGAGAAATTCCATTTAAACTTACTGTAGACATTATAAAATATTTAGGAGTCTACCCAGGAACTCTATGAACACAATTACAAAACACTTTCCACACAAATAAAGTCAGATCTAAATAATTGGAAAAACATCAGTTGCTCATGGGTAGGCCAAGCTAATATAATAAAAATGACAATTCTACCTGAGCTAATTTACTTATTCAGTGCCATACCAATGAAACTACCAAAAATTATTTTATAGAGTTTGAAAAAATAATAACAAGATTAATTTGGAAGAACAAAAGGCTCAGAATATCAAGGGAACTAATGCAGGGGAAGGTGGTCTAACAATTCCAGATCTTCAATTGTATTATAAAGCAACAATCATCAATACTGCTTGGTACTGGCTAAGAAATAGAGTTGTGGATCAGTGGAATAGGTTAAATATGAAAGACACAGTGGTCAATGACTATAGTAATCTATTATTTGATAAACCGAAAGACTCCAGCTTCTGGGATAAGAACCCACTCTTTGAAAAAAACTGCTAGGAAAAAGTATGGCAGAAACTGGGCATAAACCAAAGTCTCACACCATATATCAGAATAAAGTCAAAATAGGTTCATGATTTAGATATAAAGTCTGATACTATAAGCAAACTGAGAGAGCAAGGAATAGTTTCCCTATCAGATCTATGGAGAACAGAAGAATTCATGACCAAACAGCAGATAGACAACATTATGAAAAGCAAAATGGATAACTTTGATTACATTAAATTGAAAAATTTTGCACAGTCAATGCAACTAAGATTAGAAGGAAGGTAGAAAATTGGGAAAGAATTTTTACAACCAGTGTCTCTGATAAGGGCCTCATTTCTAAAATGTATAGAGAATTAAGTCAAATTTATAAGAACACAAGTCATTCCCCATTTGATAAATGGTCAAAGGATATGAACAGGCAGTTTTCAGATAAAGAAATTAAAGCCATCTATAGTCATATAAAAAAATACTCTAAATCACTATTAATTAGAGAAATGCAAATCAAAATAGCTCTGAGGTACCACATCACACCTATCAGATTGGCCAAGATGACAAAACAAGAAAATGATAAATGTTGGAGAAGATGTGGGAAAATTGGAACACTAATGCATTGTTCGTGGAGTTGTGAAATGATGCAACCATTTTGCTTTTTTTTTTTTTTTGCTGAGGCAATCAGGGTTAAGAGACTTGCCCAGGGTCACACAGATACTATGGTGTCAAGTGTCTGAGGTTGGATTTGAACTCAGGTCCTCCTGACTCCAAGGCCAGAGCTCTATTCACTGTGCCACCTAGCTGCCCTTGATCCAACCATTTTAGAGAGCAATTTAGAACTATGCCCAAAGAGCTATAAAAATGTGCATACCCTTTGACCCAGCAAGAGCACTTCTAGGGCTATATCCCAAAGAGATCATACAAATGGGAAAAGGACCCACATATACAAACATATTTATACGAACCCTTTCTATGGTGGCAAAGAATTGGAAATTGAGAGGATGCCCATCAGTTGGGGAATGGCCGAGCAAGTTGTGGTATATGAATGTAATGGAATACCATTGTGCTATAAGAAATAATGAACAGGCTGACTTCAGAAAAACCTGGAAAGACTTGTATAGTCTGATGCTGAGTGAAGTGAGCAGAACCAAGAGAACATTGTACACCATAACAGCCACATTATACAAAGACTAATATTGATAAACTTATTGCTTCCCAGCAATACAAGGATCTAAGACATCTCCAAAGACCTCATGATGGAAAGTGCTATCCACATCCAAAGAAAGAACTTTGGAATTTGAATGCATTTCGAAGCATAGTATTTGTTATTTTTTTCTCTTCTGTTGAGTTTTGTTTCCTCTTTCTGGTGGTTCCTCCTATTAGTTCCAATTTTTATTTACAACATCACTAATCTGAAAATATATTTAATAAGAATGTGTATATATATATATATACCCTATATCAGATTGTGCACCATCTTGGAGAGGGTAGTGGGGAGGAAGGGGGAGAAAAAATTGTTGATAAATCAAAATACATTTATTAAAAAAAAGAAAAGTTGAAAAAAAGGAACTAGGGCTAGACAGGGCAAGGGAGGAGGATACATTCCTATGCTTGAGTATTAAAACAAAAATCTGGTCCCTTCTGGTAACTAGCCTCAGGTACCTGATCCCCAAACCACTATTCTCACCTCAAAGCATGAACAATGGTTCTGGGCAGTTAGAAGATGGTGAGAAGAATGGAATTGAATTTTGTCAAGATACTTATTTCTGACTGTTTAGTGAAATAATACAACATAATTTGATGGAGGGGGAGATAAGCTTAAGTAATTATAATCTTTAATGTGTTCTGATATCTAAATGTTTTAATTAAAATCTTTTCTTGAGTAGGTACAGATCTGTACAATTTTCAAACAAAAAACAAACTGTCAATAACCACATGAAAAATATTTTAAAATAACTAAGAAACAGAACTTACTCCTGATTTTATACCCCAAGGAAGTTAAAGAAAGCAGGTGGGAAAAAAAGACACCTAGTTCAAAAATATCCATGGTAGCTTCATTTTTAGTAACAAAAGGCTAGAAACAAATTCAGTCCTCCACCAGGTGAGGAATGAATAAACCAAGTATATTTTATTAATCTAATTAATTATTATTATTGCAATGTAGAGAATGATCGATATGAAAAAATCAGAGACTTGGTAAGAAGATATGAATCTATGTTTCAGAGTTAATGAAATTATCATCAAAAAGAACAATATACATATAAACTATTTTTAAAAATCAACATTTAAGGGAAACAGGAAGAATTTTGTTACTATATCATTAAAGTTAAAGTGACACTCATCCTTTCTGTTATTGGAAACTCCATATAAGGAAACTGTCATATACTATTAATTGCAAACATAATAGTATATGATCATATTTATTTATTTCACAGAAATGAGTTTTTGGAGTTGTTTTTGTATTTTTTGTGCAAAAACAGAAGATACCAATATATAATATCTTTAAGTCATTGACAAAAAATATAGAAGTTATTTAACTCTTTCCCATTCCTTCCTTTTTTTCCACTTATAACTTCCACTTATCTATTTCCCCTATCAATTTTTGCCCTATACCCTGGTGATTTAAATCTCATTATTTCTGAATTCCCCACTCTAATCTTATTTTTTTTCTTTTTCCCCCCTAAACTCACCCCATCTCCCTCTCATGTACTCTTCTTTCTCACTTATCCCTTTAATCAAGACTTGCCTATTTTTTCTTCACTTGGTCCTGACATTTCTCATTCTTTTCCCTCTCCTTCTTTAAAGCTAATGGAGTAGAAGAGCTCTGAACATCTTAGTGTTCTTCCTTCAGAATCCTTATCACATTCTCAAGAGTGTGTAACATTTACTTTCAGGGATAAAAAAGAACTGAAATACAGAGAGTGGGGAAAGACTTCAGCTGGTTTTAATCCAGCAACATCAAAAAACCATTAGTAGATAGTAGCACCAGCTGTTGCCATGGCACATTGCCTAGGATAAGTTAAATCAGGTTCTTTCTCTGCTTGATGCAGAGTTTTATTACTGTAGGTACAAGGGGTCACATGTGTTGCATGCACTTACAATGATTATTAGCTAATAGTTAAAGTCACTCATCAAGAGTCAGGCATTTGAGTTCTCCTACTGTTCTGTAAAAAAATAATCATGATTATAACCAAAATATACATTTAGTTTGTCAATTTTAATTGGACTCATAACATCATTCACTCTGGTGGATGCCTCATCATTCTTTGGAGGTAACTCTGATTTCTTTTTTTTTTAATTTTAATTCTGTATTTTTAGTATTTGTTTAAATATTTTTAGTTTTAAATTCTCTCCATCCTTCCCAATCCTTCTCCACCCATTGAAAGAGCAATCAATGTGATATCAATTATACCTGTGAAGTCATGCTAAATAAATTTGCATTTTAACCACATTACAAAAAAAAATTAAAAGCAAGAAATATAAAGGAATTAAAAAGTTATGCTTCAATCTGCATTCAGACTTCATTGATTCTCTCTCTAGAAGAGGATAGCATTTTTTACCATGGTTGACTTGGAATTGTCTTGGATCATTGTCTTAATCAGAGTAGCAAAGTCTTTCATTCTTAATCATCCTTACAATATTGCTGTTATGTTAGACAATGTTTTTCTTTTTCCACTCACTCCAATTTACATGATTTTATAGAAGTATTCCAAGGATTTTGTGAAGCCATCCTGCTCATCTCATCTCATAGAACAATAGCATTTCATCGAAATTATATATTATGACTTGTTCAGTCATTCTCCATGCATAGGCATCCCCTCAATTTTCAATTCTTTGCAACCATAAAAGAGCTGCTGTAAATATTGTTGTGCAAATAGGTCATCTCCCACTCCCTTCTTTGATCTTTTTGGGATATAGAACTAGTAGTGGTATTGCTGGGTAAAATGTTATATACATAGTTCCAAATTGTTCTGCAGAATGATTGGAGTAGTTCACACAGATCTAGTGTCTCATTTTTCCAAATCCCATCCAACATTCATTATCTTATTTTTCTGTCATGCTAGCCAATTTGATAAGTGTAAGGTAGTCCCTCAGAGTTGTTTTAACTTCCATTTCTATAATCAATAGTGATTTAGAGCCTTTTCCATATGGCTAGTGATAGCTTTGGTTTCTTCTTCTGAAAACTACCAGTTCATATATTTAGACTACTTATCAAGTGGGGAATGCCTCATATATTTAAAAATTTGGCTCAGTTCCCTGTACATTTGAGACATCAGACCCTTTACAGAGAAACTTGGTGTAAAAAGTATTTCCCCCAGTTTCTTACTTTCCTTCTAATTTTGACTCCTTTACTTTTGTTTGTGCAAAAACAATTAATTTCATGTAATTAAAATTATCCACTTTACTTCCCATGATCCCTTCTATCTCTTGTTTTGTCATAAACTCTTCCCTTACCCATAGATCTGACAGGTACATTTTCCCAAGCTCCCCTAATCTGCTTATGGTATCACCCTTTATGCCTAGATCATGTACCCATGTAGACATTACTTTGGCATATTGTGTGACATGTTCTTCTACACCTAGGTTTTTGGTTTGTTTGTTTTTTTTTTTTTGGCCAAAATGCTAGCCATTTTTATCCAATAATGAGTTCTTGTCCCAGAAGCATAGATCTTTGAGTTTATGGAATACTAGATTTTTATGATCATTTTATCTGTGTATTATCTACCTGATCTATTCCACTAATCCCACTCTATTTGTTAGCCAGTACCAGATTGTTTTGATGATTACTACTTTGTAATATTGTTTGAAATCTGGTACTGGTAGGTCTCCTTCCTTCACTTTTTTTTTTCATTGATTCTCTTCATATTCTTGACTTCTTTTTCTTTCCAGATGAATTTTGTTATTATTTTTTTCTAAATATAAAATAATTTTGGTAGTTTGATTGGTATGGCAAGTTGGTATGGCAAATAAGTAAATTAATTTTGGCAAAACTATTACTTTTAAAATATTGGCTTGACCTACCCAGGAGGAATTAATATTTCTCCAATTGTTTAACTCTGCCTTTATCTGTGTGAAAAGAATTTTGTAATTGTGTTCATGTAGTCTCTGGGTTTGTCTTGCCAGGCAGACTCCAAACATTTTATACTGTTTGCATTATTTTTAGTTGAATTTCTCTATCTCTTCCTGCTGGATTTTGTTGATAGTGTATAGAAATGCCGATGATTTGTGTGGGTTTATTTTATACCCTGCAACTTTGCTGTAGTTGTTAATGGTTTCAATTTGTTTTTAGCTGATTCTCTAGGGCTCTCTAAATATACCATTATATCTGTGCAAAGAGTGATAGTTTTGCTTCCTTATTGCCTATTTTCAATCCTTCAATTACTTTTTTGTAGCATTTCTATACAAATTTGAATAATAATGGTCATAATGGACACCCTTCTTTCACCCCTAATCTTATTGGGAAGGCTTCTAGTTGATCCCAATTAGATATGACTGCTCTTGATTGCTCTTAGATAGATACTACTTATTTTAAGAAAGACTACATTTATACCTATGTTTTCTAGTGTTTTCAATAGGACTGGTTGGTGTGTTCTGTCAAAAGCTTTTTCTGAATCTATTTAATATCATCATATAATTTGGGGGTTTTTTTGTTATTGATGTGGTAATTATATTTATACTTTTCCTAATACTTACCCAGCCCTATAAATCTCACCTGGTCATAGAGTATGATGTTTGTGATATATTGCTGTAATCTCCTTGCTGGTTTTTATCAAAAACTTTTGCATCAACGTGGCTTAGGAAAATTGGTCTCTAGTTTTCTTTCTCTGTTTTTGCTTTCCCTAGTGTAAGTATGAAAACCATATTTGTTTTATAAAAGGAATTTAGTAGAACTCTTCTTTAACTATTTTTTCAAATAATTTGTAGAGCACTGAAATTAATTGTTCCTTTAATATTTGGTAGAATTCACTTGTGAACCTATCTTGTCTTGAGCATATTTTCTTAGGGAACCCACTTATGACTTGTTCAATTTCTTTTAGTAAGATACAGTTATTTAAGTAATCTATTTTACCTTCTATTAATCTGAGTAGTTTATATTTTTGTAAATATTCATTCATTTTATTTAGATTTTTATTGACATATAACTCAGCAAAATAACTTACAATAATGTCTTTAATTTCATCTTCACAGCTGGCACGTTCACTCTTTTCATTTCTGATATTGATAATTTGATAATCTTTCTTTTTTAAAAATATTAGCCAATAGTTTATCTATTTTTTTCATAAAACCCACTCCTGATTTTACTTATTAACTAATTTTTTTACTTTCAATTTTATTAATTTCTCCATTGATTGTGAGAATTTTCATTTTGATGTTTAATTGGGGGTTTTTAATTGTTCTTTTTCCAGTTACTTTAGCTACATGCCAAATTTATCGATTTGCTCTTTCTCCCTTTTATTGATGTACACATTTAGAATTATAAATTTTCCTCAAAGTACTGCCTTGGCTGTGTCCAACAAATTTTGGTATAGTGTTTCATCATTCTCTTTAATGAAATGATTTTCTCTATGATTTGTTCTTTGACCTCTCATTCTTTTTTCCTATTTTGTCTTTTTCCCAGTTACATGTAAAAACAATTTTAACATTCATTTTTGAAACTTTGAGTTCCAAATTCTCTCCCTTTCCCCCTTCCCATACCTCATCCTACCCCCACTGAGAAGGAAAGCAGTTCTATATAGGTTATACCTGTGTAGACATGCAAAACACATCCATAATAGTCATGTTGTGAAAGAAATCATAGACAACTTCTCCCCCCCCCCCCCCCCAAAAAAAACAAAAAGAAAAAGGTATGCTTCAATCTGTATTTAGACACCATCAATTTTTTCTCTGGGGATGAATAACATTCTTCATCATAAGTCCTTCACAGTTGTCTTGGATCATTGTATTGCTGAGAATAGCTAAGTTATTCACAGTTGATCATCTTACAATATTGCTGTTATTTTGTACACAGTACATTTCACTTTGCATCAGCCCATGCAAGTCTTTCCACGTTTTTCTGAGAGCATCCTTCTTATAATTTCCTATAATAGAATAGTAATTCATTATAATCACATACCACAACTTGTTCAGTCATTTCCCAATTGATGGGCATTCCCTCAATTTCTTATTCTTTGCCCCCAGAAATGAGCTGCTATAAATATTATTTTACACATAGGTCCTTTTCCTTTTTGTATCCCTTTTGGATACAGATCTAGTAGCTAACCCACTCATTCTTAAAGTTTAGATTATTGTTTCCAATTAATTTTTAATCTATACTTCCACAGTCACTTATTGAATATTACTTTTATTGAATTATTGTATGAAAAGGGTACATTTAATATTTCTCCATTTGTTTGTTTTTATGCTCTAATATGTGATCATGTTTTAAGAAGGGCCATGTATAGCAGAGAAAAAAGGTATTCTTCTTTCTATTATGATGGCATTTTCTCCATTGGTGTATCATATCTGACTTTTCTAAAATTCTATTCTTCTCCTTAACTTTGTCAATTTTATTTTATGGTTAGATTAATCTAACTCTGAGTGGAAAAGTTGACCTCACCAACTAGTATTGTTTTCCTGTATGTTTCTTCCTGTGACTTTTTAAAGTTTTCCTTTAAGAATTTGGATGCTATGCCATTTGGTACATTTAAGTATAGTATTGATATTACTTCAATTTATATGGTGCCTTTTAGCAAGACGTAATTTCTCTGCTTATCTTTTTAATTAGGTCTATTTTTGCTTTTACTTTGTCTGAAATTATGATTTCTATCTTGGTCTTTTTTTTAACGTCAGCTGAAATATGTTAGATTCTGCTGTAACACTTTATTTTAACTGCTGTGTGTCTTTCTGTTTCAAGTGTGTTTCTTGTAAACAGCATATTGTTGAATATTAGTTTCTAATCCATTCTGTCATCTGCTTCCATTTTTTTTTGGTGAGCTCAACACATTCTTATTTACAATTATGATTACTAACTGCATTTCCTTCCATCTTATTTCCTCCATCCCTCCTCAAGTTTGTTTTGCTTCTGACCACTGCTTTTTTTAACCTTCCCTCCCTTTAGTCATCCCCTTTCTCTTATCCCCTTCTCCTCCTGTTGGTAAAGATAGATTTCTATACCCAATTGAAAATATGTGTGTGTGACACATACACATACACATACACACATGCACACACACATTCTTCTCACTTTGAACTAATTCATATGAGTGAGATTCAAGTGTTCCCCTCATTTCCCTCTCCACTCTAAAAGCTTTGCTATGTACAACTCTTTTGTGTGAGATAATTTATCCTATTCTTCCATCCCTTTCTCCTCTCATTACATCCCTCATTTTCACTCATACATTTTTAAGATAATCCCAACATACTTAATTAATTCCCATGCCCTCCATCTATATAGAGTCCTTTTAACTACCCTAATAATGAAAAAGTTCTTAGGAGTCACATGTATAATTCTTCCATTCAGAAATGTAAACAGTTTAATTTTATTGAGTCCCTTGTGGTTTCTTTCATGTTTAACTTTTTTTCTTCTCTTAATTCTTATATTTGAAAGTCAAAATTTCTATCCATCTCTGGTCTTTTTATCATGAATGCTTGAAAGTCCTCTATTTCATTAAATATACATTTTTTTTACCCCAAAGTATTATACTCAGTTTTGCTAGGTAGATTGTTCTTAGTTGTAAATTCCATCTCCTTCCAGAATATCATATACCAAACCCTCCACTCCTTTAATGTGTTAGCTGCTCAAACTTGTGTGAACCTGACTGTGGCTCCAGGGTATCTGAACCTCTTCTTTCCAGCTGCTTAAAGTATTTTCTCTATGTCCTCTAGAATTTGTCTATAATATTCCTGAAAGTTTTCATTTTGAGATCTATTTCAGGAGTTGATTGGTCAATTCTTTCTGTTTCTCTTTTACCTCCTGGTTCTAGGATTTCAGAACAATTTTTATTTATAATCTCTTAGAATATATCATCTATGCTTTTTCTTTGATCATGCCTTTAGGTAGTCTTAAATTATCTCTCCTCAATATGTTTTTCTGGTTAGTTGCTTTTATGATATTTAATGTTTTCTTCTATTTTTTCATTCTTTTGATTTCGTCTTATTCTTTCTTGAAGTCTCATGGAGTCCTTGGCTTCCATTTTCCAATTCTGATTTATAAGGAATAATATACTTTACTTTAGTGAGCTTTGTTAACTTTTTTTTTTTTACCATTTTGCCAATTCTGCTTTTTAGGGAGTTATTTTCATCTGTGAAATTTTGTATTTTTTCCCTATTTGGCCAAATCTGTTTTCTTAAGTTGTTACTTTCCTCAGCATTATTGTGCTTCTTTTACCAAGCTCTTATTTGCCTTTTTATATACATATTTTTTGCTTTGCTCTCATTTCTTTTACCATTTTTTCTCTGTCACTCTGATTTTTAAAATCATTTTTAGTACTTTCAGGAATTCTTGTTGGGTTTCTGTCCAATTCAATTTTTATGTCTTTGAGGCTTTACTTTTTTTTTGGCATCACTGTCTTCTTCTGAGTTTGTATCTTGATCTTCCCTGTTACCATAGTAGTTTGCTATAATCAAATTCTTTTTTTGTTGTGTACTCATTTTTAGCCCATTTCTTTGTTTTGAATTTTATGTTAAAGTTTGGTTATGTTCCTAGGGTGGGGTTAGGCTGAAGCCCTGTCCCAAGATTCAGGCTCTTTTGCAGTGCTCTTTTCAAATCTAATTTTGGGTGGGTGGGAGAGGTGGAAAATTTTGATGTTTTCAGGGTAGTTAGATGGATGATAGAGATTGATTGATACTTCTCCATAGTCATATAACTTGTTTGATGCAGGATTTAAACTGAGGTCTTCTTTTCTCAAAGGCTAACACTTACTCTGCTACACCATGCTGATATCTCTTGAATCTAGAAAGTTTTTTTTTTCCTAAGCACTGAGAATCAACACATTTGTCTCTTGTTGGTTTAGTGAAATAAGAGTGATATTGAAAATGCTCCAAAATGTCCTGAATGATCATAGTGACTTAGTGTATGTGGTAGGAGAGTCATAATCACATTATAGCCAGGACAGAAATTATAAAAGTCATTACATGCTAAAATGACTCTGCAGTTACCAACAAAATGAATGCCTGAGTAATTTAGGTGCCAAAGTAAGTGAGGCATTGCATCCTCTTACAAATGAAAGACTTTAAGTCTTTAAGGGAATGGTCTTCTGAATAAGTTCTGTATCCAATGATACAAAAGAGCAAACATTTAGACAGATCTAGGTCTATCAGATAACATCATCATATAAGGTAAATGAAATGGAAAAACACAAACAGTTTCCACTAAACTTGAGGTCTTGGGAGCAATTGTGGATCTATAATTTCCTGGGTGGCAAGGCATAAGCATAACTCCCCTCCTAAAGGAACTGAATTATACTTTGATCTCCAGGACACCAAGATTATCTCACTGTCACTTGCTATGAACTTTAACAAGCCAGTGTTGATAATAAGCAATGAAGTACTAAGAAGAAAATTTTGAGAACCTTTAATTCATTTTACGTTGATTCAGGTCCTAAGAAAAGGAGAATAAAATATTAAACTATTTAAAATGCAAGCTTATTTATTGGAAAATATCTCTTTATGTTATGTTTCTGAAACTCCACAGCACAGTTTATTGGTCCACTTAATAGATATTTCAGATGGCTGAACATACTCACCTCATGGCCTCATATCCAAGACATGAATTAATGCAATGTGTTCTGCTTAATTAAATTGACTAACATTTTAAATTACTGAAATAGATTCTTTATTTTCTTTATGCCAATGCAATTTAGGGGATTTATACCTTGTCATAAAAGTATCTCTATCAATTCATATACTATTTTCACATTTTATAAAATGTATTTGCACATTTTCTTATGTCCCTTGCCTTCTCAAAAAACATGACTATAGTTTGATAAATTCAAGATGGTTTGACTTTGAATGTACATCTAAGGAAATTATACTTTGACACTTGAATAAATCCATGATCTCATTAAACTGGATGCTTCTTCCACCTGTGCATATCACAACTCAACCATGCCTTCTCATCCTATGAAATTCTTATCCTTGCCTTTCCATAAATCTTCAATAAAGGATGTATTTTTTCTTAATATTTCATGAGGACCAATTCAGTATTGAGAATGCCAAGCTGTCATTTGTAATTTTCAATACATGACCAGCCCATGTCTAGGTCATTATTAACGTCATGCCACAGCATCCTTACAGCCACCATATATCCTCCTATTGTCTTTTGGGTCAGCCCAAAATTTTGCTTCCTTTGAAATTGTGTGACTCACTGATTCAAAAGCCTAAAATAGAACCAGCAGAATATTGGTGTTTAAAAATGGTAATCAAGGGGAATTGAGTGGCTAATCAGAGGGGGATTGCAGGGATCTCTCTGCTGGTGCAGGCAGGATTCTCTTGCTTTGCCATGCTTGGATCTGGGTCACAGTTCAAGGGTGGTGGTCCTGGGGTGAGAAGGAGCACTGGTGTGATGGAGCTTGTAGTGGCTGTGGAGAGAGAATCCTCCTCATAGTTCCAAGACAGAAAAGAGTACTTGTGGTCACTCATAGACCAGAGCACAGGCCAAGAAAGGAGTA
This sequence comes from Vombatus ursinus, assembly GCF_900497805.2. NCBI lineage: Eukaryota > Metazoa > Chordata > Mammalia > Diprotodontia > Vombatidae > Vombatus > Vombatus ursinus. The sequence continues at coordinate 3,928,554 of NW_020954867.1, forward strand.
AACACTTCGCCTTTTATCATACCATCTTGGAAGAGCTGAAAATTTTCAGGTCTCTAGAAGTACCTCTGAAAACAGCTGCAGAAAACACCTGAAGCTTGGGACAGCACATTCTCCACACTGGAAGCAGACCCCTACTTTAACAAAGGGTTTAAAACTCAAGTAATTGGCTGGGTTCATGAATAAACAAAGGCCCAAAAAAAGGCAGGCCATAGAATGTTTCTTTGGTAGCAAAGAAGATCAAAACATACAACCAGAAGAAGACAACACAGTCAAAGCTACTACATCCAAAGCCTCCAAGAAAAATATGAATTGGTCCCAGATCATGGAAGACCTCAAAAAGAATTTTGAGAAGCAAGTAATAGAAGCAGAGGAAAAACTGAGAGTGATGCAAGAAAATCATGAAAAACAAGTCAACAGCTTGCTAAAGGAGACCCAAAAAATACTGAAGAAAATAACACCTCACAAAATAACCTAACCCAAATGGTAAAGGAGGTCCAAAAAGCCAATGAGGAGAAGAATGCTTTAAAAGACAAAATTGGCCAAATGGAAAAGGAAGTCCAAAAGCTTACTGAAGAAAATACTTCCTTAAAAACTAGAATGGAGCAATTAGAAGCTAGTGACTTTAGGAGAAATCAAGACACTGTGAAACAAATTCAAAAGAATGATAAAATAGAAAACAATGTGAAATATTTCATTGGAAAAACAATTAACCTGGAAAATAGATCGAGGAGAGAGAATTTAAAAATTATTGCACTATCTGAAAGCCATGATCAAAAAAAGAGCCTAGACATATCTTTCAAGAAATTATCAAAGAAAACTGCCTTGATATTTTAGAACCAGAGGACAAAATAGAAATGGAAAGGATACACTGATCACCTCCTGAAAGAAATCCCCAAAGGAAAACTCCTAGGAATATTGTAGCCAAATACCAGAGTTCCCAGGTCAAGGAAAGAAATATTACAAGCAGCCAGAAAGAAACAATTCAAGTATTGTGGAAACACAATCAGGATAACACAAGATTTAGTGGTTTCTACATTAAGGTACTGCAGGGCTTAGAATATAATATTCTGGAGGACAAAGGAGATAGGATTACAACCAAGAATCATTTACCCAGCAAAACTGAATATAATCCTTTAGGGGGAAAATGGACATTCAGTGAAATAGAGGACTTTCAAGCATTCTTGATGAAAAGACCAGAGCTGAATAGCACACTTGACTTTCAGATATAAGACTCAAGAGAAACATGAAGAGGTAAACAGGAAAGAGAAATCATAAGAGACTTATTAAGGCTGAACTGTTTACATTCTGCATGGAAAGATAACATTTGTAACTCATTAGTCCTTTGTCAGTATTAGAGTAGTTGGAGGGAAAAAATTATTTGTATTATATAGATAGATAGATAGATAGATAGATAGATAGATAGATAGATAGATA
>NW_020954867.1:3929997-3951830 GCF_900497805.2 Vombatus ursinus
ATAGATAGATAGATAGATAGATAGATAGATAGATAGATAGATAGATAGATAGATAGATAAATAGAGGGCATAGGGTGAGTTGAATATGAAGGGGTGATATCTGGAAAATAAAATTAAGGGGTGAGAGAGGATTATACTGGGAGAAGGAGAAAGGGATAGGTAGAATGGGGTAAATTATCTCACATAAAACAGACAAGAAAAGGCTTTTGCAGTGGAGGGGAAAGTGAGAGGGAATGAGTGAATCTTATTCTAATAGGATTTGGCTTAAGGAGAGAATAACATACCCACTCAACTGGGTATGGAAATCTATCTTACCTACAGAAAATATGAGGGGAAGGGAACAAGAGAGCTGGAGGATGATAGAGGAGGAGGGCAGGTTTGGGGAGGGGGTAATCAGAAGCATTCACTTCTAAGGAGGGTTGGGTAAAAAGAGAGAATAGAATAAATGGGGGGCAAGATAGGATGAAGGGAAATATACTTAGCTTTTCACAACATGACTACTATGGAAGTGTTTTGCATGACTCCACATGTATAACCTGTATGGACTTGCTTGCCTTCTCAATGAGGGTGGGTGGGGAGGGAGGAAGGGAGAAAATTTGGAACCCAAAATTTAAAAAAAAAACGTTAAAAAAAATTGTTTTCCCACGCAACTGGGAAATAAGATATAATGTAAATGGGGTATAGAAATTTATCCTGCCCTACAGGAAAATTGAAGGGGAAGGGGATAAGAGAAGGAGGGGAGAGATAGAATGGAGGGCAGATTAGGGGTATTCAGAAGGCATGCCATCTTTTGGTGAGGGTGGGATGAGATAGGGAGAAAATTTGGAACTCAAAATCTTGTGGAAGTGAATGTTGAAAACTAAAAATAAATAAATTAACTTGAAAAAATGGTAACCTTGTCTCAGTGAGCAGCTTTAAATAATTTTGTACGCCACAAAAATTCTTTTTTGTTACTCAGATAAATCTCATATCTCTCACCCCACCCATTGCTTTATGTATATTAGAGTAAACCTGTCATTTCATCATTCTAAAGAACTCTTGGTGAATAAGTTATTTTATCAATATGTATCTTCACCTTCTCTGCAACTTCTATGTAAGAAATTTGCCTGAGGTTAAATTACTTGTCCAAGGTCACATTATCAGTATGTGCCAGTGGTGGAAATTTAACCTAGGTCTCCTAGATTTTAAGACTAACTCTTCATCCACTCTTCCACAATACTTATCATTTATAAATATAACTACATAACCATAGTACATCAATGTTAAGTGCTGTCTAACAAAATTCATGCCGCAATGTACACAATGTAAATGTTAATCCATTTTGTTTTTCCAATATAAATGGATAGAACAATCTATTTTAAGTTACTCTGAATCTTGAGACCTTGTACTATTTATTATGTAGCCCCAAATATCCCTCAAAACTTCCTTTTAGCAAATCTGCTTTCCAACATCTTGACAGATACCTCCTAGAATTCTAATTTTGAAATATGAACTTTTGTCTCAATTTCTCTTCTCTTTTCCTCAAAATATCCTTATATCCTTTCATAAACTTCCATTATTTGCATCTTAGAGAAATGATTGTCCTCTTTTTCATTTGTTTTCTCATTCTTTTTCAGTCCCTTTAGTATCTTGCTCCATCAATTATCTCCTCCCTTCCCTCAGATATTCAGCCTCCTTCCCCAGTTCATTTTTTCCATCTATCTGAAAAAAAAATGTGCAGGTGACCTATATCTTAAAAAAAACTCCTTTACCTGACTTCCCTGTACTTTTATTCTTTGTACCACACTGTACTTAGAAAATTCTTGAGAGAGTAGTCTACTATAAGCTTTCATTGTTGCTTTTTGCACTCTTAAGCCTTTACAATCTAACTTCTTACTTTCCTACTTTATTGAAGATAATCATAATCTTTCTCACAGAAACGTGAAAGGTTCAAATCACAATTTCTACATTGTTACCTCTTTTATAGCACTTCCTTAGTTAGCCTTGTATGAATGGAAATCAACACATAAGGTTACATTAACCATATTTTCAAGTACATTATCTCAAAAATGTAAAAAAAAAAAATAAGACCATCCATGTGATAATTGGAAAATAATGATTCCAACATATGTAGAAATGATAACAATGGTTTGCCTTAGCATGTACACTATTACATGTGTGTCTAATGGCTTAAAATTCACCTTATTTATTATCTCTCACTGGAATTGTTATTTTGATCTTATCCCCAGCTCCTAAGAAATTGTAAGACCCTGGAAAATAAACTTTGTGTTAATTTTGGTATATCAGGCAGCATTTAGAAAGATCTCTTGCAAACAATGAAGGTTAAATAAATGTTGAATAAATGTAATGAGTGAATGAAGATTAATTCTTTATTTTAATACTTGCTGTTTTTGTATATTGCAAGATATATCATCTAAACCTGTCTGATTATTGTTCCAAGTTTTCCATGTGATTTATTGCCAGAAGTAACCTCTTTGGGGACAAGTAGTGCTTTATTTTCATCTATGTGTGGATGGCATTTTGCATAGTGTCTTAAATATATAGATGCTTAATAACTGATTTTTATTGAGAGATGTTCCATAAGTACAAAAATTACATCATACTTTGTATAGATATCTGTAGGACCTACCAACATGTTCTGAATGTAGGAGGCATTTAAATGATTTTGAATAAACTAGAAAGAAATGCTTATATGCCATACAACTTAAAAATATTTACTTGATTTGGATTATTTCCCAAAGAGTTCAATTCATTTCACTGAGGATAAGTATTCCTGAAAATTATAGAATGGCATAGGAGTAGTCAGACTTCTGGAGAAAAATGATCCTGGGAAAAAATTCAAACCTTCTGCTGAGCTATATCTTTAATGAGTATGCAAAGTATCAAATTAAAAACATTAGCAGTTTATTATAGCTGAGCAATCACAGAATGAAAAACAGGTTTCCCTTTCAATGAACATTAAGGACATGACCTGGGGCAGACACACATATAAGGCTACAAAAGATACAAAGTCTGGTTTAGGATGGAAGTATCTACTGGATGGAATCAGAAAATTTTGTCTTTTTGCATGTTTCAACAATGTAATTACAAGGAAATTTATACACCATAATAGAGAGTGCAGCTGAATATAATATGATATGGTTTGGTATAGCATGATACAGCATGGCATGGTAAAATACAATATAGTATGGCATGGAATGGTATGGTATGGTGTGGTATGGTATTATATCATATGTTATTGTATGCTACAAAAGAGTATTAGAATGCCATGGCTTGCTATGTTATTGGATGGCATGGGAGGATGTGATATGATATTATATAAAATGAAAAATAAAGTAGTATAGCACAGTATGAGGTAATATTGTTAAAAAAACTCCATTTCTATTTTTAAATGTAATAATATTTCTTTGCCTTCCATTATGCCCTTTGGAATCATTTATTTTAAAAGAGATAACTTCTCTAGACCACCTTCACTAACAGCTTGAAGTTTTTGTTTGGCAAAATTGCAAAAAAAAATGGTCCTTTCAATTAAAGAAAAATAATTTTAAATGTCTTCTTCCCAGAATATTTTATAAAGGAAGAAAAGAAAGCCATCAAATATTGCAAAATAATTACACTCAGGATTGATAGATGGGAATGGGACATGAAAACAAATACCTGGGGCCCCAGATTCTGCTATACATCCATGAGAACTCTCATGCTTCTATTTTTGCTTTTGTCTCAATGTTCTGAAGGAAAACAAAAGGGGAAAGGTGTGTTTACTCCTACAATATTTTGTACCAGGAACAATGCAAAGAATGAAAAAAATCCCCTCCACACAAAGTGTTTATTGGTATCACAATATTCAAATGCCCCAATGTACCTGTGATTTCTCATTAATTCAGATGTTCCCTTCAATGATGCCTTTGGGAACAATATCTATCCTCCCTGTAAGGCTCTTGTCAATATCTCAAAAGTCCACCATTGGTATAACATCTAACATTCTAAGGATCTTCCTCATTTTCTCCTGACATCATGAGAATACCAGAGGAATACATGGACTGTCTCCCCTTACTCTCGCCACATGCCTCATACCCCATTATTTCATTTATATATTTCAATGATGGCATTGGATCATAAACATAAGGCTGGAAAGAACCTCAGGAGTCTATTCCATGTCACTGGTTTTTAAGTTGAGAAAACTGAGGCTCAGGGAGCATAGGTGACTTGCCCTATGTCAAACAGTAGTAGGAGTCACAGGTAGGAGTTGAACTCTGATTTCATGACTCCAGTGTTATCTTTTTCCCCCCACAAGTGTTTTGCTTCAGTTTTTTTAAAGCTTTTTTTTTGTTATATGTAGTGTCTTGCTCACACTCACCATTCACTTCCCCATTTCCAGATCTGTGATAGTTATTTTTAATTCCTCAGGGACCGTGATGTTCAATGACTCACAGCCATACAAAAACCAACATATCAACATAATGGAATATTATTGCACCACAATAAATGAGAAAAATGAAAAATACAGACTATTGTTAAAAAAGACGTGATATAGAATAAATAAAATAAAGAATAAACTATATTCATACCAAATATGACTACAAAATATAACAATGAATTCAAAAAACAATACACAAAAGATCAAAAGGATACAGTGATATTATTATTAAAGCCACTGTACATATTTTATCAAATTATAAATGATTTGCATCTTTTGGCTTTATTTGCAATCTTTTAAAATTTTGTTTATTTGATAGGTTTTTTTTTAATTTATGGTTACTAAGTTTAAGAAAACAAATCATCCTCCTAAAAAAAAAATCTGTAAGGTTATTAAGGGCACCAAGACAGAGGCAGGTAATTCACAAATGGAAATACATAGAGGCAATGCGTGAAGAATCTGGTACCCATCCTTGGTATGAACTATAGGAGAGTTAGGAATTGTTTCTTATTTGGTCCAATAATTATAAAAAGATAATGATGAGAATGATGACAAGTAGAGAGAGCTAGATGATGGAGAGAAAGAAAAAATAAAAGAAAGAAAGAAAGAAGGAAGGAAAGAGAGAGAGAAAGGAAGGAAAGAAGGAAGGAAAGAAGGAAGAAAGAAAAAAGAAAGAGAACGAAGAAAGAAAAAAGAAAGTGAAGGAAAGAAAGAAAGGAAGAAAGAAAAAGAAAGAAAGAAAGAAAGAAAGAAAGAAAGAAAGAAAGAAAGAAAGAAAGAAAGAAAGAAAGAAAGAAAGAAAGAAAGAAAGGAAGGAAGGAAGGAAGAAAGGAAAAAAGGAAGAAAGAAAGAAAGAAAGAAAGAAAGAAAGAAAGAAAGAAAGAAAGAAAAAGAAAGGAAGGAAGGAAGAAAGGAAGGAATACAATGACATTTACATAGTGCTTTCAAGTTTGCAAAGCATTTTACATATATTGTCTAATTTGATCTCCTCTACAACCCTGTGAGGTAGGCCCTGTAATTATTCTTATTTTATGGGCAAGGAAATAAGCTGAGAGATGACTTGCCTATAGGGTCAGATAGTACATGTCAGACTCAGAATGCAAACTATGAATTTTCTGACTCCAAATTTAACAATCTAACATTATGCTACGTATTTATATCTATGATCAAATGCATTCTGGTAATGATCAGAAGAGTTTGGGAAGGTGGGCAGTTGGGGCCCTTAGTAACCATAAATAGTATATAATACAAACATGTAGGAAGAAACAATGATGCAGGCAATCAGATCAGATTCAGTACAGTGCTGCCTTTCTGAATCAAATCAGCTGAACCCACTGGCTTACAATTCCATTCCATGTGGGAGAGTGTCTAGGGAACTCTGAGCAACCTTCCATATAAAGTCTATGATCTTGCATCCAGCTTGCATAGCATTTCCAAACAGGTCACTGTGTCCAAACTGATTTTGAATTTGTCTAGATGTGATCTATGGACTCTGACAGGATGGTTATAACAGCAACAATTGTGGGCTAATCATAAGGGTTAATTGTGTTTCTGAATCAACAGAAGTAACTTAAGATGAAAATTCATATCATGCTGTAGATGCCCTGGGGTATCCTGATCCACAACATTTTGGGAACAGCAGGACACTATCCATAGACTAAGAATTTTTCTTCATGGATACAGTGACTTGACATAATGTCAGTTAAATTAGCTAAATCAATTTATATATGGAGATAAAGCTTAAGATACCTGACAGATTAAGTATTTTTTTTAAATCAAAACTGCTTTAGTGGATAGTCATAGCTAGACCCAAATACATTTTTGAAAGTTACTTCTAGAATAATCCCAAAAGAAGACTGTATTTTTGGAGACCAAATATTTTCAACTATTTTTCACATGACTTGCAGTTAAGCAAACAGTAGAAGAGAGAAAAAAGTTGTGTGCGTTGGGAGTGGGGGAAGGTGAACAGGGATGAATTACAGTATATTATATGTACACAGCTTTAGTTACCTTTTTTTTTCTTATATTCTCCATGAGAATCATTGTTCATGGGTGGAAAAAAATTCAGCATTCTGGTTTGAACATATTTGTATATACTTAGGCAATTTTATAGCTTGCAAACTCCCTCTACTATCATTTAGAGTATTTGCCAATATGAGAATGTTGGCAGTCATATGTGTGTGTGTGTACATGTACATGCACATGAATACATTTGTATGTGTAAATGGAACACCCTAATAAGGAGGCTGATATCAAGGAATCATCACATGGAGATGTAATTTACTATAAACCTGCTATCCAAATCAGTTTGTAAAACTAGGTCATGTTTTTAAATTATGTGATTGTAAATCAAGGCATAACAAAATTCTTGTAAGCACTGAAGAACTGTATTTTCCTTGCCAATAATTAATCACATTTCCAAAACAATGTATATGTATATTGAAATTTTAAGTAGAATTTTTGTTTCTGCTCTAAAAGTATGTAAAACATAGTTTATGCCAAAAAATAAAATATTTTAGCCTTATTACAGAGGGAGAAAATGTGAATTTTCTACATAATCTTTTTCATGTCTGTATATAAGCAATCATTTGGTCCAGTTCTACTTTTTTATAATATAGTTTTGACTATTTCCACAGGAAGGGAAGTATTATTCAATACTATTTCTGACCAATAGTCACTGTGTTGATTCCACTCATTTTGGAAAAAAAAAAGCAATTGTGATTCTATTATTCTCTCCCAGACACCAAATTCTTAAACAGATAAGTACAATGGAAAATCATATGGTCTAGTCCAGGCAGACTCTCACCTATTTCAGGCAATTACTATTTGACCTCAGATGTTACCATAAATTATACTACCCTTTCTTTTAGATTAAAAGCACTCTCATCTTTTCTCATATCTCTTTATTCTGTTTGATAGAAATCAATTTGATTGTATCCATGTCTTTCTTTTGCATCTATTTGGAATTTATCTTCAAGTCCTTACCCCATTATTTCCTGTAAGAAATTACATTCTTTTTGCATGAGAAAAATCAGTCCTTAAACTCTGGTAATTAGCAGACCTTCCCTTGTCCATTTTCTTCTAAAAACATGCTTCCTGAGAGTTGACAAAAGTCCTAGAAAGATCATCTTCTCTTGTTTCAAAACTTCCAGGCTCTAAATTTTGCTCTCAGAAAATGCACAATCATTTGGAATTCATTGTAAGTTACAATGCTGCAATTTTTTTTTCCAAGTCAGTTATCTTTTTCATAATCAATGAATGCCATTCACATTGGCAGGTTATTTCCATCCATCTTTACCAGAAATTCATTTATCATTCAGAAGTGTTCTACCGTAGAATATCCTGATTAATAGCCTCTCTGCTCTTCTGGTTCTGTTGAAATCTCATGTTAGTCAGTCAATTTCAGAGAGTTTCCAGAGAAGTATATAGATTGCATTTAGTTCTATGGTATGAACATAGCATTTAAAAGGATATACTATAAATAGATCTGTATATTTCATCAAGTGCCTTTTATCACTTTTCTTGTGTAGGAGAATGAGGATAATAGACAATCTTGAATTTCTGAAATGTTCCATTCCCTATCAGTTGTTCAACTACACCCTTTGTAATATTCAAACTGCTAGCTTTCCTCTGCATTTTCAAATCTGCTTGATATATTCCCCTCTTATTCCTACTATTTGTGAATGTCTTAATGTATTGTTCCTTGTCTAACAAAAAAGTAGGGTGATATTTTACTATATGATAGCTGTTTGGAATTGCTTGTGCTGAGGCCTATTCTATTTCAACCAGATTTTCACCTCTCATCTATGGAATTTTATTAAATAATTTCCCTTCCCAAAATTGTTTGCCTTTGCAGATGATGCTTTTCATCATAAAATGAGTATGGTGTAAACTGGTTTCCCTTTTTGCTTTGTCTGCCAAGAAACCTAAAGTCAGATTCAGTGTCCAACTGTAGTAATTAGCTCCTCTCAAGTGCCTAGTTGTATCTATTTCCTCTTCTCCTTTTAGACTGTCTCTGTTCTGTTTTTATCCCTAATTGTCTTAATTTACATTTTACTTAATCTTATAAGCAGCCCAATAATATTTTAGAAATAACCAGGGTCAAAATCCTAGGTAAAAAGGAAAGCAGAATAACTCTTGCCCTTGGGAATTGGGGCATTGCTCAGGTGAAAGCATTGTTGTTTACCAAATACATCAATGATCATCATTTATTTTTTCCTACCAATGACTATAACTTTTTTTCAAAGACCAAAACTTCTGCATACATTCCTCTTTGTGATCTGTATTTTATTTTAAAATGTAAGTTTCTTGAGTCCAAAGACATATCTTCACTTTCTGTCACCAATGTCTGGTATAGGTGACATGTATAAAAGGTGTTCACTAATTTTTAATTTGACAATTTTTTTTACTGAACTTTGAATATAAACTTCAGGCCTTTATACTGTCAAATATTTCTAAATGGCTATTGGTTATTTTCTCAAGGAAAAAAATGTTTCTCCTTTCCTTCCTACTTTCCTTCCTTCTTTCCTTCCTTTCTCCCTTCCTTCCTTTTCTTTTTCCTTTTTATCTCTCTTTCTTTCTTCCCTTCTTTTTCTGCTTTCTTTTTTTTCTTTCTATCTTAGAAAGATAATGGGGATTAAAACAAATCAAATTAGATTTTGCTATGTCACTATTAACTGATTGGGAGTGCTAAACATTTTCTTTTCCTTTCCTTCATGGAATTTTCCTATACTGCAGGTACACAAAATAGTAGAAACTCAGAGTTGGAAGAATCTCAGAGGTGTTATGGTCTAAGTCATATCTGGGTCATTCAAAGATCATTTATTAAATTCCTCCTATATGCAAACCATTGGGCACCATGCTAAGCACCAGGGATCCAAAAAAAGGCAAAAAAAGATAGCCTCTGCTCTTAAAGAGCTCATAGTCTAATGACTAAGATAATAAATATGCACAAAGATAGCTATAGGATGAATTGGGAGTAGTCTCAGAGGGAAGGCACTAAGATTAAGGTGAACTGAAAAAACTTCTTGTAGAAGGTGGTTTGGTTAGGACTAGAAGTAATATAGCCAAGCTAAGAGACAGAGATGAGGGAGTAGTATCTTCCACGCATGAGGAATGGCTGGAGAAAATATTCAAAGTTGGGAAACATCATTTTTTTTTTGGAAGAAGTTAGTTTCACTGGATTGAAAAGTATGTAAAGGAGAGTAGGTTGTAAGAAAACTAGAAAGATAGGCAGGTCATGAAGGAATTTGAAGACAAAAAAAGGATTTTATATTGGATCCTGGGTATAATGAGGCTGCAGTATAGTTTCATGAATAAGGGATGATATGTTCAGATTTGTGTTTTAGGAAGAGCAATTTGACAGCTAAATGGAGAATGGATTGAAGTGGGGAGAGACTTAAACCAAAGAAACCTAACATCAGGCTATTACAATAATTCAGGTGTGAGTTGATGAGAGCCTACACCAGGTAGGTGATAGTATCATAGAAGGTGCCTATATGTATCTTCTATTCAGGTAAAAATGACAGATATGACCACTGAATAGACAGTGGGAAGAGCGAGGTGAGGGTTTGTGAGGATACCTAGGTTGCAATCCTGGTTGACTGGGATAGTGCTGGTATCCTTGACAGTAATACGGCAATAAAAAGGAGGAAAGGTTCTAAGGGAAAGATGTGTTCAGTTTCAGACATGTTTAGTTGAAGATACTTATAGGATGTTGAGTTTGAGATACCTAAAAGACATTTGGAGATATGAGACTGGAGAAGAAGAGAGATAATAGGTCTGAATAAGTAGGTCTGAGACACTTGGGAGTTAATATGAAAATTGATACCACGGGAGCTGCTGAGATGACCAAATGAGATAATATAGAAGGAGAAGAAAAGAGAACCCACAACAGAGCCTTGGGGGATCTCAACTATTAACAGGCATGGAATGGGGAAAAATTGCTAGGATGGGTAGGAAGAGAAACAGGAGTAACAAAAACCTAGAGAGAAGATATTATCCATCATAACTAAACAAAATATGGTCTGTAATATCCTTAGAAATAATAGTGAAGCTTTTGCTTACAATATTTCAGAGATAGAAAAATCCTATTTACTGAGGCAAGTTGAATTATAATTTGGGGGTTGGGGAGAACTGTTATTGCTAGAAAGTTTTTCTTAAAACCATAGCTTGAGGTTAGTCAAGGGACTCATAATCAGTTGAGTCACCCCCTGTATCCATTGGATGAAATTGCATGTAACAGAGATATTCTGATGTACATGGTTTGCCTATTTCAGACTTTGAATGGTTTCATTTAAAGGGTCATCAAAATTTGATATAACCAAAATAACACACTCATAGGGTTTAAAGAGCTCAAAATGAGGGATGACTCATATTTACCTTGTAAAAATACCCTTTCAAACCTTTGAAGGATCATACTCTGAAATTTCAAGGCAGCTAGCAATTAGATGACTGAAGGATTAGCCATTCCCCTGGTGTCTATGAATAGTAAAATCTCTGAGGATGGAGTCATCAATTGCCATTGAGAAGAGATCAAATTTTGGAGAAAACCTAGTTCTTCAAAAAAAATCACTTTTTCCCTTTTCCCTTGGAGCACTTAAAAAGTACATCACAGGGAAAGGATTTCTCTCCTCCACCTCCCGTGTCAACAATAGCATCTTGTAGTTGAGTACCTCGCATAGTAGTAAGAATCATGCCCAAAAGAAAGAAGAGCCAAAAAGTTTAGTTGTAGAGGCAAGTTAAGCTTCATAGAGAAAGCCCACAGAGCCCAACAATGACTCACCCAGCAGGTTTGCTGCACCTAACAAGAGCAATATATGGATACCATGAAAAATGAAAGGGCACTGCAGTACCAAAGGTATAGGTGACCTTGGCCATGGGAGTTTCTTATGTACGTGCTTGCCTACTACTGAACTCTGTGTGCTCACTCTTACTACTGAAAGCTTTGAGTCTTTGTGAGAAAGTGGGCCCTAGGTATATAGGAAGAATGTTGTGTAGCTACTATTCCTGTTATGCCATTTCAACAAATAACTATTTTAAGATAACTGTGTCTTCTGGCTGACTTTTGAAGGTAACCTGCCAGTGGGACCTTGTGAATTATAGTTTTAGGAGTGTTCATAACACTACATAATAAGAGTTGACATTCACATACCGCATTAAGGTTTGCAAAGTCCATCATGAATGTCACCTCATTTGGACCTTAATAGTATTGTAAGGTATTATCATTGCCATTTTGTGGACAAGTAAGCTGAGGGTCAGAGAGGTTAAATGCTTTGTAGACAGTGTCAAAGGTGAGATTTGAACTCAAGCTGAATTCTAATCCTCATATCTAATGATAGAGATTCAATTTGACTATTAATCCAGCACTTAGCAGAGTGTCTGGCACATAGCAGATGCTTAATAAATATTTATTGATTAATTGATTATTAACTGATTGAATTTTACTAGATGGGTGCTGAGATGCCTTCCAGCTCTACAATTATGTGATTCTGTGAGGCCCAGAAGAACAGTGTCAAGGAATTTGAAATTATACCAAAAAAATAATCAGTTGAAGGAAGTGAGAATGTTTAATATGGAAAAGATTTGGTCAGAGTACAATCACTGTTTCAAGTGCTAATGGATTCTCATGAAGAAAAAATAGAATTGACTTGCTTGTACCCAGAGGGTAGAATTAGAAGGAATGAGTGGTGGTTGCATGTAAGAATTAAGCAGCTTAATATAAAGAAAAAAAATTATGTAACAGCTAGGTGGCATGGTGGATAGAGGTCTAGATCTAGTATCAAGAAGATCTGAGTTCAAAACTACTTAAAATCTATGTGACCCTGAACAAGTCATGTTCTTGTTTCTTCATGAGCAGAAGTTGGGAAAATAATAGCACCTACCACACAGGGATGTTATAAGGATAAAATGAAAAATATTTGTAAAGTGCTTTGTAAATCTTAAAGTGTTATATAAATGGTAGCCATCATCATCATCATCATCATCAACAGCAACAAGTACAACAACTACAATTTTTACAACTATCACAAAATGCATTGAGTTTCTTCAGGAGGTCATTGAGGAAAATGGTATCTTCAGGGAGAGGATGGTGGACTCCTTGTCAGGATTTTGCAGATGGAGTATCTATTCTATTTCAAAACATTTCAGAAAATATTTTCTGAAAACCTTTTAAGTCTTTGAGTCTATGGTACTGATTTCACCCTTGTGCTAGATTCTGTAGGAGTAGAAATAAGGCATAGACTTATCCTCAAGAAGGTCATAAATTTGCAACAATACATGAAATAACAGAAAAAAATAGAAATGTTAAGTTGTGTGGAACAGACTAAATGTCCTAAGAGGTCAAGAGAGAGGAGAAAAGTGGAATTTAGACAATCAGAAAAAACAGACATCAGGAATACAGGTATCATTTACATAGCGTTTTAAGATTCCCAAAGTTCTTTACATATATTATCTCATTGGATCCTTGCAATAACCCAGGAAGATAGATAATATCTTCCCCAGGGTTGACCAGTTAGTGTAAGAAGCAGGGTTCAAACACAGTAATTTCTGATTCCAAATCAAGTGTTCTATTCACTGAGCCACCTAGCTGCCCATAATTAGTCTACATCCCATAGCTGAGCATTTAGGTTTGATAAGATCTCTCTCAGCCATATAATTTTAAATGCTATTGATGCAATGATATTTCTATTGTATCACAATGTGCTTTTTTTCATTAGGTACTGTAAATATACAGAGAATGTTGTTTCTAAGTATAGGTTTTGCTTTTTTTTAATGAGCAAGGATGAACTATATAACTAGAGCATGTGAAACTGCATTGATAAAAATTGCTGACTAAAAATTCCTAAAGCACTGACATATGCAAGCTACTTAAGTCTTCTTCTCATTTAATTGCTACAAGAAAAGAACAGTGTAATTTTGGTATGTTGTTCTAAGATGATAATTGCTTAAATGTATATAGCTAGCATACAACATCAATGTTACAATGATTTTCTGGTGAAATTCTTCTATTGCGTATTTTCTCTGGGGACCAATTGAAGCAAAGATATTAAAAGTGATAATCAATTATCTTATTTGTTTTACTCAGCTGAATCTATCATAATAAAGATTTTCTGTTATGCATTTGATGGTTGCTTTTCTCTCTTTCTATTTATCTTAGTAAGCTTAGTTCAGGGACCATGGTGGAAAGACCCAGTCTCCTGCCTAACTGATAGTGTCAGGCTCTCAAGATAAAATTGGAACTCATTACAAATAAAATATGTAAGTATTTATGTCTGTATATATGTATATATAGTATGTATGTGTATATATGTATATTAATTATGTAGGTTAAGGTAATCCATGAATTATAAGAGAAATTATTTAGCTGTGAACCTGGGCAAGTCACTTAACCCTATTTGCCTCAGTTCCTCATCTGTAAATATGAGCTGGAGAAGAAAATGGCAAACCACTCCAGTATCTTTGTCAAGAAAACACCAAATGGGGTCACAGAGATACATGATTGAACCAACTGAACAATGTAAGTATGTATATTAAGATGATCTATGGAAAACAAGAAAAGTTATTTGGTTCCAATGAATCAATGGACCACAACATCATATAAATGCACATACATATACATGTATGTATATATATATAATTACTTACTATATATAATTTTATATAAGACTTATATTTATAATATATATGATGTTGTGGTCCACTAATTCATTGGAACTAAATAATTCCCCTTGTAATCCATGGATTATCTTAATATTCATTGTGATTTTTGTGTGTGGTCCATTTTGCCAGGAATGAGAAACAAAAAGCAAAACCTTATAAACATACACAAATATTCTAGTACGCTGTTTCTTCCCAAAGGTCAGAAACATTGCAACGGGTGAACAGGGCATTTTCTTTCTACTAATGTGTCTGAATTGTTGTAAGCAATTCTTATGAGATTGTAACCTTCTCTCACACATCAACTTTTGTCCAAGAAGGCATTACTGCCACTATTAAGCTTGCTTCCTGAAGCAGCACACATCAGAAGATGTGTTTTTAAAAGGTTATGAGAAAAAAGCAGCACTAGTCTTTCTACTCTTGTACTTAATATCACTTTTCTTTCTTCTTAATATTTAACATGGGCTGAACTTTGACAGTGTGTGAGGCAAGATGCAGATTTTTAGAAGCAGACATAGATCCTGCCAAAGGCTTTCAAATGTTGTCCACAAAAGCTGTTGTTATCTGTGTGTGGGGTGGGTATGGGGACTGCAGTGATGCTGAGATGTTTATAAAGAGCCAGATGCAACTATAACAAAAGATCATGGACTTCCAGGCTCTCCCTTCCACAGCCCATTTTCCATATGACTAGCAAGATAGTTTTCCTTTAAAAAAATTTATATCTTTTTATATATCTTCATTTCTTGTTATATCCCCACCTCTACCCAGAGAGCAATCCCTCAAAATAAAAAATAAAAGAAAGGGGGGGAATGCAGTTTAGCAAAATTAGACAACATATCAATCAATCATACAAATAAGCATGCTAGCTTTGGAAATACAAAGACAAGTACATATATGTATGTGTGTATGGAGAGTATGTATAGATATATAATACATATGTATTTCAATTCAGAATTTAAAGCCCTTCACCATCTTGTGCCTACTTACCTTTATAGGATTATTTTGTTATCTTTCCATCATTCACTTTCCATTTCTGGCCAAACAAGTTTGTTTTCCTTGGCATTTTATCAGATAACACAGACTAATCCGTATCCTCACTTCTTCTCCTTAGAATGCTTAGCTTCCTTTAAGGTTTAATACAGATGACACAGACACTTAGAAGAAGATACTAATACATTAATTATGCATGTTCTTTCCTTCCTCAAATTACCTAGCATTTCCAATACACACACACACACACACACACCCTTGAAGAAAAGAAAAGAATAAACCTGCATTTTTGTCTTTCTAAACCAAGCACCTAGCAGCATATTTGGCATTGTTGGCAATAAAGAAATTAATGTTAATTGATTAAATGGAAACTATGCTTGTTTTGTTCAGGCATTGTTTTTCAAATTTTATCTTTTTATCCCCAGTGCCCAGGACAAGGATTTGGACAAATTACACAGTTTCTGAATGCTTGCTGAATGTAACTCTGGTTCTCTTCCCTTTAAAAGTCTATAGGTCTGGTGTTTATGAAACATTACAATGAAACTCAATGCATTCATGAATTTAAAAAGTTTTACATCCCCCACACCAAATAGGTTATTTTATACAATAATCTATAGCTACTATAAAGTTAAATCTTCAAGTATTTCTAAATAACTTGTATTTAACATCATATAGACTAAGCATTTTTCACATTACATATATGTATATATATATGTATATATATTTGTCATGCACATAAAAACAGAATTCAAGGAAGATAGAGTCCCCCTCCCAATTCCTTCCCCAAAATAACTGGCATCATCTATGAAAAGGAACATATTTCTCTTAGAAAGTAGACTTGACTATTATATTTATTTACTATCTTCCTGTGAAAAAGTTCCATATCCCCTCTCCAGTAAAAACGATTCTCCTCTTCCTATGCAGAGAATAATAGAATCCCTAATCATTAAGTGACACACAGGTGCAGCAAACTAAAGATGTGTGATTAGTGTTATGAAGAGGCCAAACACCAAAATGCATCACACACTGTCACTCAGGTGAGGTTCCAGCGTTTGAGATTCATTTCTTTAGGGTTTGAAGATCTTTCACCTTTGAAAGTCAAATATAAAAATTAAAATTCCCCAAGGTGAGTACCTTAAGCCTTTATCAGTCAATATCTTTGGGATTCAATGGAGCCTATTTAAAAATAAGACATTTGCTTCAGAGATGGCATTTAGGTAAAGAACCCAGAGCATGGAGTATGACTGGAGTCAGAAGGCAAGGAGAAAATGGAAAAAGGAAGTCAAAGAAAGGGACAAAATCATACCAAAGAAATTTTGCCCATGTTCAATTAGCCGTAGTGCAGGACCTTAATTTAATACACACTTTTACTAACAAGGAAGAAAGAAGTTTCCTTCTGTTCTACTTCTGCCAGAATTACTCTTTGGAAAATGACTTGGAAACTTGTGCTTCCCCAAAAAGCAGAGATAGCTTTCAGAATGAGAAAAAGTTTGGTGCAAAAGATTTCATCATACTGGACCTGGGTTCAGTTACTGCCTTATTCAAGTTCTAGCGTTTGACTATTGGCAAAATTAATTGTTTGAGTACAATGATGTTCTCCATAGTTTTAGTATCCTTATCTATGGAAGGGTGATAATTAGAAAACAAGATTATTTTTTAAAGCACCTTGCCATATATTTTGTTAAAAAGTGCCACATAAGTATAAGTAATTATTCATTAATAGCCATCTACAATGGGTAGATAGGAGGAGGCTATACAGATTACTAAACAGTAGGCAAAATCTTACCTGGAGATTCATTTGGGCCTCTTCAGACCATACGTAGTCTAATAATCCTTTAATATGTATCCCAGGTCACACATGAATTGGGGTTATGCACTGAAACACAAAACAGAGTTAAGGTCTTCCTAATTATGTAGAGGAAACATTCTTCCCTTCACATGTATTCTTAAACATTGATCTGGTTTTCCTGTGCAATATCAACCTGATCCCATCTCCTTCCCCACTGTAGAAAGGACAAATATGGTAACTAATACAAAGTTTGCCTTTAAGTATATCAAAATACAAAAAAAAATTCTCACAATTATACACAAAGATAAATGCCCCCAAACTCAATGACCTTCTATTACCTTATCTGTGCCTATTCATCATAGGCTGGTGGAAAATGTATTCAACCAGGAATCAGGAGACTTCCCACCTCTGCCAATATCTAATTGCTACTAGCTACCTGAGGAAATATATTTTACACTTTCGTTCATTTCTCCTCATATAAATAAAGATAATGGTACTTCCTATATGTTTGTTTTGAGGATCAAATAAAATAGTACATATCAGAACACTTTGAAAAAATATGAAGTGTCATTCAAATCATAATAAAATATTGTTTCTCAAAATGGAAGGTTGGATTCCTTAGTAGAAAGAGGCTATTTTGAATAACTTAAACACTGGAGATAAAAAGATAAAAATTAAATAGATACATACATACATACATAGATAATGTGTGTATTTGCTAGCTCTTGGTTTTATTTTATTTTTAATATTTATTTGAATGTTAAAAATAATTACATTTTATTTACTTAAACATTCATTTTTTAATAATTTTGAATTCCCAAGTATCTCTCCCTTTCTAGACCCTCACTCTTCCATTGAGAAGGCAAACAATATGACGTCAATATACATGTGAAGTCATGCAAAGCATATTTCTGTATTAGGCCATGTTGTAAAAAAAAAAAAAGGCAAGAAAAACAGAATAAAAAAGTATGCTTCAGGTTGCATTCAGACTACATCAGGTCTCTCTCTGGAGGTAGATGGCATTTTTTCATCATGAATCCTTTAGAATTATCTTGGATTATTGCCTTAATCAGAGTCTCACAGTTGGCCATCATTGCAGTGTTGCTGCTTCTGTATACAAAAGGTGTGGGGAAGCTTCAGCCTCTAGGTCCTTGGGTGCAGCCTTTTGACTGAGTTCAAGTTTTACAAAACAAACTCTTTTATTAAAGAGACTTGTTCTGTGAAGTTTGGATTTAATCAAATGGCCACACTTAAGGACCTAGAAGCTAACATGTGGCCTCAAGGCCACAGGTTCCCCACTCGAGGCATATAATATTCTTCTGTTTCTACTCATTGTGCTTTCTGTCAGTTCAAGTAATTCTTCCCAGGTTTTTCTTAAACTATAGCCTTTATTATTTCTTATAGCACAATTGTATTCATTCAAAATCATATACCACAACATGTCCAACCATTCCTCAGTTGATGAGCATCCCTTCAATTTCCAATTCTTTTTTTTAAATATTTTTAAAATTTATGGATTTTTAGTTTTCAACATTCACTTCCACAAGATTTTGAGTTCCAAATTTTCTCCCCATCTCATCCCTCCCCTTACCAAGATGGCATGCATTCTGTATACCGCTTCCTCTAATCTGCCCTCCATTCTATCTCTCCCCCCCCTTCTCTTATCCCCTTCCCCTTCTATATTCCTGTAGGGCAGGACAGATTTCTATACCCCATTTCCTGTATATCTTATTTCCCAATTGCATGTGAAAATAATTTTTGACATGTGTTTTTAAAACTTTGGGTTCCAAATTTTCTGCATTCCTCCCTCCCCATCCACCCTCATTGAAAAGGCAAGCAAGTCCATACAGGTTATACATGTGTAGTCATGCAAAACACTTCCATAGTAGTCATGTTGTGAAAAACCAAGTATATTTCCCTTTATCCTATCCCACTCCCCATTTATTCTATTCTCTCGTTTGACCCTGTTCCTCCTCAGAAGTGTTTGCTTCTGGTTACCCCCTTTCCCAATCTGCCCACCTCACTATCATCCCCCTACTCTCTTGTACCCTTCCCCCCCCCATTTTCCTGTAGGGTAAGATTGATTTCCATACCCAATTGAGTGTGTATGTTATTCCCTCCTTAAGCCAAATCCTATGAGAATAAGATTCACTCATTCCCTCTCACCTTCCCCCATTTCCCCTCCACTGTAAAAGCCTTTTCTTATCTATTTCATGTGAGATAATTTACCCCATTCTACTTCATCCTTTCTCCTTTTCCCGGTATAACCCTCTCTCATCCCTTAATTTTATTCTCCAAATATCACCCCTTCATCTTCAACTCACCCTGTGCCCTCTACCTATCTATATCTATATCTACGTCTATATATACATATATATAATTTTTTCCCTCCAACTACCCTCATACTGACAAAGTTATCATGAGTTACAAATATCATCTTTCCATGCAGGAATGTAAACAGTTCAACCTTAATAAGTCTTTTTTGATTTCTCTTTCTTGTTTACCTCTTCACGTTTCACTTGAGTCTTGTAATTGAAAGTCAAATTTTCTGTTCAGCTCTGGTCTTTTCATCAAGAATGTTTGAAAGTCCCCTATTTCACTGAATGACCATTTTTTCCCTGAAGAATTATATTCAGTTTTGCTGGGTAGGTGATTCTTGGTTGTAATCCTATCTCCTTTGCCCTCTGGAATATTATATTCCATGCCCTCTGGTCCCTTAATGTAGAAGCTACTAAATCTTGCATTATCCTGATTGTGTTTCCACAGCACTTGAATTGTTTCTTTCTGTCTGCTTGTAATATTTTCTCCTTGACTTGGGAACTCTGGAATTTGGCTATAATATTCCTAGGAGTTTTCCTTTGGTGATCTCTTTCAGGAGGTGATCGGTGGATCCTTTCGATTTCTATTTTGTCCTCTGGTTCTAAAATATCAGGGCAGTTTTCTTTGATAATTTCTTTAAAGATGATGTCTAGGCTCTTTTTTTTGATCATGGCTTTCAGATAGTCCAATAATTTTTAAATTCTCTCTCCTGGATCTATTTTCCAGGTCAGTTGTTTTTCCAATGAGATAATTCACATTCTTTTCTATTTTTTCATTCTTTTGGATTTGTTTTACAGTGTCTTGATTTCTCCTAAAATCACTAGCTTCTAATTGCTCCATTCTAATTTTTAAGGAAGTATTTTCTTCAGTAAGATTTTGGACTTCCTCTTCCATTTGTCCAATTTTGCTTTTTAGGGCATTCTTCTCATTGACTTTTTGGACCTCTTTTGTCATTTGGGTTAGGTTATTTTTTTAAGGTGTTATGTTCTTCACTATTTTTTGGGTCTCCTTTAGCAAGCTGTTGACTTGTTTTTCATGATTTTCTTGCATCACTCATTTCTCTTTCCAGGTTTTCCTCTACTTCTCTTACTTGTTTCTCAAACTCCTTTTTGAGCTCTTCCATGGCCTGGGACTGATTCATATTTTTCTTGGAAGCTTTGGATGTAGGAGCTTTGACTTTGTTGTTTTCTTCTGTTTGTATGTTTTGATCTTCTTTGTTACCAAAGAAAGATTCTATGGTCTGTCTTTTTTTTTGGACCTTTATTTATTCATGATCCCAGCCAATTACTTGAGTTTTAAACTCTTTGTTAAGGTAGGGGTCTGCTTCCAGTGTGAAGAATGTACTGTCCCAAGCCTCCAGTGTTTTCTGCAGCTGTTTTCAGAGATACTTCTATGGACCTGAAAATTTTCAGTTCTTTCAAGGTGGTATGATAAGGGGCAATGTGTTTACTCCTTTCCTGGCCTGTGCTCTGGTCTATGAGTGACCACAAGCACTCTTTCTGCCTTGGAACTGTGAGGAGGATTTCCTCTCCACCACCACTACAAGCTCCACCATGCCGGCACTCCTCCTTGCCCCAGAACTGTGACCCAGACCCAAGCACTGGCAAAGCAAGAGAATCCTGCACCAGGAGAGAGAGCCCTCCAATCCCCCTCTGATCAGCCACTAGATTCACCCCTCTGTCTTCAATTTCCATTTCTTCCCCTCCACAAAAGGAGCTACTATAGTTATTTTTTGTACATATATGTCTTTTTTTTTTAATCTCTTTGGGATACAGACCTAGTGTCAGCATCCCTAGATCAAAGGCTATGCAGAGTCTTATAGTTCTTTGGTCATAGTTCCAAAATGAACTCCATAATAGTCAGATCAGTTTACAACTTTACTAACAGTACATTAGTGTACCTATTTTCCACATCCCCTCTAAAATCTGCCCTTTTTCTTCTGTCATGTTAGTTAATCTGATGGATATAAAGTGGTATCTCAGAGTTATTTTAATTTGTATTTCTCAAATTATTAGTGATTCAAAACATTTTTCTTATGACTATTGATAGCTTTGATTACTTCTAAAATCTTGTTCATATATCTTGATCATTTATTAATTGGGAAATGACTATTATTTTTATAAATTTGGTTCAGTTACCTATTTGAGAAATGAGACTTTTATTAGAGCAACTTAATATAAAATTTGTTATTCCCCAGTTTCCTGTTTTCCTTCTAATTTTTAGCTGCATTGATTTTGTTTATACAAAATCTTTTTATTTTCTTGTTATCAAAATTATCTATTTTACCTCCCTTAATTCTCTCTATCTCTTCACTTATCCACAGATCTGACAATTATTTGTTTCCATGCTCTCATACTTTGCTTATGATATTGCCCTTTATTGTTAATCATATGCTCATTTTTGGTCTAGGCCTGGTTTCTGCAAGACTAGTTTCTAGTTGTCCCAACAGTTTTTTTTTTTTAATAATAAGTTCTTCTCCCTACAAAGCTTAAATCTTTGGGTTTATCAAACACTAGATTACTATTGTCATTTATACACACACACACACACACACACACACACACACATACACACATATATATGTACATGTATGTGTGTATATACATGTATATATTTGTGCATATTATATGATGTATGTATACATATGTATTTGCATCTATC
>NW_020954867.1:3951840-4047765 GCF_900497805.2 Vombatus ursinus
TTGTGCATATTATATGATGTATGTATACATATGTATTTGCATCTATCAATCTATTTTGTATATGAGTGTGAGAGAGAGAGAGAGAGAGAGAGAAATATCACCTCTTTCCTTATCATGAACTTTTGGAGTTGCCCTGAATAATATCACTACTGTTACTTTTTTTTTAATGGGTAAGAAAGCATTAGAAAAAAAAGATAAAAAAGAGCATTTATTGAGTTATTTCAAAATTCATCTCAAACTATATTTCCCTAAGTAAGACCTTCCTGTATCTTCTAACTGATGTATACCTACCCCTAATCACTTGTATTTTTTTTATATCCTAATACATTCACATGTTGTCTTCCCCTATAAAATCCCCTGAAGGCAGGGTCTATTCCTATCTTATATTTAGGCACAGAACACAGTGCCTAAAGCATAGGAGGTATTAAAAATTATTATTGTTTGGTTTAAATAATAATGATATGTAAAAAGGCCTCAGTATGTACCTCCAGGTGTTCTGTAACAAAGATTACAAAGCTACTATAGAATAGTGTTTTGGAATTTACCCCATGAACACATAATTGTCAAAGGGTGTCAAGACCAGTGAGAGGGCCAGCTTTTTGTGTTGAAATAGATTTGCAAATATATGCATATCTCCAGCTTCAGATACTAGTAAAGTGGCCTAATCTACTGATTTCCTATGCCCATCCAACTTTGAGAAATGTTCTATTGCTCATACACCAAGACACATTTTAAGACAGGAATAATTTTCTTAATACTCAATGAATCCTAAATCAAACCACCCTGATGCTAATGTGCTGTGCTTGTGGCATTTTTATCTTAATATGAGATTACTTTAAGCCTCCAGCTACTCTCAGGGAAAAAAATACATTTTTCAGTGGTGTACAGAGATCCATAATATAGTATCTCTGTATCTGGTGCTCCACAGGCTTTATCCAATCAATTTTCACATCAGTGTTGGGTGGTTACATTTTATTATGATGTTTATGCACAGGGAAATCAAGACTCATATCTTTTTGACATTTGCACTTCAGTATTTTAGAACACCATAAAGTCATTAGGCACAATATAAGAAGTAATTTACTAAATGGGCCTTAGCTGTCTAAAAGAGCTTTTATTTTTTTTCAGATATATAACCTAAAATGAGCAATTTACTCAATTTATCAAAAGAATTAGTTCTGTAATCTATAAAATAGACTGAGCTCATCAAAATAATAATTCTATGTAAATGCTAAAATTGTGAGCTTTTTGTGGGCAGGTACTGTTTCTTTTTTGTTTTGTTTTGTTTTGTTTTTTAAACTTAGCATAGTATTTTCCTATAGTGGGTGCTTAATAAATAATTACTGATTGACTGAATGACTGCCACCAAATCTTGTTTTGCAATTCAAAACTATAGTAAATTTCAATATGCCTTGTGTTTTCACAGATACTGTTTTATTCCAAACTTTGCTTTAATCACCATATTTGTTTAAATATTAGATGATAAATAGAAAATAAACTCCTAATGAAACATATCAAAATTGCAAACTCTATGAAAACCCACATTTCAAATTTAAATTATTTCTTCTCAAAGCCTCTTTTAATTTTCTCTAAATGGCCATCATTTCCTTTCTTACACTTAGAGTAATCCATTGGGTCCTCATCCCTCAAACTCAGCTACTACAACTTCCAATCCAAACCATTATGTTTTAAAGCCTGCCTAACCAATTCTATAATGGGGAGCAAAGTAAATATATAATCTAGGAGAAACTAATTCTCTGAAGAAGGAAAAATCTGCTGAGTATTTCCTCTCTTCTGTGAATCCATTGACAATTGAGACCTTAGGATTATATCCACAGCTGTAAAATCAGAATGATACCACATCTCAGTATTCTTTCAAGAACTTCTAAATAGCAACTATAAGCCAGTTAAACCTGGAAAGAGATACATGAGTAATTATGAATAAATTAGACAAAATTATTATAGTGGCTAAAATAAACCTACATACAATTGAATCCAATCTGGCAAACAAATCTTAAATGCTTACTGTGTGCAAAACACTTTCCTAGGCAATGGGAATATAAAGGCAAAGGAGGGGGGGAATCCACTCCCTTTAAAGAGCTTACATTCTAACTGAGGGATACAATATGGAAACAGAAAAGTCTATACAGGATAATTTGGGGAAGAAGCAAAGAGCACTAAAAATTAAAGGCATAAGGGAAAGATTCTCATTGGAGGTGGAGTATCTGCTGATGATTCTGAGATGCAGAAGCAATCAAATATATTTCTGCCATGTGGGACAACCTAAGTAAATACTCAAAAAGTAGGAGATGGGATGTCAAGTTAGAAGAACTACAAGTAGGACACTTTAGATGAAATGTTTTAAAATGTTTAAAGAGGGGTTATATAGTAATAATCCTAGAAATATAAAATGGAACCATATAGCAGCTTTAAATGTGAAGCAAAGTTTTTTTTTAATTCAACAAGTAATAAAGAGCCATTGCAGTTTATTGAGCAGGGGAATAACAATCAAACCTGAGTTTTAGGAAGATTATTTTCACAGTTGTATGAGTTGGTTAGAAAAAGGAAAGATACAGAAGCAGGAGACTAATTATGAATCTATTGCAATGTGTTGTGAGGGCCTAAACTAGTTTGCTGGCCATGTGAGTGGAGAGAATGAGATGGATAAGAGATCTATTGTATTGTAAAATTGAAATAAGAAAAACTTGGCTAATTGGATATGGGAAGTTAGGAGAGACTAAAAAGTTGAGTATGACTGCTTTCAGTGATCTAATTTCTTCAAATCCATCATCAGAAAATCCACAGAGATAAGAAACAATCCTCCAATTGTGAGATCCTTCAGGGATCTTTTTTTCCCCTTAGACATACCAGTGATTATGACTATAGCTACATATAAATATGAGCACTTCAGCTTCTATTTGAGCATATCTTTGCCTGACAGTTTTTTGCCCTATCCATACATATGCATCAAGAAAGTCTTTTGAAGCCAAGGAACCCCTAATCCCATGGAATCTGCATCCATTGAGAGTATAAATTTTCCATTCACATTAAAATATTTAAGAATTGGAATATTTTATTAATTCTTTCAATTTTTTCATTTGCCATTTCATAAACTGGCATCTTTTTGAACTTTTCTCTCTAATAACTCTCTCAATGAATTCAGCATATACATATGCATATATATATATATATATATAGATGACATGACACATATATGTACTGTAAAAATATATACATACATAAGAAAACACAATAATTTTTGATGTATACATCCATCCTTAAAATCTTATAAAATCTACCTTAGCATTTAGGTCTACCATTTTAGCAAAAACTGTGGTTATATTTCATGTCATATTTTTTATTATGCATCTTTATATGCCTTAACCAACATCATCTTTCTCTAAGAATTAATTTGCCTGTCTTTATGATACTGTTTTATGTGCTTGTTAGTTTAGGTCACCCTTGTCTGTATATTGTGCCAACAGTTTCAAGACAATATTTTATAAAAACTCAATATCTAAAGCACAAATATGGCCTGAGGTGGATTCACACAATGATAAAAGAGTAGCAAATCTTAATTGTTTGAGCAGGATAATCAGAAATTCTGTTTTGTAGTATATGTCAATATTTGTTTTACTGTGTGGAATTTGCAAGTTGCATGTAATTAGAAAAATGCTTTTGTGAGTCTTACCACACAGATTCAACTTATAAATTAAAGTGAAATATTATATGAAATCAACTTTTGAATATCTATACCAAAGGATGAGAAGCATGACATAGATAATTCAAAATAACAAATAATTTAAAAGTAATTTATATTTTATTTTTGGAGCATGTATTCTTTTAAAATTTTCAATTATTTATTTAGGTACTCTTGAGGGCTCTCTGCCTATGATTCTCTTTCTGATGAAGGTAACATAGAAGGAGCTATAGTCCATTATATGATTTTATAACCTCATAGGTCTAGAGCTAAAAAGGACCTTGAAAGCTATTTGATACAAACACCTCAGATAAGGAAACTGAGGCCCTGAGAGTTTAAATGAGCTGCAGTCAAACACGTGGTAAATATCAAAGGCAGGATTTAAACCCAGGTCATCTGACTCAAAGACCAGTGGTCTTTCCACTGTACCAGTCTATCTTACAAGATTCATTGACTAAGTAAACAATTGTATTTCCCTCTTTGTGTATTCAATTATTATCCAGATAAAACTAAATTTCATTTGCTTTCTTACTGAGCCAAGAATCCAGCATCACTCTAAGCTTCCCTTGTACTTTACTTTTGATGGAATTAAATGGTATCTTCTTAGAGATGGATGAATTACCTTGCTGATAAACCCTGTGGAGTTCTTGTTTTTCATTTAGCAGCTTCTGAATTTCTCCATTATTTTCTTGAAACCAGTCTTGTAGTTTGTGAGTGTTCTGACCCAGGTGAGAAAATGTAAAGAAACATATTTTTTACAGATCAGTAACTACCAATTGTGTGTGTGTGTGTATGTTTGTGTGTGAAATATGGCATAGGTGTGTATATGGGAGGCTAAGACTAGGAGGAAAGCACATGATCTGGTAGCTTTTCAATTTTAACTTATTCTTCTTTTCTTCCTCCAAATGAAAGGCAGTATGGTATAGCACATACACAGCTGGCTTCAGAGTCAAATGTCCTGAGTTCAAGGCATGCCACAGAAAGGTAAGGGGACTGCTGACAAGATACTTAACCTTTTGGAATCTCAGGCAACAAAGACTACAAGTTTTAGAGAAGCCACCAAACTCCATCGATAGAGAAAATTCCTCATGAGGAGCTTCCTATACAAATGAATGCACAAGTTTGAAAAACAAATAAAAATATTCTCCATTATTCCTTACTATGTGCTAAGTTCTGTAGCTTCTCTGCTAAAAAAACAAAAGGCAATGTTGTGAGCACTCTCTAAATTTTAGCACTTTTTGCAAATCACACATTACCTTAGCCTAGCTATGATATTGAGATTTTTAGACCATGGATAAACAACAATTTAACTATTACTACTATGAACTTAAGATTCTTGTCCAAAATCTGATGAATTCACATGTTAATGGAAGAATTGAATTATACAAATATTAGTATCTTCACTATAAATGAAACTAAAACATATATAGAGATGAAGGTAAGTGAAAGCACAACTCGCAAATTCTCCTTGGATATCCAAACAAAGGGATCCATGGAGTTAGCTCCATTGTATATCCAGAAAGGGGAAAAAGACACTATTTTATGGAATGCTAATTTATCTTGCAAGATTCATTATAATCATAAGGGGAAATACCACTTTAAAGATCACTGCAATTAATGTGCTAACATTTGTTGCAGAGCATAACAAAATACAATGATTCTACTAAGAACGTTATAAGGTCTTCCAAAACAAGTCCATATATAAATTAGTATTCAGTGACTTAAATAGTGAGAGTGGGCAGAGAAAAGGATGGAAAACCAGGTTTAAAAATGTTTTAGGATTAAGAAACAAAAAGGACCATAAGTTTATAGACTACTAAGAAGTTTCGTACCTATATAGTATGAATACTTTCTTCTAGAAGAGTTGGAAATAATGTTAGGAGCACAGGAAAATAAAAATTAAATTAAATTGATTAGACCTTAATAGATAGAAAATATCTTAATGTGGTGATCAATCAATCAGCATTTATTAAGCGCTAAAAATTTGCCAGTCACTTAGCTAGTCACTGGGATTACAAAAAGAAAAAAAAAACAGGAATGAAGATTACATTTACAAACATAGATTATACAAATTAAATACAAGGTAATTTTAGAAGGAAATTTACTAGTAGCTGGGAGAATAAGAAAGACCTCATGAAGATGGCAGCACTTGAGTTGACTCTTGAAGGAAATGAGAGATTGATTCCAAAAGAAGAATGGCATACTCAAAAGCGGAGAAAGAGAAGATGGAGTATGACACGTAAGGAACAGCAAGAAAGTCACTTTGACTATATCAGAAAGTACATCTAGTGGAGTAATATATAAGCAGGCTGGAAAAATAGAATAGGGCTAAGTAATGAAGAGGTTTAAAGGCAAATGGTTGCCCCTTTTGGACTCTCCTACCAATAGATGTGACTGACTTTTTGCTCTGTAGCTTTGAATATAACACCCTCTTTAGTTTCTATCAGTCCCCTACTAAACTGATCTATGGCTCTCCTTATCAATCATCAGCAAACTGATATTTATTCAGCACTTACTATGAGAAGCCCAAGTGAACTCCTGCAAAAAGCTAATACATTAGATAATGTATCCCAGCACACCCTGTCCCCCCTTAGATATTAAAATTACTAGCATTTACATTTTGCCATGAGGGGATCATAAGTGTGTGCCAGTTAGCAAAATGTTCAAATATGCATGTGAGAAAGAGGAAGTTAATGTTGGTGATGTTTGTTGTTGTTGTTGATGATGATGATGATGATGATGATGATGATGATGATGAAAACTCACATCTAAATTTAGTTTATGGTTTACAGAGGACTTTCCTTACTGTGACCCCATGAGTCATTGGGCCCTAGGTAGTGTGGGTATCATTCTTCTGATTTTTCAGATGAAGAAGCTAATATTCAGTGGGTTGAAATAACTTGCCAAAGTTTGAAGTAACTTGCCAAATAGTACCAGGAAATGTTGGAAGTAAACCCAGTACTCTTTGCACTATGCCATGCCTTCTCTCTTATATAAGGTCTACATTGTGTCTCTCAGTCTTGCTAACTTCGGTGACTCTTAGATGAGAGAAATTTGATTCCAAGCAGACCTTTATAATACTCATAATCATAGATTTTCATCTAGAAGGAACATTACCTATTATCCTTTCAGAAAGGAGGAAACTGAAGGAGAGCAAGATTAGATTACTCACCTAATGGTAAAGTAATAATTGGTAAGGTTGAGATTTGAACCCATCTTCTAATTCCAAACCCAGCACTCTATCCTCTATAGGACTTGTTCCATTTCCTACCTGTATTGGGTTCCTATATGCATAACTTCTATCAATTGGACTTTGTTTACCTATATCATAATTGTTGACCTCTGCAGAGTGTCTCCTTTTTTTTCCCCTCAGTATATTTCCATGTTGTCCTGTCTGTGTCTTGGCCTTTGAGAATTCAGCCTGTGAACCCAGACAGAATGTATTGTTTCTGAGTCTTTGCTTCATTAAATTCCTGATGCAGTGTTAGTCCTTAAAAAATGTGAAATATCTTTACAATAACAATTTTCTATAGCACAAAAAGGTTCTAAAGGCTTCTCTTAAACAAGTCAAATATGTCACAGGCCTTGATGACAGCCAGCACTGTTAATAGCATTGCCTTTGTTAGATTGCTGGTGATTTCTTCAACTGTAGGCAGATGAAAATCTTCATACCTTATTGCTTTATTCATGTCCCTAGGGACTAGGCTTATTTTACTCTTAGTCTGATACAATTTCACATACTATTCTCTCTTTTGTAAATCTCTTCCCAAATCCAAATGAAGTGGAAGTCAGTTTAAAATAAATAACACATGGATCAGTATGACTCTCTTCTTCTCCAAAGCTTGGGCATGCTTGCATGCATGCACATATACACACATTCACATACACACAAACACATACTAAACATATTCCTTTTTTCATATTTTAAAAAATTGCCATATCTTTAGTTTCTACCATTCAACCTATTATATGGGTTCCTTTAAACTTAAACTAAGAATAACTTTTCCTTTTTTTCTTTCTTCTATACATCTGTCAAAATCATTATCTCCTTCCCAATCATCCTCCCTCCAAACCCATTCTTCTCCCAAATTTCCACTGCTCTGTTTTGTTGGGAACACCACCATCCTTCCAGCTACAGATTTGCCATTTTGGATTCATCCTGGATGCCTCACATTTCCTAAACCCATATCTCCAAACAGTTGCCATGTCTTCTTGACCTTAGCTCCACAGCATCTTCTCCTCGCTTCCTACTTTCACAACTTCCACCCTTGATCAGGCTCCCAATCCTTTTTCCCTGAACTGCCATAACCTCCTAAGTGATCTCCCTACCTCATATCTCTTCTCTCTCCAATCCATCTAGTACATAGCTGCTGAAGTAGTTCCCCTAAAGCACAGGTCTGATCATGTTATTTCTTTGTTCAATAAACTCTTAGTAGTTCTTTCTTAGATTTAGAAATCTTGCCATTTCTAAAACCTCCTGCATCTGACCACTCCTCTCCACAAATGCAGCCACCATCTTATTTCAGGTTCCATCACCTTTTTCCTAGATTATTGTAACAATCTAACTGACTTCCCTTCCTTATGTCTCTCATAGCGCCAGTTTCCTTCTAAAAACTGCTTCCAAAGTAATCTTCCTTAAGTGCAGATAGCACTATGTGACTCCCCTACTAAACCTATCTCATTGGCTGCCTATCACCTCTAGAATAAGATTTAACCTTTTCTGCTTAGTTTTTAAAGCACAAAATCTGGCCTCAACATACCTTTCCTCCATCATTGGACATTACCCCCTCTTTTACATTCTGTGATGAACTAACCTTCTCTCTGTTCTTTACTCACAACTCTCCATCTCTTATGACTGTGTCTTTGCACTGGCCATCCCCCATCTTTGTTATGCATTTCCTCCTTATTTCTTTCATATAATCTCACTCTTCTTTACAATTCAGCTCAGTCTTATAATTTAAACCACTCCTGATTCCCCAACTGCTACTTCTCTCCTTCCTAGACTACCATGTATTTAACTTCTTCACAACAGAATATGGATCTATTCTCTGCTGCTTGCACTAATTTTGACCTGACAATTAACACCAAGAAAATAAAGGTTTTCCACCAGCCAGCACCGCACTATCTATATATTGAACTTTTGGTTACAGTAAATGGAAAAATTGTTAATGTTGTGGAAAAGTTTATTTACTCTGACAGTATTCTTTCCAGGGACATACACATAGATGATGCGATTGTCGCATGCACAGCTGGAGCTATCTCAGTGTTTTGGAGGCTCTGAAAGAAAGTATGGGAGAAGAGGTATTGGGTTGCCTACCCAATTGAAGGTTAACAGAGCCATTGTGTTGATCTCATTGTTGTATGCCTGTGAAAACTGGACATTCTACTCAACCTGTGCCAGAAAATTGAATCTCTTCCATTTGAATTGTCTTAGGAACATTCTGAAGATCACCTGGCAAGAGAAGGTACCAAACATTGAGGTCCTTTCTCAAGCCGATCTTCCAAGTATTCAAGCACTATTGCAAAGAGAGCAACTCCACTGGGCTGGCCTCATTGTTTGAATTTTGTTGTTTGTCCTTCATTCTCAAAGAGCACCATGGCATCAGGAAGGGATGCCATGATTTTCAAACGGATTGAATTTAAGTGAGGGAGGGCTGTGAAAAGTCACCAACATCACTTTCTCCTCCAGAACCATATGAGTCCAGTGGCAAGATATAGATCAGGATAATTGGAGATGGTCCCAGATGTGTTTGAATGTCAAATATATAATGTACATTTACCTAAAAGACTATTTTATGGAGAACTTGCACAAAGAAAGTGCTCACATGGAGGCCAGAAGTGAAACAAGGGCATTCCCAAGGTCTCCCTGAAGAACTTTGGTATTGATTTTGAGGCCTGGGAAACACTGGCACAGGATCATCTAACATGGCATGCTTAAATCACAGAAGGCATTGTGCTCTATGCAAAGCAGAATTGCAGTAGCTCAAAAGAAACTTGAGATGTGAGAATTTAGAGACATCTCCCTCCCAAATGGTCATAAAGATTGTTTGTGTCCAACTTCTGGTACAGTATTCTAAGTTCATATTGGTCTGATCAGTCACAGCTGGAAATACATTCTGGTCCTTTGTTGAAGGACAACAGAATGTACATGTTAATTCTCCCATTGGAATGTAAACACATTTTGTCAGTAGGGATTGTTTCATTCCATGTACATTATTTGTATGCCCTGTGCCTAGGACTATGCTTCATAAATAGTAAAAAGTTCATAATCACTTGTTGCTTAATTAATTGAACTAGAACCAAATATAAATTCTATTTGGCTTTTAGAGTCCTTTATAACCTGGTGACAATCTACACTTCTAGTCATATTATACATTGTTCCTCCTTACATACTCTTTGGTTCAGTAAAACTGTTTTTTTTTTCTTTTTGGAGATGGGGTGGTTACTCATTCTTAACAACATTTCATTTCGTGTCCATGATTTTGTATAGGCATATAACCCCCATGGTTGGCACACATTCCATTCTCATCTCACCTCTTAGAAGCCCTAATTTCTTCCATAGCTAAACTCATATATTAAATCCAATTGTCACTCCTGAAGATACCAGTACCTTCTCCTACCTTCAAAAAATCTTATAATATTTGTGGATAGATAGATAGATAGATAGATAGATAGATAGATAGATAGATAGATAGATAGACAGATAGATAGATAGATAGGTAGGTAGAGTTTCAATGCATATGTTTCCCTTATGGAATATAATCTCTTTAAGGCAGGAATAATTTCACTATAATTTCTATCCCCATAGCCTAGCACAGTCCTGACACATATGGCTAATTAATATATTTTTTAATTTTTGATTGATTGATTGAAACTTAAATCATTAAAAAAGCTCTTGAGTTTCTTCTGTTTTATGGAAAAGTAACACTACCTATAGCTCTCTGAAATACAATCTGCTCGGTATGAAATACTAAGTTGTTGAAATTCTTGCTTCAGTTTTCTCCAATTTTCTGCTGCATTTCCTTCAAAGCTTAACTTTCCTGGAGGCTTTAATTGGTCCATTTTTAATCCCTTTTGACACCATGTAATTATTGGTTTCCCTTGTAGGAGAAAGACTCCGTAGACTTGTTGTTAAATATAAAATCTTTTATCGGTGAAATGCTTTGAGCAGTTCAAATTGACCTTTTCTGTATATCTATGGAGAACAGTGTGCACTATCCAACCCTATCCTGAATCTAAATTTTAAACAGTTCTCCTCCTTATGCTCTACCATGCAATCTTCTGCTTAACTTATATACCATTCTTAAAGTTTCTATCTTTATAGCAATGACCTTGAGGCTAGATTCACTTCTAGCCAATTAAGCTGTAAATCAGAATTTATCACTAAATAGTGGTGCAATTATAGGCTGTACAGAAATTGCTCAGTGAAGAGAAATGTCTGTATACTTTTGGGTTTTGTTTATTTTGCCAAGGAACAGACCAAATTGGAACAGCAGCCTATTAAAAAAAAAAAAAGTTCTATTCAGCACATTTGCAATTCAGTGTCATCCCCAAAGCACATGGCCTATCCCTTTTCCCACTAAAAACATAAGATATGTTCAATGTTAAATTCCATTCAATCTTGTAGGATACAAGGCTATGCCCTGTGGCATTATATTTGTAATTCTTAGACTTTCATTAGTTTAATTAGTAATTATCCATTATTAATTAAGACATCAAGGCATGGTGAATAGGCAACTAGCCTTATAAATTGGGTTCAAGTTCTGCCTTTGATCTACATTGGCTATGTAACTTTGGTCTAGTAACCTAGCCTGTTAATACTCTAAGTCAAGGTCTCAAATTCGTATAGAAACAAGAGCCACTTAACCCCATAAGGATCCCTGAAAACCATGTGTTGACTTCAAAAGCCATACATGTTTATATACTTCTTTTTTATTAATACATCAATACATTAAAATCAGAAAGGACCTACATTTTAATCTGATATTGGTTGCATTCAGGAGTGTTATGGATCTCATATCCTGTAGGTTGTGCATTTGAGTCCCCTGCTTTAGGTAACTTCCTAAAACAGAAAAGTTGCAGAGAAGGTGCCAACTTGCATTGATAGAGGAAGTCTGCTCACCAAAGAATACCCACTATTAGTGAATGCACAGATGTGGTCCTTATTTCTATCATCTATACCAGAAGTACAGGTTGAAATGGCTGATTGTTTTCCATCAGCAGAAGAAATAGGCATATTATGTTAACTCTGGTCATATGATTTTCATTTACATTTGTAATTTAAATGCTCACCAGACAATACGGGTTTTGCAATTTTAACTGTTCAGTTGAAGGGCTGGGGAATTTTCCCAATAGAAAAAAATGGCAGAAAATAAGTTAATTGTCAAGAAACTGAGAATACAAATCCTGCCAGGGTGCTTTCCAAAATTCTACATATGTGCCACATGTAAAAATGAAAAGGAAAAAGCATTTCTTATATTAACACTAAGCTAGGTCATTGAAAGATGCATGTTGCAAGGCCAACCACTGTGGATGCTTTCACTTTTTAATCTATTGATTCCTTTGGCATTAAAAAGGTGTACTGATTTCTTAGCACAGAGGAAACCTGGTAAATATACTGCACATTCTTAGATACTATAACTATTGTATAAGAGCAAGAACTGAAGAATACCATTTCAGATTTAAATCATCTTGAAAGTGTATATTAAAAGCTGGCCTTTTAGGCAATTATGTGCACTCTTTAAAAGTTCCCATTTACCATATAGAGGTCATAAGATTCTTGCTATGGAAAAATCAGAAATGACAAAGTAATTCACAATATAATGAAAGCACAGCTTACTCAGTTGTGAATGTAATACTACTGAACCTGAGAAGTAAATTGACAAAATACTAGATTTAGAGTCAAAGTATCTGAGGTTGAATATTGGCTCTTCTACTTACAACTTATATGCCCTTGTACAAACCACTTAAACGTACTCGGTCTCATTTGCCTCATTTTTAAAATGAGAGGTTCAACTTGATGATCTCTAAGATTGCTGATAGCTCTAAAACTACGATGAGATGAATTTAATTATAAGAATACTACATGCAGTGGGTGCAGCTAGGTGGCACAGTAGATAGAGTGCTGGGACTGAAGTCAGAAGGACTCCTCTTGCTGAGTTCAAATCTGGCCTCAGACACTTACTAGCTGTGTGACTTTGAGCAAGTCACTTGACCCTGCTTGCCTCAGTTTCCTCATTTGTAGAATGAGCTGGAGAAGGAAATATCAAACCACTCCAGTATATCTTTGCCAAGAAAACCCCAAGTGGGGTCACAAAGAGTCAGACATAACTCAAACTATTGAACAACAACAACAACTATATGCGAGTATTTAATAATGGATTTTGAGGAGAGCAAGGGAATCTGGAACTAAAATTGCACTATCATGAAGAAATTTCCCATATGCAAACCCCTTTCACCAATGAATATCAGCACCTGGTCTACAAAAATATAACCAGGATTTCAACGCTATTTGCATAAGACTCTTCAATGAAGCCCTACCAATGAGCAATTAATATTTCTCCAATTGTTTGGATCTGTCTTTATTTGTGTGAAAAGAACGTTTTAATTGTGTTCATCTAGTCCATGGTATTGTCTTGACAGGTAAGCTCCCAAGTATTTTATGTTGTCTGAATTTTTTTCATGGAATTTCTCTTTCTATCTCTTCCTTGGATTTTGTTGGTACCACACAGAAATGTTAATGATTTATGTGGGTTCATTTCATATCCTGTGACTTCACTAAAGTTGTAATTGTTTCAACTAGTTTTTTTTAGTTGATTTTCTAGGGTTCTGTAAACATATCATCATATCATCTGCAAAGGGTGATAGTAGTACTGCTCATTGCCTATTTTTACTTCTTTAATTTCTTTTTTCTTGTCTTATTGCTATAGCCAGCATTTCTAGAACAATATTGAATGATGGTGGTGATAAAGAACATCCTCAATTCACCTTTGATCTTATTGGGGATGCTGCAAATTTATTCCCATTACAGAAAATGCTTGCTCTTAGTTTTAGATAGCTATTACTTACATTTTAAGAAAGGCTTCCTTTAGTCCTATGCTTTCTAGTATTTTTAATAGGAGTGAGTGTTGCATTTTGTCAAAGGTGGTTTTTTTTGGCATCTGTTGATATAATCATATAATTTTTGCTGTTTTTGTTACTGATATAGTCAATTTTGCTGATAGTTTTCCTAATAATGAACCGATATTACATTCTTGGTATAAATCTTTCATGATCATACGTATGATCTTTGTGATATATTGCTGCAATCCCCTTGCTAGTATTTTATTTAAAATTTTTGCATTGCCATTCATGAAGGAAATTGGTCTTTAGTTTTCTTTCCCCGCTCTTGCTGTCCCTGGTTTAGGTATCAAAACATTATTTGTGTCATAAAAGGAATTTGCTAGGACACTTTTATATTTTTTAAATAGTTTATATAGTACAAGGATTAATTGTTCTTTAAATGTTTGATAAAATTCCCTTATAAATCCATCTGATCCTGGAGATTTTTTTCTTAGGGAGCTAAGTTGCTGGCTTGTTCATTTTTTTTTCTAAGATAGGGTTATTTAAGTATTAAACTTCCTTTTCTGTTTGTCTGGATACCCTATATTTTTTTGTAAATATCCACATCATTTAAATTATCAGTTTTACTAACTTATTTGGGCAAATTAGCTCCTAATAATTGATTTAATTTCATCTTCTTTGATGGTGCATTCACTCCTTTCCTTTTTGATACTTGGTTCTCTTCTGTCTTTTTTGTAAATCAAATTAACCAATTGTTTATCTATTTTATTGGGTTTTTTTTCTTAAAACCAGATCCTAATTTTATTTATTAGTTCATTTTTTTACTGTCAGTTTTATTAATCTTGTTTTTCAAGATTTCTATTTTGATCTTTAATTAGGGATTTAAAATTTGTTCTTTTATCTAGTTTTTTTAATTGCTTTCCCAATTCATTGATCTTCTCTTTCTTTTATTGATGTACATGTTTAAAGATATACATTTTCTCCTAAGTAGTGTTTTGGCTCCATTCCACAAATTTTGGAATGTTGTCGCATTGTTGTTGTTATCTTTGTTGAAATTACTTATTGTTTCTATTATTTGTTCTCTTACGTAGTCATTCTTCAAGATTATATTATTTAGTTTTCAATTTCTTTTAATCTATACTTCCACAGTACTTTATTGAATGTAAATCATATTGCATTATGGTCTGAAAAGGATATATTTTAAATTTCTGCTATTTTGCATCTGGTTATAAGGTATTTATGCCCTAACATATGGTCATTTTTTTGAAGGTGCCAAGTTCAGCTGATTAAAAAGGTATACGCCTTTCTATTTCCAGTCAAGTTTTCTCCAGAGGGCTGTCATATATAACTTTTCAAAGACTGTATTCATCTCCTTGAATTTTTTCTTATTTATTTTATGGTTAGATTTATCTACCACTGAGAAGAGAAAGTCATGGTCTCCCATTAGTATAGTTTTAGTGTCATTTCCTCCTGTAACTCATTTAACTTTTCCTTTAAGAATTTGGATGCTATGCAATTTGGTGCATATACATTTAGCATTATTATTACTTCATTGTCTATGGTTCATTTTAGTAAGATGTAGTTTCCCTGTTTATCCCTTATAATTAGGTCTATTTTTACTTTTATTTTGTCTGAGATCATGATTGCTACTCCTGCCTTTTTTTTTTTACTTCAGCTGAAGCTTAATAGATTCTGCTTCAGCCCCATATTTTAACTCTGTGTGTCTCTCTGCTTTAAGTAGTTTCTTGTAAACAAGGTACTGTTGGATTTTGATTTCTAGTCCATTCTTTGATTTGCTTCAATTATCTGGGTGAGTTCATCCCATTTACATTCACAGGTATGATTACTAACTGTGCATTTTCCACCATCTTATTTTTATGACTCTACTTAGCTAACAAAGGTAACACTGTCAATTTTTCCTTCTCTGAACTCCTATGTATGTCAATCATTTCACACTTATACATATACATTGTCATGGTATTTATCTTGTTCTGTTACCATGTAACTTTTCATGTGCACATGCCCTGTCTTGTCAGATGAATCACATGGTTCTTGATGGTCAGGACTGAGAATATTGTGTTTTCTTACATTCATGAAAAAAAGTGTGATGAACATAATAAAAATTAGTTGAATTAAAATTAGACAAAATTAGGTTGGACTAGATAATGAAGAAGCCTTAATATCAAATTGATGATATTAGGTTTCATTCCCTTTGATGTCAGGGGAAAACAAAAGGGATCGGTACATAGAAGTGTCAAAATGAAAGTGATATTTTAGGGAGGTATTTGTTATATCAACAGGACACAAGACTGATTAGAAGGACAAACTGCTGCTATTGTTTTATGGTGTGTGTGTGTGTGTGTGTGTATATACATACATACATACATATATATGTATGTATATATAATGTGTGTGTATTTTTTCCAAAACACTTATTCTCTATAGGCTACAGATCTTGACACCTCATTTTGTATAATTCAGATAGGCAACCCTAGTTTAGAAATGAGACTTTTCTCCATCATTGCTTTCTCCTCTAAT
Organism: Vombatus ursinus; assembly: GCF_900497805.2. Lineage (NCBI taxonomy): Eukaryota > Metazoa > Chordata > Mammalia > Diprotodontia > Vombatidae > Vombatus > Vombatus ursinus. Next base: position 3,968,141 of record NW_020954867.1, read on the forward strand.
TCTAGTGTCTTTGAGACTGAACAAGCTATATCCTCTAGACTGACAAAGATATCTATAACTGCCCCTTGCTGCCAAGCTAATCACAATAAAAACTCATCACCATTTCACCATCCTTGTCAACTTCAGACTTCTCCCTTATACTAACTTCATTTCACTACCTATTTCATTCACTACTAGAGATAGAAGTATGATTAATGACATACCAGCCTCATTATAATTTTCTGATTTTCCTTAAATATCTTGGTACAAGTGCCAGTGCAATCTGCTCCCAGTCCATTTAGCTGTTATCCATGACTAATAGTAGTAGGAGTATCCCAAGAGGTCCTCTCACAGACAGCAAGAGACTTCACCTGTGCCTTTTTCCACCTCCACACTACAGAGTTTTTTAATCTCCTTACTACATTCATAATTAATACAGTCCATGTGTGAAATGATAAAAGCCTTGGTTGTAATCAAAATAAAAAGGATGTAAAATGAAAAGTGGATAGGTATAGTGGAAAGAAAATTATGCTACATTATATGTCAGTCATATGAATCAATATTGTTTTAGACCTTAAAATAACTAGACAGTATAAGGTTGGAATATTGCTGTAGTATAGGAAATGATAGGTTGTTGGTGGACTTGGAAAAACATGGAAAGACTTTCTACTTATCAAGGAAGATGTTACCCACCCTCAGAAAAACAGAGGACAAGCAAATATAGTATGGTCTTACATAGATTCATATGAATGTATATGTCTATATATGACTATAATTATAGATATCTAAGTATATGTATGCGTATGTATATATGTATGCATGCATGTGTATATAGATATATGTTTGTGTATATATGTATATATGTATTGTGTATATATATGAGCATGTATTATATATACATACACATTTGCATATACATACATATATACACACTCACACACACTCTCACAGGCATATGTGCTTAACTATAGCCTTCTTGAGGGAAAGAGGAGAGAAAGTGGGGAAAAAGGACAGTGAAAAATGCACTGCAGAGAACAAAAGAAAATTGACAAAGAAGCAAAGAAAAGATGGACAGTTCTGAATGCAATGTGTAGTATTTATTATATAGACTTTCTTGAAATGGACATTTATTGCTGTATATTTTGAATTATCTCTTATGTTCTATTGTGTGCATGGCAATGTTTTTTTTTCTTCTTTTTTATTTAAGTTTTAGTATTGAAGTTTATAATTTTTTTATTTTTTATTGTATACTTAAGTTTTAGTTTTTTAAGTTTAAAATAAATTTATAAAAATATATATAAAGGCAGTGAAATGAATAAAAATCATTTTTATGAAGTACTTATTATGTATCTAAAACTACTTAAAGTGCTTGGGATACAAATAAAGGTCAATAAAACAGTCCCTGCCCTCAAGGAGCTTACATTCTATTAGGAAAGGAATACACATAGATATAGAAGTACAGATAGATAGATAAAGATAGATAGAAAGACCAGGCAAGATAAAATGAAATGACCATCAAAGCCTAGTGTCATGGGGGGATTGGTTGAACCATTAAGTTTGGTGTATAAGTTAAAACAATCCATGCAACATTTTGTCCTTGGACGCAACCTTTTTTATCCTATCACATAGACATAACTTTTTTCATTGGGCTTTGGAGTCAGAGAACCTGGTTGAAATGCATCCTTTGACTTACACTACATGGTTGACTATAGTCAATTATTTAACTTTCTGGACCTCAGTTTCCTCATTTATAAAATGAGGAAGTTAGACGAAATGTCCTCTTTCTTTCCTTCCAGATCTAAGCCTATTCCTTCTACATTTCCAAGCAAAAATTCACAATACTTGTTGACTAACTAGATGAAGTGAAGTGGCAAAGATTATGCTATATTTTCAGACTTAGTATTCAGGAAAATAATGCCATTTATGGGGGGGGGTGGAAAATGGACCTTTTGAAGCCAAAAGAGAAGCCAATTTGTAAAGTAAGGAAAGTTCAATTTTGGACATCTATCTTAGGAACAATGATGAAAAACTCAGCTAGTTATAATTTGCCAGGTATTCCACTAACAGGTTTGCCAAAGGGTACATGGCTATTAGTCTTTTTCTTGTTAGATAAGAGGTCTCTCACCCTTTGAAAGAAGGATCAGCAAAAATTACCTTTTGGAATTAGAGTAACAATGTTTGGTAACTCAGCTTGGTTTGGATAACTATGAATATTGCCAATGAGATTTTTGTAAAACAATTTAATTTAAGAGAATAACATCCCTCTTCAAAATTATCAACTATAATATTGTATGAAAAACATTACCAGTGGGTACATGTAATTGGAAGACATATTGCTGGATTCAAGAAAATTTTACAGAAATATCTGCTTGTAATTTGGGATCCATGAGGCAATTTTGTGATGAAAGGGGAGATAGTGCATCACCTAATAGAGCACTAGTCACAGATTTAAATATTAGAGAACCTGCTATCACTCTTTGAAACCAAACTGCAAAGTTATTGACTAAAGTTGTTTCTAAGTGATAAGACCAATTATTGAAAATTGGGATTGTATTGCTGTAACTAACAGAATTGATGTAGCCATTTTAATTACACTGACTTTTTGATGCATTTGATTATTTTTTATTTTCCCTACTTTTAAGACTTAATTTATTGAATTTCCTATCTGCTTTGTTTTCATATAGAGACAGCCCAAATATGGGAAATGATTTTTCTACTGATATATTTTATTAGATGACTTGATTCAAATCAATTTTTGCCTAGACATTTCAGTGTATATGAATAACTAAAATAATTTCTCTCTTGGCACTGCTCTGTTATCCATCCATTTCTTTAGGTGATTAGGGGAAGGAAGAGACAGGAAGTAAATGGGAAGCAAGATTTTGTAATCATAATGTAGGCTTTTTTTTTTGAAAGGTGACAAGCATGTTTGTAGGTAGTAGGAAAAGATCTGAAGGAGAAGGAGAAGTTGATGCTAAAAAGAGAAGAGAGATTGACCACTGTGTATGTCATTAGTAAGCCTTAAGATACTGAGATTCAATTCATGGATCTCTAGTTTCAGATAATATATGCCCAAGAATCCTAAAACAATATTACAGAATAAAGCCAACATTCTCAGATTTTTGAGGATACTTAATGTTAATATGGGTGAGTAAGAATTACATGGGTTATCAGTTTACAAAAGCCCCAGACAGAAGCCTAGGTATTTGTCAATCTTCTATCCTAAATACAAAGGGGTAAGTGGTTCTCACACTCCTTAGGAAGAAAGCACATTCACACCATTACTTGTACACTGCATGACTTTTATTCTTAAATCTCATATTGACAGGTGAGTGAAGGTCATTTATTGCTAATTTTTTTCAAAATTTTATTATATTCTAGGGGAAATTAGTTGGAGACACTTTTTGGAACTAGCACGTGATCAGGTTTACAAAGGGAAAAAAGTCAAACCATGGAACTACAATAAGAACCTGTCAACCAGATTTTCTTTATACCTCCTTGACTCTAACTCCATCTTCACACACACCTCACACACACACACATACACACACACACACACATCACAGAGAACCTAAGATATCATGGTATAATGAAAAACTCATCAGGAGGCAGAACTTCTAGTCCAGGGGTGGGACACCGGTGGCCTCAAGGTCACATGTGGTCCTCTAGGTCTTCACATATAGCCCTTTGAATGAAGCTAAACTGTTCTGTGAAGTTTGGATTCAAAGGGCTATATGTGAGGACCTAGAGGGCTACATGTGGCCTCAAGGCCTTGAGATAGGGACCTGGTAAGAAGTTATCAGAGTGAGGAATAAAGCAACTGCTCCCACCCCTGTTATAGTCCTATGTTTGCCACTCTTAGTTATGTGAACTTGGGCACCTTCTTTAGCCCTTTCTGTTCCATATGTTCCATGATGAGCTCATGCTGTTAAGGAACCCATCAAACAATCAATGATCATTTCTTAAGCACCTACCAGTGTGCTAGGTATGAAGGTAACAAAGGCAAAAATAAAGCATTCCTGCCCTGATAGAGCTTACATTTATTGGGGAGATAACATCTAAATACATTCAAAATATAGTAAGGGGTGATGGTAGTAATGGAGGCACTAAAAGTTGTGAGGATCACCTTTGCATAAAAAGTGGTGCTTAAGTTGATTCTTTTTTTTATTTTAATTTTTATTTTTTAGGCAATTGGGGTTAAGTGACTTGCCCAGGGTCACACAACTAGTAAGTGTCAAGTGTTTAGTCTGAGGTCAGATTTGAACTCAGGTCCTCCTGACTTCAGGGCTGGTGCTCTATCCACTGCATGACCTAGCTGCCCCTTTAAGTTGATTCCTGAGGGAAGCAAGGGATTTTATGAGGCAGAGGAAAGTGAATTCCATACATGAGAGAGACTGTGTAAACACAATGATTTAGCTGTGAAATGGGAATGAATACTGTGTGTGATTAAGAGTAAGAAGTATAATTTAGGTGGCCTGAAAAGTTTGAGAAGGAAGGAGGGAAAGGGAACAAATATTTATTAAGCATCTACTATTTGCCAGACATTGGGCTAAACACTTTGTAAATATATTCTCATGTGATCTCAAAATAACTCTGAGAAGTAGATGTTATTATTATCCCTGTTTCACAGCAGAAGAAACTGAGGAACACAGAGGAGAAGTGACTTGCTCAGGATCTCACACCTGAGCCACAAAGTCTGAGATTAGATTTCAATTCAAGTCTTCCAGACTCCAGGCCCAGCACTCTATCCACTGTGTGACCTTCCTGCCCCAGAAAGAAGTAGTACATATGAATGTTGGAAAAGTTGTTGGGGTTATATGGTGAAGGGCTTCAAGCATCAAAGGAATTTGTTTTTGACTCTAGAGATAATAGAGAACAATTTTATCTCAGTAGATGAAAAACATGGTCAGACTTGTATTTTAGGAAAATTACAATGGAGAACTGTGTCCAGGATCACTTGGAGAAGAAAAACCTTATAAACACCTAATAGAAAAATGCATTTTATGACATAGTTCCACAGAATAGGCAAAACACAAATAGCTTCTTGCTGTTTATTTATTAATTTAATACAAACTAAAAATGAAGCAGAAGGCAAAGCATCAGGGATCCACATGACATACAAAATCACCATTCAGAGGGTAATCAATTAAAAGACTACTGCAATTGTCCAGGGAAGTGGTTATAAAAGCTTGAAATCAGGTAGGGCTACAAGTAGTCTGAATGAATAGGAAGAAGGAAATAGGGGCAGGATACATATGCTGGAGATTCAGGGGCACGGTGAGAGTTCTTTATGAGTGTCAGTTCTTGTACACCTGCCTTTCATCCCTGAGTCAAGACCCTATGCCCTTCTTAGCCCCCATACACTCCAACTGAGAGTACTTGAACCTGGAGCACCCATTCAGCATCTGATACAAAATGCACCTGAGCTCCACTGAGCATAAGGAAGCCAGGTTAACTGGAGCCAAGAACTGTGAGATACTGGCTATGAATATAATATCTGTTTCACCTCGGTTCAGAAAGGAGAAATTAAACCTCTTTGGGCAATGTTAGGTGCCAGGGACTTCCTGTGATTGCCCTGTAGTGAGGACTTAGTGTCCCCACTCTCAGGCATCTAACAGATAATGACAGGAGAATAATAGCATTCTCATCTGAGATGTACAAGAATCTGAAATCCATGCTATTCCTAGGGGATGACTTGGTTGGGGGTTGGAGACAGGGACCTGGTAAGAAGTTTCCAGTGTGGGGAATAAAGCAACTGCTCCCAGTTATCCCTATAAGCCAGTGCTGCCAGTTTCTAGGAAGGAACTAATGGCAAAAGAAGCCCACTATAACTTGAGTCATTGTGATATGACTAACACCAACCTGTGTTTCCCCACAACATTTAGGCCTACTCATCCTACCCTTCTATAATAGCAATTAATTTTCCTTAAAAGGAAAAAAAAATGTCCCTCAATGTGATTGACCCTTTTCACTGAAGCAACTTCCTAGTCACATAGGAACATAAAAACTCCACCTACGAGCAGTTGGGGGCCCTCTGACATGGTATATTTCTGAAGATGATGTGATTCACCAAGTCCTTCCCCATAGCCTACCTTGATGTCTAGATATTTTCCATTTGAAGAATAGGGGTCTATGTCCAGAGAAATTGGGTGCCACTATATCTTTGTTCCACATCCTTGCTATGTTATGGAAAAATTAAATCTCTTTTCATTACTAAACAACTTCTTGTGAGAGCCTTATTTTGTCCCACCATCTAAGCTGAACTGAGAGTGTCAGCATTAGCTCTAACTCTAACAGTGGTGATTTGACAGATCAGAAAAATCTTGTTTTCTTAAGTTTTTTCCCTGACCTAACAGAAATGGTTTCTGGGAGGATGGGGTAATTTCCTAATATTTACTCATTGCATTTGCTTTCAAAAAAATCCCTTCTCCCAGAATGCTTGCTGCTGATGACTGTTGAAATGAAACCATCCCATATGGTAGTCATCAAAGATGTCAAGATATACCCAAAAGGGGAAAGTTTCTTAATGTCCAAGAGGTGGAGGAGCGCATTCTCTATAGATTTTAGAAATTCTGCTTTATGTCAGCAAAATGCCTAAATAATGGAAAAATATATCTCACTGTGTCTCATTTCCTTTAAATATCATATCCTTAATGCATGAATCTGCCAACTAGGTTCTGTCATGTTTCAGTGTAACTCTATTAAACATATTTTTCAAATTGTTTTCTTTTATTCACTAGAAGAAAGGAGTAATTTACAACAAAAAAGAAGGGAATGGATGTGAGAGATACTGTAAATATTAAATTCATAGACATGACAACTTATTGAATATGTATATTCAGAGGCAAAATAGAGTAAAGCATGACTCTGAGATTTCAAACCTGGATGACAGAAAGGATGATGGTGACCTAAACAGACATAAAGTGAGGATGGGGAATGTGGGCAGTTGGGAAAGAATGAGTTCTATTTTTGAAATATTGAAGTTAAAGTATCTATGTTGGGACATCTAATTCAAAATGTCCAATTAGCAGTTTTTTATGATACAAGAGTGCAGGGTTGAGCTTTGTGGGTCCTTGACTGCTCTTAAATTCTGTGATTCTCATTATTTTAAGGGAGGAGCTTATTCAAAAAGCTAGTGGGACTTAAATTAGGTGGTAAAGGACTAATAGGATTTCCATAGGTGGTTAGGAGTGGGAAAGACATTTCAATGAAAGAGATTCACGTAATCCTAGAGGTAAGAAATATGAGATGCAACTCTGTAGGCTGCCTATTTGCAAATGGACACTAATATAAATGGAGCCAAATCTGTTTTTTTAATTTTTTTTAATATGAGTGGTAGCAGCATGACAGTTCATTAGCATGTTTACCTGGGCAATTAAGTAGATACAGTAATTACATGCCTAGGTCATGTAAGCATATACCTGACTGTGAAGGTATTTTTCCCCTTGCTTACACTATTTATGTTTTGCTCCTTTAAAAAAAATTTAATAAAATAAGCCAAAAGAGAAAATTACCAGTCCACTGCCTTATGTTGCCACTCAGAGATTACTGCAAGTTTTTCTTAGGTGTTTGAATTATTATTTTTTTTTTCTTTTCTTCAGGAAGGAATTGACTTTTTTTTCTAACAAGAATGATCATTAAAACACATCACAGACTTTCTTCTATGAAGTATTCAGGCCCATTTGGTTTCTTTAAAAGTATTCTCAATGTTCACTTTTTTAATTAAACAATTACAATGAAGGCCAGTAGAAGGCACAACACAAGGGGACCCATCCTTGGCATCAGAATCACTCTGTAGACCTGATGGTGCAATTGCTTTCACAATGATCTGTTGTATTTATGTTGTCAGCAATTGTCCAACCCATTGTTTTCACATTTCCATCCTCAGTGGGCAGCTGTTCCCGCATAAACTCCCATGGAGCTGAGGTCTTGCACTGAGCTTGAAACTGAGGACTTGAATGTCACCACTAATGGTGCTTTCTTATGCCATGTGGCTCCCTGATGAGTCTCCTTGTGTTTCACGTTTAGTTTGTATGAAATCAACTGCAAATAGTTGTTTATGCTTCCCCTATTGTATGGTGTCATGCCTTCCCTTTTGTGTATTAAGTGTTTGCAAGTCTCCTATCAGTTGTTTTCTATTTTCATTAGTTGTCTGCCTGTCTTTTGGCTTTGAGGTATATATAGTCTCCAATAGTGAGGAAGTTTAAATTTTTTTGTCCTTTTTCTGTTGATTTATTCTAGAATGTATCTGAGCAGTTTAACAGTTCCTATCATATTAGTAGAGTAACCTAAGGCAGCAATAAATTATATAGATGTATGTATGTATACACAAAAACATACATGTATTACACACACATATATATATATATACACACATTTTCATTTGAGAGACAGCCTGGCACAGTGCATATAGGGTCAGCTTTGGAGCCCTGAAGATATCATGTTCAACTGCTGACATAATAATTTCTTGACTATGGGCCAGTTCCCCAACGAATGAATGAGCATGAATTAAGCATTTACCATACGAAAATCTCTGTGCTAAGTGCTAGGGATAAAAAATAGAAAAGCAGAGATAATCCAGGCTCTCAAGAAGTTCAACCTCTAATGTGGGAGACAACACGTATAGAATGTTTCAGCAATAAGTAAGATGGAAAGGCCCAGTGCTCTTCTGGGGGCTGTGATAAAGCAGATAGAGATGTAATTTCTATAATGTAATTTCCACTGATAAAAACCATATGCTTTTCTAGTGTTAAACCTTTTTACAATGCCAAGAACTTCAGCGTCAAGAACATTCCCACCCCCAAGGCCTTTAGTGGCTGAGTCTATTGGAGGCACAGCCTTACCAAACTTGTCCTTAGGGAAACAAATTTAACATATAGCCCAGAAGCAACCCAATAGCCACCCCAAGCCAGCTCAAAGGGCTTCCTGCCCTTAATGAGTTGGCTTTGATGAGGCATGCCCCCTTGGCTCTCACCTTCTCACATTACTTTACCAAAGACTTTTCCCTGGAGTCCTCAACCCATCCATCAACCAGTCAGCAGTTCTGGAGCCAGTACTTCCTCCTGCCTCAAAAAAATTCTAAAATTATAAGTTACAGCTGTTTTCCCAGGCTCTAAAATTCTCTTTATAAATGGAAGAAAATTATATTAGCTACAATATGCATGTATTTTATCCTATATGGGCACATATTAGGTTCACAAGCCCAATCCCTAAAGAAATTGGGTCAAAACAAAAAGAAATCAAATGATAAGAAAGAAGCTTTGAAGATATCACTGAATTTAATCTAATAATACATGGTTTCTTCTTAGGAATCGGTGGTTATAAAACACATTTTTGCAAATTATCTCATTTTATTCTTACAACATCCTAGAGAGATAGTGAAAGTATTATTATCCCCATTGTATTACAGATGACTGAAGTGAGGCTCAGACAGCTTCCACAATTTTCCAAACTTACACAGTAAGCAGCAAGGATAAGATTCACATTCTGTGTCTGAATCTAAGTCCAAAACCCATTGCAGTAGACCAATGGAATTATACTAGTTATATTTATATAGAACATTGCTGTTTTAAAATTGTTTCCACATTCATTAACTGCTATACATTGCCAATGCATACACCATTTTTATCATGTAGCTAAATAAGGGACACATAAAAAAACTGTGATGGGTGAAAATCTGGAGTTTGGGGAAGGGTATGCCCTGCATCTATGTGCTTCCTTAAATTCTACTGTTCCTCCTTTTTCTTTACCTTTCTTTGTTTACCTAGGTCTGTGGTTACCAAATTGACACAATTCAATTTTATTTGTAGTATTAGCTACAGAAAAAGAATCAGTACTTAGTTAGCAAAACATCTTAAGCATGTTTTAGTGGAAAGGTTGGAAAAGATCAATTATAAGTACCTTAAGGGCTAGAACCACATCTTTCCATAGGATATAATTCTTTTAGCTCCTATAAATAGTTGTTGATATTTTGAGAAAGCTCTTCCTCCCTAGCATCTCAATAACCTTTCAATGCTTTTGTTCTGTATTTTATGACTTTCTTTAGATATCAGCAGGCAGCAGAAGTACTAATAAGCTCCTCCTCATGCACAAGTGATGAAGATCACTCAGACCTTAAGAAGGGCCACACAGGTCCACATTTATCGTAGGGAGTCATTAAAATGTCTATGTAGACAGACTGGTCTTATGGAGTGGCTAATTCTACCATTCACCACTTCAAATGAATCTAAATAACTTTTACAGGCTGCCACTTTCATTGTTCCAGTGGCTACCAAATACTTAACCGTATGCTACGTGATTTTAAATTGTGCCCATCACTGATCTTTCTCATGCTTCCTCCCACAAAAAGCACAATAAGTGACTTCTATTGATCCCTTCTGAAGAATGAAAGAGTTATCTAAAGAGGTTCCTGACAGTCTGTAGGACTGTGAAATATGTACTACTTCATCACACATCTTGTAAATTTGGGGAACTAAGGAAATAGGGATCATTCCTCTGTATCTATAAAACCATCAGTGTGCTATAGAGTTACAAAGAAGTCATTTATTAAGAAGTCATAATTAACAGTTGATATTAAGGAGTAGAAAGTCTTACCATTGCATTTAACATATTTTATAACATCATTTAAATATTTCACATTCATCAAAATTATTCCTGAAAGTTTCTTAGCATCTTAAAACAATCACGTCAGAATAGGTATTGAAACAAAGTTCCAAGGATATCTTTCATGATCATATTCATTGAACCATCTGTCCAGATAAATAGCATAGTTTACAAAATTTAACTAATTTAACTTAATTGAAAATGCCAGTTGTAGAAACTAGACAGTTTATTCAACTGAAAAGGTTTTGGCAGATTGAAAATGAAGTAAGAATTACAGTGCAATTTAAATGAATGTGTATTCCCACGTCCAGCCACCTAGGCAATACATTGTCAACTGCTGTAACCCTTTCATATTAAGAACTTAGCAAATTATATATATATATACACACACACACACACACACACACACACACATATATAGATATAGATATATAGATATATATATTGCTTAGGCAGTTGGGGTTAAGTGACTTGCCCAAGGTCACACAGCTAGTAAATGTCAAGTGTTTGGTCTGAGGCTGGATTTGAACTCAGGTCCTCCTGACTTCAGGGCCGGTGCTCTATCCACTGCTCCACCTAGCTGCCCCCGCAAATTATATTTTAAAATAATATAGCATCGTCAAAATAAGAAAATAAGTGTCATGTACAGCATATGTCCTACTCACTGACTTTTTATTATATTCTCAACTCAAATTTGCTGAAAATCTAGAAGTCAGAGATAGTCATCATGGTCTATGATGCAGCTGAAGAGTAAGAAAGTGCTATGAGCCAATCACTTTTCTTAGTGACTGAAAGAGTCCATTGGACAGGATTTCTCTTTTGCTGTGATGGTGTGAATTGGGCAAAGAAAAATGTTGGAAAGGGAGAACATTACACAAACACTTAAGATGCCCTTTAATAGAGAGAGAAATGAATATCCCATAAAAGAGTAGAAAGACCAACAATCATAGTACATTCCTTAAAGGGAATAAGAGGGCATTTACTTATTAAAGCAGCCAACTTAGGGCCAGAAGTTTACTTGTGGCAATTTGTTGTTTTTGTTGTTGTCACTGCTGTTGTTAGAAAGGTTAAAAAGACTTCCCTAATGGGAGAAGTGAATGAAGTGTGCTTCAACTATATTCAGTAAAGTCTAAGTAGAAGTGACTGGTTACTTCAGATGGTCCCATTCAGTAATACAAAAAAGAAAATTGTTCCTGATAAAGAAAAATTCAGAGCAATTGCTCAACCCTCTAAGATGTGTATTAACTAGACACTTTCTTTAAAAGGAGAATCTATTTGAGTAACATTTAACCACTGATAGCAATTGAAGTATGATGCACTCTGTTTTACCTCTGAACCTCGAATATGTTCATAATAACTTCTCATTTCTCAATGGTACATGAAGTATTATCAGGTAAAGTTCTTATCAAAGCTAATAGCTCCATTGGCTATAATCCTATTATATATGCCTTAATAATTTGAATTGGCTTTGTTTTTTCAACAAAAGGTGCTTTTTTCCCCCTTTTTCTCATTAAAATATACCATTTTCTTCCACTGAATTTCCATTTCAACTCTTCATTAAATGCTAAATGCCTATCAGTATCCATAGTCGACATTTTCCCAATTTTTCTACTTGCCTTTCAACTTTCATTATTTTCAATTCAAACACAGTATTTTTTTCTCTCTCTTTTAAACTTCCATCTCATTTTTTAAGGACTTGAAGGATGACAAAACAGCTTTCAGAAAGAGCTGGGTCAGTAGTATAAGGCATTTTTGATAAGATTCTCTATCATGCATAACAGAGCAAAACAGGAAATGAGAGGAAGCAAACTAGAGTTGTGTGAAATTACTCATTTATTCTTCGCAAATAGTTTTCAGTATTTCATGAAACTGCTGAAAAATTCACAAAATGGATTCCATTGAAATGAATATTTGTTTTACAAAATTTCCATCAAAACTCCCACCTTCAGCCTCAGCATTTTATATGTAGAAGCCATCCTGTTTCCACGTGCACTAGTAAAAGTCACTTCCCTACAGGCTTGAGAATGGGAATTCTTGATACTCACAAGCTGTCTAAATGAACAAGCAGAAATATACCACTGGTGCTAAGGAAAATGAACACGCAAAACCTTTTTATCTGTCTCGCAGATCTGATATAGACATGACTTTTTTCATGATATTCCTGCCATAGACTTTTTCTCTTTCTTTTTCCTTCTTTCCTTCATTTCTTCCTTCTTTCCTTCCTTCCTTCCTTTTTCCCTTCCTTCCTTCCTTCCTTTCTTTCTTCCTTTTTTCTTTCTTTGTTTCTTTCTGTCTGTCTTTCTTTCTTTCTTTCTTTCTTTCTTTCTTTCTTTCTTTCTTTCTTATCCTTCTCCAACATTAACCACAAGAAGCCATCTTATGCATTAGCATCTCTTCCTTTTAGTTCATACTGAGTTTGGAAAAAGTACCCAAGGGCTAGGTCTCTTTCTCAGTACCCTTTGTTTCCATGTGTGATATTTTCTTTTGGATGATAAAATAATAATACATTCATTTCCTGCTCCAAATTGTAATTTTCTGAATGAATAACTTTGAATGCCATACTCTCTTAATGAATCAGTAACATGACAGGCAAGTTTAGGTGTCTGCTAGTTGAAATGCCACCTCAAAGGGTACTTTGAAATTGGTTTTCTACAATATGCATTAAAATAATTTTATTGCATTTCTCAATTTGAGTGAGCTGAAGTCTCCTGTGGCACAAGATATGTCGGAGATACTTGTAAGGTAGCAACCCAACATATAACACAACTTTGTCCTCTATATGGAACTACACTAATAGTAGAATCCTACTTCCCTCCAGTGAAGTATTATAGCTTATATTCCACACAAAATTAAAAGGAACTTGACTATGAACTTAAAAAAGATTTATATATAGAACTTTGAAGTTTACAAAGTTTCTTCCATCTAACATCTGTATTTTACCAGTGTGGAAACAGACTCAGAAATTAAGGGTCAAGTACAAGGCAGCATGGCTTTAAGTGGCTGGGTGAGATGTAGTTTTCTGAGTGGAGACCTAATTGCCTTTCTTCCCAACTGTATTGATTCTGTAACAGACTTTGATGGATAACACTAAAACTCACAAAGACAAGTGATTCGTCTATTGACTTAGATTTAAACTTAAATATTCATGTTTTTGGCTAGAGTGCCAATACATTGATTCAGTACCAATTCAGATTCAATGTAATATTCAGTACATTAATTACTTTTTTAAAAAATTCTTGAATTCCTCTGGAGTCAACTAAGAAATTCTCTTATATGATCCCCAAATCTTGAATGGAATCGGAGGAAGTCATGAAATTGTACAGTGTTGGAATATGACAAATATATATTTATCTAATCCTACTTGAGATGTCATAGTAACAAGGTAATTCTTCTATTCTCTCTGATTCTCTACCTCACTTAGCACTATGGCTGTTCCAAAACTTCTTATCTCTCCTCAAATCTCCAACCACTGTCCCTCTCCACACTCTCTCAGATAAGAATCTCATCTCATTGAAAATGTTGAGACCATCCACTGAGACCTCTCTTTTCTCATATCTCAGGTGCCTCTGAATTTTCTCCCATAATATCTTCCTTCACTTCAGTCTTTGATGAAGAAGCAACCTTTCTCCAAGCCAAGATGTCATCTGGATCCAGCAGATTGTCCCCACTCTCATCACCACTCTCTAATTTTCAATCCCTTCTCATGTGTCTATCTATGCCTTCTCCTCAATTGATATCTGTGGGGTTATTTTTTCACTTTGTGTTTTTCTTTCTTTCTTTTTTTTCTGTATTCTCTGTGCACGAAACATTTGCTGGTCCTTAATAAAGGCTCAATTAGTACTTGTGGTTTGAGTGCTTGATTCTCTCATCCTTCATTATCATTTATGGTTATTCTACTTAATCATGCTAAGGGAATTGTAACATACACATCTCAGATCACACAGATTTAGAGGTGAAATGGGACTTTAGAGGTCACTTAGTCAATGTCCTTCATTTTACATATTCTCAAATATAAATCCTCAGTTTCCTCCAACTGAGACACAGAGAAGTTAGTTAACTTATCCAAAGTTACACGCATAATAAGTGACAGGAGTGGGGTTTGAACTTATATCTTCTGGCTTCAAATCTAGCATTCTTCCATTGCATCAGGCTGACATGCTTATGTATTCTTTGCAAAATATGCATGCAGAATATTTTAGAATTATTGGATCATACCCAATATGATTCCAAAGGCCTCATGATGAAAAATTCATCCACCTTCAGAGAAAGAAATGATGGCATCTGAATACAGATCAAAGCATATTATATTTCACTTCATTTTTGTGGGGTTTTTTTGGTGTATGTTTTCTTTTACAACATGACTAATATGGAAATATGTTTCGCATGATTGTACATATAAAACCTATATCAAGTTGCTTATTGTCTCAGGAACAAGGGAGGGGAGAAGAGGGAAAGAATTTGGAACTCAAAATTTTTAAAAAATGAATGTTAAAATTTATTTTTACATGCAATTGGGAAAAAATAAAATATTATTTAAAAAATAAAAAATGAATTATTGGATCATAGATATGGAAGAGATATCAGATATCAGATAGACAAACTCTTGATCAAATCACAAGTCCTATATAAAAGTTTAGATATCTGCTAAATTGAAATGAAATCTAAAAGAGTATTTTGAAATTTGAAATTGTTTTTTTTCTACAATATGTAAGGGTATCTTGTAAAATCTATCTCACATGCAGAGATCCATTTCCTGTTTAGGCTGAGTCTAAAAGGTATCCTTGGCATAGAAGATAGGGCTGGCTGAGCATTTTAAATTAATTTGTGAAAATCATAGTATAGGTTCCTGTCCAAGTCCCACTTGGTCATTGTCTGGGCCCAGATTGGCTCAGAGTGAATGTAAATAGCAATTGTTTCTGTTTTGGCCAGAAACCTTCAGGATCTTCTTCTCCCAGATTATTATTATTATTATTTTTAATGAGGTAAAAAAGGCCATTGTCTGCCTTATTTCTTACCTAGCCTTAATCACTGAATGAAGCCTTGCCTCAGTCAAACTGAAACCTGTTCAAGACCTTAGCTTAAAAAGCCTACTGCATCCAGGGCCATCTCCAGTCATCCTGATATCTTTATCTTTCCACTGACCCAGCCACCTCCAGAGAAGAAAATTAGAAAGTGGTGACACTGCACAGCCCTCTCTCACTTAAATCCAATTCACTTGCATGTCGTGGCATCACCTTGTATGATGTCATGGTCCTCTTCCAAAAGGAAGGACAAACAATAACCACAGCAATGTACTCTGTAACCATAGTTCTTCCCTAGGCTACTCCTAATGGGAACATTTCTCACTATTTTCCAGTACCCCCAGGGCTGACTCAGGATAGAAACAGTCTTCTACTTTACACTCCAGTTTAGATTATGTATACTCAGTCAATTGTAATCCAAACTCTGTTTAGTTGCTATCTTTTACTCCTCATTCAGCTCAAAGTGACTTATAGTCAACCTATGTCTACCAGCAACCTTTCACTCTGCATTTCATAGTAGAAAGCCATTGTTGGGGCCCAAAGGCACTCCCCTGAGGTATACTGAATTTTCTTAGTAGCATCCAAATATTATATCTTGAGATGTGGCACAAGAATTGCAAAGGAATATCATGTGGAAGATGGTCTACAAAATGAGTACATTTTAGAACTGCAGAGTAAGGCTTGTGCCCTGAGCCCTGTGCCTCTTACACAAACTTCCTTACAGCAGAGTATCAGTGGGGTGTATTGAATAGATTGCTGATATTCGAGTCAGGAAGACCTAGAACTGAATCACTTGCTGTCTGTGTGATCCCAGGCAAACTGTTTAACCTCTATGATCCTTAGTTTACTCACCTGTAAAATTAAAGACTTGAACTCATTGACCTCTAAGGTCACTCTTAGCTCTTTAACTTTTGATTACTCTGTCACTTTTGAGGGGATGAGAAACCCCAAGCTTTAAATCTAAGGACTGAATGATTTCCCATTTAACACTAGTTTCACAATAAACACACAGAGAATAGCAAAGAAAGCCATTTATCCAAATCATAGCAAAACAGAAATCAGAGAAGATATATATGTATGTATACACACACACACACACACACACATATGTATATATGTATATATTTATATATATATATGAGAATATATACCAGACAATGCATAGTGAAGGATCTCTTTCATTGGGAGCAAGATAAACTGAGCTTAATGAGAGAAAGCATCCTGGATTTCACTTAAGAGGAAACTCCCTAAAGTCTCTAGAGCAACAAGCTGAGAATAGGTATATGATGGGGACTATATGCTTCCCTCATATCTTTCCAGAATCTTTTCCTTCAGCAACCTGAAGGGTGTTTGACTTCTTCCACCTGTTTAACAAATCTGGAAACCATCTCACTTGGAGAGTAAAAAGGGGAACTCACACTTGAAGAGGCTGATAA
This sequence comes from Vombatus ursinus, assembly GCF_900497805.2. Classification (NCBI taxonomy): domain Eukaryota; kingdom Metazoa; phylum Chordata; class Mammalia; order Diprotodontia; family Vombatidae; genus Vombatus; species Vombatus ursinus. The sequence goes on from NW_020954867.1 coordinate 3,985,179, forward strand.
CTTAAGCTCTTCTGCTTTTTACAACTTTGATCCAACCTTCACACAGAGCAAGGGCTTCATCCCAACCAATAAGGAAAGACTCCTATACCAATGGGCCTTATAATAGGGATTATAGCTCTAAGTCTATGATTCTATAAATTTATAAGGGTAGCTTCGTGGTGCAGTGGATAGAGTACTGGCCCTGAAGTCAGGAGGACCTGAGTTCAAACAGGGCCTCAGATATTTACTAGTTGTGTTACCCTGAGCAAGTCACTTAACCCTGTTTACACCAGTTTCCTCATCTGTAAAATGAGCTGAAGAAGGAAATGGCAAAGCACTCAGTATCTTTGCCAAGAAACCCCTCAATTGGGGTCACAGAAAATTGGACATGATTAATCAATATAATAACCTAAATGTATAAACATTTACCTAAATCCTATCTTGTTCTATCACACAATCTTTTAAATACTTTCTTTTTCTATTGAATTTTAGGATATTGCTTTTATGTTATATTCAAATCAACACTACCATTCTTGCCAAGGTCATGTCACTCATTTGCCCTTTGGTTCCCAAAACGCTGCTTTCTGGCCACAATTCCCTCATATGTGTTATCTTCCCATCTTAGAATACAAGTTCCTTAAGAACAAGGTTCTGTCTTCATTTCCTATATTTGTATCTCCTGCACTTAGTATAGTGCCTGGAACATAGTAAGCACTTTATAAATATTCATTCATTCATTCATTTATTCTGCATATTTATATTAGTAGCTCATCAGGAAAAATGTTACTAACTGAAAAATACCATGGATATTTCTTATAGTGTCTACCAAGTGATTGTTTTGAGGAAAATGTGCTCCAAAACAAAAAGTACTATATAAACATGTTATTATTATTACTCTTAGTAGTGGTGTCTTTAGATATTTCCACAATATGAAAACTGTTTTGATTTAGAGCAATAAGATCTTATATATTTATTGAGTATACTTTCAGTTTATACATATGTATATACAAATACATATATATATATATTTAGTTTACATACACACATATAAATACACCACAGAACTGAGATTTTTGTCAGCTCAGGGAATTCCACTCACTAGTGCAGATCAAAACTGTTTATGACATAGTAGGTAAGCCCTAGAAAGTTGCTGGTGTACATGGCGAAATGGAGATAGATGCAATATTTGCATTTTAATGTACTTTAACTATTTTTAATTTTTTTTCACTTTCAGATTGTTGCCGTTGTGTTTCGGTTCTGAACTTTGATTTCATTCTGGGTAGGGGAGGGGAGGAATTCTAGCAAAGATACTGCCTCTCAGTATAACTCAACAACTACTCAAAGATTCACAGTTTTACAAAATTTTCTAAATCACTAAGAATGTTATCAGGGTAAGAAGGCCAATAAATATCAGAGGTGAGATTTCATCCTAGCACTCAACCCAGTGTTCTATCTATTATATCATACTGATGGTCAATACAGCTGTACCTACTTTTTAATGTAAAATTATAAGAATAGAAGGAAACACTAGAGGTCATCTCAGGCATCTCCCCACCTCCCAGCAGAAGGATGCTTAAACCAACTCAGACTGATGAATTGATACTATTTCACAGGAATTTTATGCTCCTATTTATTAACTGCATCATCCAAACTGCTGTACACTGTTTCGCTGCCTGGTGGGAACATTATGCTTCATATACAGTTATTCAGAACTCAGAATCACCATGGTTTCATTAATATCCATTTTCAGTGTAAAATAGTACTTTCTGCAAACATTCCACATAGTCTATCAATCAATGCAATTTACATTTATAAAGTGTCCTTCATGTGTGAGTCTCAGGGAGTGATGTAAAGTTAATATAAAAGCAGATACAATAAATATTTAAAAGGGTAAATCAAACAAATAAGTTTTTAGTTTAGCCTGATAAATGAATGATAATTTTGAATTCCTCATACATGCAAAAATTGCATTCTAGAGCTGGAGGGCAGAATTTGGAAGGAAGGGGCTTATAATCTATAAGATGAAGACAGAAACATGACATTGGGGAGGGGGGTACTACAGTGGATAGAAATCCAAAGATTAGAGATTTCAATATAACCAGTTCATTAATGATGGAAGTTGTAGGGTTAATTCCAAAAGAAAAGTTCCAACTTTTCAGTAACCCCAAGGTCAGAAGTATACTTAGAGAGGTAAAGAGAATTACCTCTTTAAGAATAGCAGCATGTATTACATTTTAGGCATTTACATGAGAGAACCAATCAGTAGCAACTCAATTTTATCTCTACTAAATTCAAGGAAATTTGAAGACATCCATGCTTGAATATCACACAGACAATTATGCAAAGCATCAAGCTGCTTCATAGGTCTGCAGGGACTGGAAAGAATATCTGAGTATCGTCTGCATACATATGACACTGCAGGCCATGACACTGAATAATGTTACTCACTAAAAATATCTAAATATAAAGCAAAATAGGATCTAGAATGGGTCCCAGGGGAATCCCAGAAGTAACTGAGCAGAACTCAAATCATTCCCTAAAGGAACAAATTGAGAGTAGAATATAAGGATAAAGAAACCATATAAGCCAATCCATGTTAATTCCAAAAATTCAGAAAACATTGATTTTTTCAAAGAAAGATGGGGTCAGCAGTATTCAAAGAAGACACACATTCTTTAATGAGAAAAAGGAAGTAGTTATCTGGCCAACCAAACTTCTAGTCATGTCCCGACGTGTAGTCACAAACTGTATTTAGAACCTGTTAAACGTGAATGAGGAGTCCAATGATTCTTTTTTTCATCAATCTTTATAGATAACAATTATTAAAAACCATACATGGCCCGAGAAGAATGGTTACAAATAGAGAAACAAGATAAGGAAGTTCAGGTTGTTAATTTGTTGGGTGGCTGGGAAAATTAACCTCTCTGTTTCTCATATTCCCAAACTATTAAGTATCACAATGCACTGACTGACAGATGGATTCATCAGCTTTTGGGTGCTGCTTTGGTATGGACTTTTTTTTTTCTTTTCTTTTCTTTTCTTTTCTTTTTCTTTTTCTTTTTTTTAGGCAATTGGGGTTAAGTGACTTGCCCAGGGTCACACAGCTAGTAAGTGTCAAGTGTTTGGTCTGAGGTCGGATTTGAACTCAGGTCCTCCTGACTTCAGGGCTGGTGCTTTGTCCACTGCACCACCTAGCTGCCCCTTGGCATGGACTTTAAAAACTATCTATAATATAATTCAGGATTCTTAGAAAAGAAGTGGTCATGATACACACACATATGTTTCTTTGTCAATGATTTTGTTATTAAATGCAATAAGATTCAATTGATTCATAAATTCTTGTGGCATCTTCCTTTTCTCACTGATAGCAGACCTTCTCCCAAACTCCTCATGGTCATATCTGGTCAACTTAATTGGCCAGATAATTAACCAGGTCCTAACATGGTGTGTTTGCATATAGTAGGTACTTAATAAATGTCTAATGGATTAGTTTTTTATTCATTAAAGAACTCTACTTGGATTTAGTGTATTCAGAAATCTTTGAGGAAATTAAGATTAGAAAAGAAGCTTTCAGAAGGGTATAGTAGAAAAGATTGAATTTAGAGCCTGAGGACCAGTCTTTGAATCTCAGCTCTGCCACTTACTAAGGGTGTGACCTTAGTGAAGTCACCTAACATTCTCTATGTATAATTTTCCTCATCTTAAGGAGGAAAAGGTTGGACCTCTAAAGTCTTCTCCACATCTGATAAGTTACAAGCTTAAACTAGCAATATCCAGTATTCAAAAAAAAATCAGTCATTTAATAAACAAAATATGCAAAGGATTACAAAAAAATTAAAGGAAACAATGTATTTCATAGATGCAGATAAATGTGCATTTCAGTTAAATATCCAGATATGAAGTATTACTTTCCATTGTTTCACAAGAAGTATCAAAACTTGATCATTCCTATATACTGCGAGCATCATGTGAAATAAAATTTTCTTAATAAAGGGTTAGTTTTTCACATTTGCATTCTGATTAGGAATCTCATGTCTTCATCAGCCACAAGCATCATATTTTATAATTTGGAGACATTTCAACATTTTAATATTCTAAAGTGAGTGTATCATAGCTAGGTTATAATACTCATGCTCAAAAATGATTTTTCAAGAAGACAAACTAATCCTTGACCACAATTTTTTTAAATTAATGAATACTGCCCAACCAATGGTCAAAAATGAAACCTACCTCATTGATTTTTCCCTGACTCTTTTCCCTGAATTTCTTGCAATAAAATATTCATGCTTATGTTCTCTGAAGAATTTAGTCCATCATTTAATTAACATGTCTCTCATCTACTATTTAATGTTTCCTAAATTATGAATTTTTAAAAGTTAATGTAAAGAATTATTTCATGATAAACAAGCTGTTTTGCTGCTGCCAGACTCTAACTCTTTCCTACTGTATTGCAGCAGCAGCCTTTGTCTATAAGGTATCTGTATGACTGCTCAGCCTCTCCTTGAGAAAAGAAACCAGGCCTTCCCCCAGGAGAAACTCTTTTTCAGTTAACAGTTTTAGCAATAATTTCCTCATGAAAGAATAAAAAATCCTAGTTGGGAGCTTCTTTATCCCCTTCCATCCCTACTCCTCTTCTCCCCACAGTTTTCCCCCCTCCCCACAGGTAGTTAACAGTTTGGTTAAAAATAATTAAGCCAGTTAGTTAATATGGACTTAAACTCCATCAGAGGCAGAGCACTCAGCCTCTAGGATAAAAGAGATTGCCTAAGTACAGGCTTCTCTGGGGAAGCTTTGAGTCAGATGCTGCATGGGGTCCTTTATTTCCTACTGTAAATCTTCACACTTCTGCTGCAAAATTGTTCTAAGCCTGCATTTCTGTGAAGGGTTTTGCTTACTCTTTTCCACATGTCACCAACCCCTACTGGGAGCACCTCTAGTTTCTCCTAAGTAGATACCCTCCAGCTAGCTCAGAGCAGCATTAATATAATGCATAGTAAACTAAATATAGATTGATAGGGGATTCTTGATAGACTGTCTGGAACAAGGTCAAATTGGAATAAAAGAACCATGAACATAGGTATTATATATGTATATAATGTGTTCATATGCATGTGTATACATACATATATGTTATATCGCATGTATAATGTAACATGATATAGCCAATAGAGGTTCTTGAGAGTAAGGGGCTTTTCATTTTTTTCTGTGTATCCAGTGCATCACACAAAGTCTGCCACATAGTAGGCATTTAAAATTCTTGTTAATTCACTGATTGGTTAGTTGATTAACTATTGACAACCTAGTTTCAAGTCCAGACTGAAATTAGTTGTTTGACCATAGGGAAATCATTTAGCCTCTCATTGCCCACAATCAATTATCTAAATGTGAGTTACAAACAATTTACTGGTCTACATTGGTGGAGGGAGTTTCCATGCTGGGAGTGCTAATAAAAATGAAATCAAAGTCAGATCCTCCCAACTGTACAAGAACACACACACACACACACACACACACACTTAGACAAACATGGAAGGAAGGAAGGAAGGAATCAAAGAAGGAAGGGAGGAAGGAAGTAAAGCTACACAGGGGATAGTGATGCACAACAGAGAAAGTAATTAATATCTTAATGCAGTTATAATTTATACTACTCTGGAGAAGCTAATACTCTATTTGTTCGAAACATATTCTCTAGCCTTCACTATTTCTAATGCCTGTCAATAAATCATGAGGTACTTGATGAAAAACACTTTAGTGCCCTAATTGATTAATGAACTAAGAGCATTTTTTTTTCTTTTTTGCTGAACCTATATACAATGCATATACAATGATCTCTATATACACATAAATATATGCTCTCACATATACATGAGGCCAACATGCAGATATGCTCTATTTTAAAATTTATTACAAATTCAATAAAAGTGTTTTTTATTGATTTGCTTTTTTTTTTAAACCAAAGGGGTCTTTTTTGTTTATTTGGGTTTTTTAAGTCATAGTCATTTTAAATCCTTGAATCAATCTTGTCTCTGATAAAGCCAAGTTCAATCTCAGCTCCAATTTCAATTTTCTCCACCTCCATATCTCCATTGTTATCCTAGAGATGCATCAATCCCCTGGCCCTCTTCTCAGATTGAGTCCCTAACTCAAACCAATATTTCAGGAAATTTTCAGACTTGTTCTGCCTACCTCAATCTTAGCTCAACTCCTGATTCTCTAGACTTTTCAACCTTTCTACTTCCCAATATGGGTTATCAGCTCCTGTTAGAATGTATCCCCCTTGAGGGTAGGCATTGTGTTTTTTCCTTGTATTTGTATTCCCAGGGTTTAGTACAGTGCCTTGAGCATAGTAAGCACTAAATATGTGCTCTCTCTATCTTTTATCTGTCCATCCATTCATTCATTCATCTATCTTAGATTTCATCCAAGCAGATATATTGACAAGTTGTCAACTTGTATTATATAAGCTATAAAGCAGTCACAAAATCATGAATATATATATATATTATATGTATGTATATAAAACATGCATATATGAAGTGTGACTAAATTAAACTAGTTTTATGTATGCTTCATATAATCAGTCTCTTTATTAGTTCATTGGTTTTTTAAGTTGATTGCAAACTTATAGATTACCTAATACAAACCTCTTTTTTTACAGATAACGAAAATGAGATAAAGAAACTTTCTGAAGGATACATAGATAGTAAATACCAGGTGAAGAATCTGAGTTTAAATGTAGAGATATATGTACGTGTATATGCATGTGAATAGTTTGTGTGTTTATACATACATACTATACCATACAATAGTCCTATATATTTATATATCATGCCATACACATACACACACACACACACATATATACATATAAGACACATTCACTGTATGTAAGACACTGTATAAGTGCTTTTACAAATAGCCCATTTGATCCTGACAACAACCCTAGGAGAGATTCACACAACTAGTTTTCTGAATCTAAACTTGAACTAACTCTGTCTCTGTCTTCATATTTATAACATATGCATACATATGCACACAAACAAATGCTACACATCATGTGTGTTAGCATGGGATTGTGTGTGAATGCATGTAGTGTCTACACATACATAAATAAGATACATAGTTTGCTTATGATTATCATATTTATAATTTTTTTCTCCATTTTAAAAGGAAATCCCTTATCCCCTTAATATTTCTTAACTGAGAGTGACAGTTCAATATTCTGATACTCTGCAACTTTGGAACTAAAAGCATCCTATTCTGTTTTGGTATATACTCACTAAAAATTTCATAGTGAAGAGAAAAAAATGCCATTTGAATTAAAGAATGTTGTTAAAATCTAAAGGAGAATAGAGGCCATAGGGAAATTATTTTCCCCCTTTGTTGCTTCTGGATTATATGTTCTAACTTAGTATACATTTATTTTGAAAGCCAGAAAAATGATGTATGATAGTAATTTAAAGAAACAAATAGGGCCTAAACTTTATATAATGGGACATAACATTTTCAGAGGAATGGTAAGGCAGTTTCACAGATGAATACAGTAGTGCAAAGGGGAAAAGTGAAAAACGATTGAAATTTATAGAGAAACTGTTTCTTCAGGTGCCTGAAAACATGATAACCATCTCCATTGTTGATTTATTTATTGTTGCAAAGTCAGAAACTAAGATTGGTAACAGAGGTATACTTTTCCCGTTATGTTCATAACAACAAGAGAGAGGCTAGGAAAAATACTGCAATTCAATAACCCTAAAGGTACATACAAACAAATAATAAATAGCCTGGATATTATTCTGTTTTAGAACTGTATTTCAGAACCTAGAAATTCCTATCTTTTTGTGTCCTATTATCATCTCAGATGTCAGGTTCCCCTTTACTTTCTGCTATTCCTTCTCATAACTCAAGAAGAGAATGATCATATCAGTTAGTGGTTTACTATTCACTGAACATTCCCTGAGTACAAAGTACTAAGCAGTATTAGAAACTGTCCTGATAAAACAGTTACATGCTAGAGAGTGGTAAAATATTTGTATTCATTTGTCCATCAAGTAGACATATACACACATAATGCACACACACACACACACACACACACATATACACACCTACATAGATATAGGTAGATATAGACACAGACTTAACTTTATGCTTAATTCAAAAGAATTAATTAAATCCTTGCTGTGTTGAAAACTCTATACTAAACGGCGATTGAATATTAGCAAAGAAATTTAGGTGGCACAGTGAATAGATTGCTGGGCCTACAGTCAGGAAGATTCATCTTCATGAGTTCAAATCTAACCTCAGACACTGATTGTGTTACTGAAGGCAAGTCATTTAACCCTGTTTGCCTCAGTTTCTTAATCTGTAAAATGAGCTGGAGAAGGAAATGGCAAACCACTCCAGTGTTTTTGCCAAGAAAACTCCAAATGGGATCACAAGAGTCAGACAGAATTGAAAGAACTGAATAACAACAACAAGCTAGACTATTTTCCCCATGAATGTTGGGTTCTGTGCCACCTAAAATTTTTATCTCTTTCAAATATATGGCTGTGCTTTACAAATAGGCGTAAAAATAGTTTTTGACATTCTAACTAGCATGTATTAATCAACTTGTGTTAAAAAGGCATTAAGTTAGATTTTACTGTTACAAAACCAAAATTAATTGTTGAATTGGATGATAAGTTAGTTGAAGATCTGTTCCTTGACCACAAGGATCTTAGAGTGTGGGGTAGGGGGGAAACAAGCTACTTGAAATTAATTGTAAGACAACATATTATAATATAAATGACACCATACTAATTAAAGTGTTTATATAAGTGAGGTAAGAGTTATTGCAAAAAAAAAATCATAACAGAGAGCTAGGAAGCATCAGAGAATTCCTAGAGAAAACAGAGATTATAATGGATTTTGAAGGTTAACTGCTTAAGGATTGGTGGACAAAGAAAAGGGAGGAAGCATTAAAGTGAAAGTACAGGGGCATCATATCACAATGGATCAATGACTTGAATCCCTATTCTAACTACTTGTTAGTCTCATGACCAAAGGCAAGTCACTTGACACTTCCCAGACTTAATTTTCTCATCTACAAAATGGGGCTTTTAATAATCCTGCTACTCACCTCAAAGAGCAAAAATACTGTCAAGTTATATGTAAATGTGATTATTTTTAATTATAAGAGGTAGCTATAGAAGTGGAGATAAAATCTAAAATGTTGTACACACCTGACATAAAAAGGGATTTTAGAGTGGTTTCAGTGTTATTGTGATAACTTGGGTAACAACAGAGTCATACATTAACCTCCACTAGGGACACCTAAGCAGACATATTTCAATCAGAAATATAGCACTGGAAGTATTCTGCTATTTAGGAAGCAGGCTGTTCCATGTGGTGCTAACAGACAAATAAGTAGAATGCTAACCCAAGAAGGCCATTCACTTCAAATCAATACACATTTACTGAATTATCACTACATCTAAGATATTATCCCTCAGAAGAACTGAAGACAGAATGCAGAATTAAAGTTCCAAATCAGAATAAAGATGGTAGTTTCTAATCTCCTATGTAGTTGTATGATTTGAACCTTTTGTATGGCAGTCCAGCATTGCCAATTCCACCTTTACCCAGCCTCTGATTGATTAAAGCTCATGGTGTGCATAGGGCCAACAAGCTAGAACCTCTGCTTAGTTTATGAAGTTGCTTCAGTGGCTTAAGTCCCCACCTTTAAAAACCTGGACAGATTCACATTATCTACTCTCAGACCAGTAGGTTTACAAATCTGGAGACTAGCTGGAGACTATCAAGCCCTTGTCTCACACTGTGAATGTCGGTGATAGGACATTTCCTCTCATTATTCATATCTTTAAACTCTTTCCACTCATGATTCCACAGGGTCTAAGGCTGTTGGCCATGAATTAAAAGTGGGACACATCAGTTCAGTGAAATATTACCATTTCACCATAGTAGATATTTTCTATGTTAATATTTTATATTGTGGAGCTAAATATAGTTTGGATGATAGCTAAAACTTACAGCTATGGTTATTTGAAAAATTCACTTATACTTTGTTTATTCTAAAAATCTCTCTTTGTTTAAAATCATGCAGGGACTTTAAACAAATTCCTTGTCTGTTTAAACAAGCTTTATCTCTCTAAGCAATCAACCTGTCAGGAACATATCAGCAACTAAACTCTTTTTTTCTTGGAATAGACAAGAAAGATTAAAAAAAAATTCATGGCCAGTTTCACTGAAACTAATATTATTTAACCTGTGTCTGAAAGCACAAACACCATGATCCTATAGTACTAAATGGAGTTACAAAAATTAAACTCACTCACAGCAGCTGGCAGGAATATGCTCCTCCCCCCCATTCCAAATATCACAGATAAAACAAACATCCAAAAGTCTTCTCTACCACTATAAAAGAGATATCATGTTCAAAGTATTAAAATTCCAGCTGAATTACTGTTCTGAGTCAACTCTTTGCTGTGTTTCATTTCAACCTTGCCTCAAGAATAGAAGCTCCAACAAGTTGTTAGTGTTTCAGGTGAAGCATTCTTTTTCTTTTCCTCCCACAAAGGAAAAGAGTAAGTAATTGGATTGACTCTCAGAAGAAACACTAGCAAAATGTTTAATTTGGAGTCAGTACAAAGGGCAGTTAGGCCAAAGCATTGACACCCCCAGCATTTCATTTTCCATTTTCCAGCAAAATTTCCTCATAGCAACTAAAAATGTGACCCTAATTTAAAAAATATACCCCAATGCTCTTCATGAGGTTAGTTTTTTTCTTCAGAATGAGGCATCTCCTTTTGGCAGAGTTTGTCCCTCATTCTCCATGTTGAGTTAGAATATCTTAAATCCCTAAAGGAAGAACTTTTAAAAAAGTTTTGTCTATGAATTGCCAATAACCTGGATGACAATATTCACTCCTCTATTTTGGAGCAGAGCAATGGAGGATTAAGTATATTTTTCATTTTTCATCTTGATATTCAGGTGTCATATAGTGACAATCAGTATTTTTATTCTCCCATAGGAGATTATTCATTTATTATAGTAGATTTACTTAGCAGAACTAGGCTATAACCCATTATTTTAGAATACGCAAGGGACAGTGAAATACTCAGGGGAAATGGGAATCAATAATATTTGCTAAAGGAAAGTGAGGAAACAAAAACTTGGAAAATAAAATAAAATTGACCCATCCTTACAATTCTAGTAGAATGTAAGTTCCATAAAGGCAGGACTCTTTATGTCTGTCTTTGTATTCCCAGTGCCCAACATAGTCATTTGTATATATTAAAGGCTTAGTAAATATCTATAGACTTTTTCAAAATACAAAAATATGTCATATTTCTATAATGCTTCACACTTCAGAAAGTATATTTCTTCTAGCAGCTCAGTCATAGGTATTGAGATCCCCATTTATGGATGAAGCAAATAAGACTCAAAAAAGGTAATTGATTTGCAAATAATATCATGACTAATAAGTAGCAGATGAAGGAATCCAAACTAGATCATATGACTGTAAGCCCAATTTTCTTTCTTATATATTCTTCTATAATATATCTTGTCTCTTCCCTATAGGAGTCTGTGACTTTAATCCTATAACTCTTTAAATTGAAAAGTCATCTGATTATCCTTTCCTCTATTTGGAATTTTTATTTTACACATGCCAATGGATCTGTGTTCTCGTACATTTTGATAGTCTTCTGCCATGGTGTAGGTCATATCTTTCACTAAGAAATAAACCTAAGCATGCTTCTATAAATATCTAGAATAGAATGACACCATATTTCCACTAAAAATCCTACTGTGATTATGACTATGACCCTGACTTCTTTCAGGCCATACCAATAGGGCATAAACTAGAAAGGCTCAAGAATGGTCTAAAATCCAAAGACTAGTCTATTCAAATTAAGAAAAGTTCATTACCAGAAGGTTGGCCACTAGGTAGAGAATTCGCTGGCCATAGAATTTCATGACCTGGTTACTAAATAGGTTAGATGGGTGGTGGTCATTGATAAAATTATGGATCTCTTGAATATTGGCCCAAATGCAGTTTATATGCTACATGATACCTTTGTAATGCTAAAGTGTTTTTAGCTAGCATGTGAAAAATGAATAAACAGGTCAAATCACTAGTATTTGCTGAATGTCTACAATGTATCCAAAACTGTACTAGATACTTGAAGGACATAAAAGCAATATATACTCTTGTCCTGACTTCTGTCTACTTCCACTTAGACATAACCCATGCCAATGTGGAGGAACATGGGCAATGACAACAGTATCAGCCCAGCAGCATAATTTTTAGAGGAAGTTGGAGAATGTGGCCAGACACAAAAGGTCAGTAATCAAGTAGTCAATAATCATGTATTATTTGCCTATTACGTACCAAACACTCTACTAAACACAAAAGTGAAATAGTCCTGTCTTCAAGAAGTTCATCCATCAAGGGAGATTATATATACATATATGTGTATACATGTATGTATGTATGTGTGTATACATATATGTATGCATTTATTTACAATCTATATACAATCTGTATATCTATATACAATCTATTTCTAAAATATAAAGATTTGGGGGAAGAAAACACTAATATCTGGAGAAGGATGTGTGGAGATCAAGAAATGCTTCATATAGAAAGAGACATTTTAGTTGACTCTTGAGAAAAACTAGATATTCTAGAATGCAACAGGGAGTGCATTCCAGACCCTTCAGAGTGTGAATGGGTAGGTGATGACAGACAATGAAATGGCATGGAGAGAGAAAAGATACTTGAGAAACAATAGATAGGTCAATTACTGAAATATACTCAAGTTGTGGGGAGGGGAAAAACACAAGCTTGAAGAAAGCTGTAGACCACAAATTGGGGAAACTCTGGTGAATTCAGGCCCTATTATCCTACTATCAGAGCCTGAAGCCTAACCCTGGACCAGATATTCTCAAAGTGACTATTTCTCTCTCCTTCAGTTGCTATTTTTCAACCTGGTACTGGCTTTGTTTCTGTTCTACACCCAGATTACTGTCTCTGGTCCCTCAGTTCAGTATCTTATTAGATTAGCTAATGTCTCTGGTTGTTTATACAACCAATGTGAAATTTTTGACTTCTTCAGACTTACAATTTCTTCTTTCTCCCTTCCTACCTCCAGGGAAGGGGACAGTGGGCATCAGGGGCAGGGGAGGTATCTGACAGTGTGGAATACTCTCAGCCTTAACCTGGGAGGCCCTAGTTTAGCCCATCTAGCCCCTACAGGACCTAGATGATTCAGTGGATAAACCACTAAGCCTGTATCATCAAGAACTGAGTTCAAATATGCCTTCAGATACTTACTAGCTGTATGAAAATGGTGTCTGTTTCAGTTTCTTCAATGGGAAATGGAGGTGATTAAAATACCTACTTCAGAGGGTTGTTGTTGTGCACTTTGAATGAGATAAAATTAATAAAGTGCTCAGCACAGTGCCTGGAACATAGTAGGCACTATGTAAATGTTTATTCCTTCAGCATCCTGCCTTCCCCTCACTCCACTTCCCCCCTAAGAGGTACAATTTGTTTTTCATTTCATCATGGAAAAACTTGAAATGATGTTAAAGCATCGAGAGTATTATGAATAACTAAACTGTATGTCCCTGACTATAAGTGTAGGAATAATTAAAGAAAGGAATGATCATTGTTGGTGGTATGATAAAATGCAAAGAACACTAGGCTTAGAGTCAGGACACTTGGGTTTAAATCCCAGATCTACCAGTTACTAGCTATGGGAGCTTGGACAAGTACCTTTTAGCTCCCTAAGCCTCAGGTTCTTCATTTGGAAAATGCAGAGATTGCCCTAGATGACCTCTAAGGTCACCTTTTTATTCTAACACTATAACCATATTCACTATCAAAGGCTTCATACATTTGTCAGTAAACTCCTATGTAAAGAACACTAGGCCAAGAGTCAAAAGACATGGATTCTGGTCTTAAGTCTGTTACTCACTTGCTATGTATCCTGAATAAGTCCCTTGAGTAGTCTATACCTCATTTTCCCCATTTGTAGAATATGAATAATACCTACTAGAACTATAGTTTCATTACTGTGAAGATCACTGGAGAAAATGGATGTAGAAGTAGTATATTAATAGAAAGAAACTTTTATATTTTTCCCTTGACTTCTCCATATATGTATAAAAGTCACATAATTTAGTTTCTCAAGGAATAAAATAGAGGGAAAAAACACAATTTAAGGTAGCAATTAAATTGGCTACCACTGTTGTATTTCCTATTACCATCTGGCTTCTCTTGCTCTTTGAAGTCAAGCAAGAGAAAGACAAGTAATGAAATTAAAATGAATACATCTTCTGTTGATCTTCAGGAAAATGATTGTATCATTATTAAAACAGTGCTTCTTTTTTTTAAATGTCACACATAATTGTGCATAGCCAGAGTTAAATGAACCAGCAAATAGGCTGGCATTAATAATTACACTGATATGCATGCTATTTCAAGTATTGACTAATAAAAAATAATTGATAATTTTCAGATAATTAAATTTAAGAATATAAAAAAACAGCAAAATCTGACATAAGGTTTCTTTTGGAAAATGTAATTAAATACATGCTAAACATACCAATAATATATTACATAAAGAAGATGTTCAGAATAAGCAGACAGAGGAAAAACTTTCAGGAACAATGTTAGCATCACAGGGATTTCAGGATCATTTTTAGGGTTTTTAAGGTGATTTGCTCTCCCTCTGAGTACTGGTTCTTGTTTTTGCTTATAATTTTGCATATCCACTAATCTTCCCAAAGAATTATGCTTTCTACTCTTTTTCTCCCTGAGAATGCTGAGCTTTGTGTTGGCTGTACTATGGAATTTTTAATCAAATCAAGCAAAGGACTAAGAAAGCAAGGGGCAAATGCTCATGTAGATTTTTTTTAAGAACCATTATTATCCTCTTCAATTGTCAACAGGTCAGAAGATTCTGGTGGGTGGCATCAGATTACAGAAGCAATTGTTAGTATTAAGTAGCAGCTTCCAACCACGGTATTAAGAGAATATCCTTTATATACACTGTACCCAGGGATCCTATATCCTGAGCAAAACTCAAGACCTGGCTCACTAACTCCCCCTTCTCTATAATAATAACAGTAACATTCATAGAAGACTATATTTACAAATTGTTTCTTTGCTATAACACATGAATAAGTTAGGTATTACAAGGATTATAATCATTATTTTATGATGAAGGATATATGAGCATAGATAGGTGAAGTGACAAGGTCACACAATTAGTAAATCAATTGTGGAAAGAAGTGGGTATAACCAAAACTTAAATCCAGGTCTTGTGATTCTCAAGTCTAATGCTATTTCTACTATATCACCTCTCAACTCCAACCTCAGTCCACCACTACTTAACTCTACCTGTGGGAAAAGAGGTAGGTACTATACTATGTTCCCTTGTCCTTCTCCCTGGAAATGGCACACAGCCCTTCTTTGGGTATTTTGTTACTGAGACCTTCCAACAAACATTGGGACAGCTAGGTGGTGCAATGGATAGGGTGCCAGAGCTGGGGTCAGGAAGATCATCTTCCTGAGTTCAAACCTGGCCTCAGACACTTAATAGCTGTGTGACCCTGGGCAAGTCACTTAACCTGGTTTGCCTCTGTTTCCTTACATATAAAATGGACTGGAGTAACAAATGGCAAACCACTCTAGTATTTTTGCCAAGAAAACTGCAAATGGGGTCACAAAGAGTCAGACATGATTGAAAAAGACTAAACAACAAACGAACATAGGGGAAAGGAAAAGTGTTGTAGTAACATATCATTAGCAAAGAGTTTACAATGGAAAAAAAGTTCTTATTAGTGAATTGTGATCCTACATGCAGACTACAAGAAGCATAATAATGAAATGGAAATGGCACCCAATTTGTAGTTCAAGAACCTGAGCTCTAATTCCCATTCTGTCTCTTATTACCTTACACTATCACCACCTTAGTGCAAGCCCTCATCCCATCGAGCCTGGACAATTGCAATATCCTGCTTTTTGGTCACCCTACCTCAAGTCTCTCTGTACTCCAATCCACCCTCCTCTCAGCTATCAAAATTATCTTCTTAAAGCACAGGTCTGAACATATTGAACCTGACTCCCATTCAGCTCCAGGATCAATTAGAAATTTTTTTTAATGCATTCAGTAACCTAGTCCCTTCCTACGTTTCCAGTCTTCTTATACTTTACTCCTCTTCACACTCTGTGATCCAGTGACACTAACTTCCTTAATGTTCCTCCCATAAGATATTCCATCTCCTGACTCCAGGCTATCTCTCATGCTTTAACAGGGTTTGCCAGCAGCATAGTTCATCCATCTCTAAGAACGCAGTGTTTAATTCCATCAAAAGTAAAGTGAAAGCAAAGCTTAGAGAGATGGAGGATTCTTGGCACAGTAAGAAGGCAGATGAAATTCAGTTTTACACTGACACTAATAAACCGAAGTGCTTCTATGATGCCTTGAAGACTATTTATGGAACAAAGACTTATGGTGCATCTCAACTACTCAGCACTGATGGAGCCACAATGATGAGTGATGAGGACATGATCTTGGAGAGATGGACTTCATAGTCTTCTCAACAGACCATCATCAACCAATGCTGAAGCCATTGATCATATGCCTCAAGCTGAAGTCAATTCCTCTTTTGCTAAATTTCCAACTGAAGAAGAGGTTTTGAATGCCATTAGGCTCCTCTTGTGTGTCAAAGCACTTCAGTACAGATTCCATTCCAGCAGAGATTCACAAGGCAGGGGGTCTACCGCTCATATAAAAGCTAACTGAAACTTTCCAGGCTATATGGCAAGAGAAGGTTATCCCCAAGAAGATCCTCCATTTTCCATCTCTATAAAGGAAAATGAAATAAGTTGTCCTATGACAATCTCTTAGTGATTGCAAGTAGCATTCTTGCCAAAGTCCTCCTTAATAAAGTGACCCTTCACCTGGAAGATAGTCATTAAAGTCAGCTACCACCCTTATGATAAATTAACTAGAAAATTTAGCTATAAGCCAAGACTAATGTGGAATGAGAGTTGGTATGGAACTTTTTTATTTTGGTGAGGCAATTAGGGTTAAATAACTTGCCCAGGGTCACACAGTTAGTAAGTATCAAGTATCTGATGCTGGATTTGAACTCAAGTCCTCCTGACTCCAAGGTCAGATCTTTATCCACTGCACCACCTAGCTGCCCCCACAACTTTTTGTTTGCTAAAGATTGTGCACTCAATGCAGCCTCTGAGGCTGAGATGCAACAGAGTATGGATCAGTTCTCTGCCACTTGTGCTAATTTTGACCTGACAATTAATACCAAGAAAACAGAGGTTCTCCACCAGACACAACTGCACCATCTGTACATGGAACTATCAGTTACAGCAAATGGAGAAATTTTGAATGCTGTGGATAAATTGACTTATCTTGGCAGTGTACTTTCCAGAGATGTACACAGAATGATAAGGCTGATGCATACATTGACCAAGCTAGCTCAGTATTTGGGAAGCTCTGAAAGAAAATGTGAGAGAAAAGAGGTATTAGGCTGCCTACCAAGCTGGAGTCCCACAGAATCATTGTGTTGACCTCATTGTTGTATGCTTGTGAAACCTGGACAGTCTGCCATCACCATACCAGAAAATTAAATCACTTCCATTTGAATTGTCTTAGGAACATTCTAAAGATCACCTAGCAAGATAAGTTACCAGGGACTGAGATCCTCTCTCAAGCTGAACTTCCAAGCCTTCAAACTCTACTGTAGAGAGCACAACCCTGATGGGCTGGCCATGTTGCTTGGATGCCAATGTTCTGTTTGCCTGAAAGACTATTACAGAGAACTCACATAAAGCAAGCACTCCCAGAAGAAGTGATACCAGGGCATTTTCAAAATCTCTGTGAAGAACTTTGAGATTGATTGTGAGACATGGGAGACACTGGCACAGGACCATCCAGCATGATGTGCCAGCATCAAAGAAGGTGCTGTGTTTTATAAGCAAGGCAGAAATGCAGTAGTTCAAAAGAAATGTGAGATGAGCAACTTTAGAGACATTTCCTTCCCAAGTGTTTATATGGACTATTTGAGCCAGGCCTGTTGTAGAGCTTTCTAAGCACATATTGGCTGATCACTCACAGTGAGCAACACTACATTGACCCCAACATTGTGATTTCATTTTGATCCTCTTCAATTATGAAGGGCAACAGCAACAACTTGAGGCTATCCCCCATGCCTGAAAATCTCTGCTTCTTCATGGCTGTCTTCTGACTTCCCTAGCTTCCTTTAAATATCAGCCAAAGTCTCACCTGAAAGAAGTCTTTTTAAATCATCCCTAAGCTCTGTGCCTTCTCTCTGAGATTATCCTCAATTTGTCCTTTGTATATCTTGAGTTGCTGGTATGTTCTCACTGAATTATGTGTACCTTGGGATCAAGGACTATTTTTTTGTTTGTTTTTATTTTGAGGGCTTCTTTTTTTGTCTTTTGTTGCAT
Source organism: Vombatus ursinus (assembly GCF_900497805.2). Taxonomy (NCBI): domain Eukaryota; kingdom Metazoa; phylum Chordata; class Mammalia; order Diprotodontia; family Vombatidae; genus Vombatus; species Vombatus ursinus. Next base: position 4,003,663 of record NW_020954867.1, read on the forward strand.
CTCCAGAGATTAGCATAGTATTTGGCACACAGTAGATGCTTAATAAATGCTTGTTGACTTGACTTGTATGACTTTGGATTAGTTATTTAACCTCTTCGTGCCTGGATTTTCTCATCTATAAAATGAAGAGGTTGAACTATATAGCCTCCTGGATTCCTTTCAGCTCTAATCTATGAGTCAACAGGTTTATAGATGACAATCCCTTAGTCTGTTTCAATTTCCTCTTCCTGTCGGAGCAATCCCTTTCTAGTAGGTCTTGTTCTCCGGCTCAGTATCCTCTCTCTTGACTGGATAATACTCAATCCATTCTAGGTTTCTTTCTGATGGGCTCTATTTGGTAAAGCTATTGAATGAGTGCTAGAATCTACTTCTTCTCTCCCAACTTTAATTCTTAGCATAGGAGCTCATAGTCCATGGTAATATACTTTTTATGCCAACTTCCATCCAATACACACACACACACACACACACACACACACACACACACACACACACTGAGACTATTACTCCACTTGTTAGGTAAATCTCTTCCCTTACTATAGCCTAGTCGTGGATTTGATGAAATAGTATCTTTTCCTATTTTACTTCCCAAGATTTTTTCTTCTAAGCCTCATAATGTGCTCTACTTGATACTCCTGGATATTCTAATGCTTTACAATAATTAGTTCATTTTTAACCAAGCGGGAATATAGTGACCCCTCCATTATACAGGCTTTCTCTACTATGTTAGGGACTATATATTAAATGAAAAGTTAGAAATGCCATCAATTATTTTAAGCCCTAATAGGGAAAATTACTAATATTAAGGCAGAAGTATCATTCTCTGCCTTAATTGTCATTTTTATTTATCTCTTATTAACTCCTGATCTCTTTGTGGTGGAGTCAAAATGCAGGCTACTGGGAAAAATGGGTAAAGGAGCAGAAAAATACATTATTGTGCCTGATCACAGGCAGACACTGAGAGATAAAACTTGGAAAGGACAGAGTGTGTGTGTGTGTGTGTGTGTGTGTGTGTGTGTGTGTGTGTGTGTGAAATTTTCCTCAGTCCTTGAGGAGGTGAGTACAACTGTAGTTTCTGCCCAGGTCTTTAGCTCTGAGATGCCCTCCTGGATCTCTCCCTTCTCTGCCACAGCTCAGGCCCACTTTCTCTTTTTTCTTGGTTGCTCATGGGCTGCTGATTCTTTCATACTCAGCTTTTTGTCATACTCAGACATTTGTCCACACTTGTTCATCTCTGTCCCTGATGTCTTTGTCAATTTCCAACCGAGCTCTTCCTTTATGCATGCTCTTTGGGGTGACATGATAAGACTTCCTATGGAACCTAATTGAAATATCTTTGAAAAAATAAACTTAAAGGAGATGTACAAGCCTTCTTCCACCTTGTGGATAATCAGAATGTGTTCTCCCTAGGGAACAATGTATCAGGAATAAGTGGTAAAAATGTATTTACATCTGATAAATACAAGTTGAAATTGAATTGAGAGAGAGAGAAAGAGAAAAGAGAGTGCATTGGACTCAGGGTCAAGAATACCTAAAATAGAGACCTGATCGAGACACCTGATTGCTATGAAACCTTGAAAAAAGCCTTTTACCCTCTCTGAGCCTCAGGATTCTCATTCATAATATGAGGATTATAACAGCACCCACATCACAGGGTTATTGTGAGGACCAAATGAGATAATGTACGCAAAGTGCTTTGTAAAACTTGGAGTACTATACAAATATGCTCTACCATTACTACTATAGGCAGTCCAAAAAAAGTTAATGTACTGTTTGGTCTCATCAAGAAAGCCATAATGTCCTGGACCAGAAGGAGATTGCATGTTGGTGAGACCATAGGTGAACACTGCATTTTATGAAGTTTATTAATAAATTGGTAAACACCCAGAGGAGCGCAACCAGGATGATAAAGGATCTCAAAATCAAAATACAGGAGAATAATTGCCATCTTCAAATACTTGGAGACTTTCCTCTTAGAAGAAAGTTTAAACTTGTTCTGTTTCACCCCAGGGGGCAGAACTAAGAACAATTATTTAAGGTTCGGAGATAAATTTAGTTAGGCCTGACAAAAGGAAAAAAAGAGCTATTCCAAAGTGAAATGGACTGCCTTGTGATTTACTGGACCCTTTCACTTGGAGTCTTCATGCAAAGGATGGATGAGCATTAATGAATCAGGTAGAGTATAGAAAGAATTTTTGTTCAAGTCTAAGTTGGCATCTAGGATTGCTTCCTACTCTGAGAGTCTATAACTGTAGCCTGTCCTCCTCAACTCTTCCCTACCCTCTCCCACAGTTGAATGTAAACTCCTTGAGGGAAAGGACAATTGTGGTTTTATCATTCTATCCCCTGTAGGGAACAATGTGCTTTGCATATCATAGTTACTTAATAATATATTGGATGAATTAAATTGCATTGAAGTAAAACAATTTGAATAGATGCATTCACCCTAAAACCAATGAACACTGGATAATTGTTCCTTTTCATTACAATAGCTAGTAGCTATAGCAGACTTTTCTACTATCAGGTAGTTGCACAGGAATTCTCCACCTCTTTGGGAAGTAGTGTAGTAGAATCCATGTTCTCCTTTAGAAATATACATTTAAATATAGTGCTTCAAGCATCCATTATCTCATGTGTATGGACACTGTTTCCAAGGATGCACACCTGAGTATATGAGTTTCTTGACCAATAATGTGATGACCAGACCACTCATGGGAATTTTTATAACATTACCTAGGCTGGTAATGGATTGTTGTAATAGCCTCTTAATTGATCCTCTTGGTCATTGTCTCTCCTCTCTTCAATCCTGTAAGTTGATTTTCATGTACATCTACAGAGTAATGATATCTGTAATAAATTCTATACCCTAAGAATAGAGATGAACCCACAAAAGACCTGCTTTGATGGTTCATGGTGACAGTGAAATGATATAACTAATGTATGTTGCCCTGTAGTATGGTATTCAGTTCTGGGCACCATAGTTTAAGAATATTGATCACAGGAGGGCAAACAAGATAGAGAAGGGTCTTGAGTCCATGACATATGAGTATTAATTGAAGAAAATGGGTATTTTTATCCTGGAGAAGAATAGACCCTGGGTGGTAAAAGAAGGCATGATAGTCCTCTCTAAGTATTTAAAAGGATGTCATGAATTATTCAGTTTGGTGCCAAATGGTAGAACCAGGAACAATGAGTGGAAGGTGAAAAGAAACAAATTTAATCGATATAAGGAAAGACTCAATAATTGGTGATTCCCAAAAGTGGAATGGGTTTCCTAGAGACATAGTCACTGTAGAGGTCTTCAAACAGAGGCTGGATAACTACTTTTCAAACATGTTACAGTGGGGATTCCTTTTGTGTATAAGTTAGACTTGCAGGGGTGGGGAACCTGTGGCCTTGAGGCCTCATGTGACCTTCTAGGTCCTGGGAAGTGGATTTTTGACTGAGTCCAGGTTTTACAGAACAAATCCTTTTGTTAAGGGGATTCATTCTGTGAAGTTTGGATTCAGTCAAAGTGCCACACTTGAGGACCTAAAGGGCTACATGTGGCCTTGAGGTCACAAGTTCTCCACCCCTCTTAAATGTGATTCTGGTTGTTAGATACACTCTTGTTCTCCTTACTGGGTCTCATTTAAGAAGAAAGTGATCTATAGATGTCAAAAACAAATGAGAGCACCATCATGCTTGTTGAAATCTTTGTAAAGCTTAAAATGTTATAAAAACATGAACAATCAAAAAAAAAAGTTCCATTCAAAGAGGAATAAGAGTAAACATAGAAGTATATGTGCATCCCAGCTCTATTGCTTAGCTTAACCTGTGGGAACTTAAATAATTTCATCTTCCTGCATCCCATTTTTTTTATCTGTAAAATAAGGAGGTTGGGCTATATGACATCCCAGGTCCTTTTCAGCTGTAAGTCTGTGATTCTTTGAGCCCACTCCCAGCCTTATGTCCTTAAAATTCACACTGGAGATGAAAGAATGAGGATTTCTCTTTACTGAAAGATTTGTGAAAGATTCGGAAGGGTTTTTTTTTTTTTGATCCAGGCTTGTGATCTTACCAGTGTATAGAACTCCTAGTGTGAACAACCCTTTCACCTATGCAGATCAGTAATCTGGATGAAACTTACATTCTTAGACAGTTTCCTGGGGAATTGAGAGACTCAATGTCTTGCCTATGGCCACACATGTGGTTTGTTTCAGAGGTAAGACTTAAAACTTAGATCTTCCTGATGCCAAACCTTGCTAGCATACTCTTTCCCCTCTGCCATAAATGGAAACAGCTAGATCACACAGATGATAAATTGCTCAGCCAGGAAGGAAGGAAGATTTGAGTTCTAATCTGGGCTTAGATACTTCCTAGCTACATGACTCTGAGCAAATCACTTGTCTTTTGTTTGTCTCAGTTTCCTCAACTGTAAAATGGAAATAAAAATGTTGCCTAACTTCCAAGGTTGTTGTGAGGATCAAACAAGATATTTTTAAAGCACTTATCACAGTACTTTAACAAAAGCATATTTCCTTTCACATTGCCTCTCTTATTGAAAGATAACAGTTTAAATTTATTTGAATTCAGCATATTAAACTCAATTTTAGCCACATTATTATAATCTACATAAATAATAATTGGATTCCCATTAAACTTATGTTTTCTGGCAAAATCACTTAACCTGCATAACAGTGAGGTAAAGCCTAGAGGGATGGAAAATATTTTACAATTAATTCTAAGGGGACATGACTACTGCATGTGTATACTCTCTTACTTGGCATTTCTATGTAACCTGGCCAATAGACAGCATTCTTATTTTTCCCTTCAGCAAAATTGTGATAACAATTTCTAGCATATGGAAGCATTTCTACATTGTAAGCTATCTTAAGGATAGAAACAAAAACATGATTTGCAAATACTGTCAAATTAAATATGTATTTCCAAATGTACTAGAATGACCAAATAAATCTTTGCATTCCCTGTGACAAAGTTTAAAAAAAGAAAAGACAATATTTTCCCTTCCGGCCCTGGACTTAGCTGCCATGTCTTACTCTTCCCTCTTCCCCTGTGGCTCGTTTGGATCAGTGTTAAGTTCCTTCTGGAAACTCCATTTTGAGAAAGAGGAAGGGTCAGACCGGTCACTTATGGATTTTATTGGAAACCAGAGGATACTGGTTTGAATCTCTGCTAATTAATTTCTGTGTTACCTGTCTGAGCCTCAAGATTTTCCATTTGTAAATATGGAGAAGGGGAGGAAAGAACCTTGGAATTAAAGAGGGAAAGGAAAGAATAAGCATTTATATAGCACCTACTATGTACCAGGCACCATACTAAGTGGTTTACAATTATCTTATTTCATCCTCACATCAAGCTTGCAAAGTAGGCACTACATATTATCCCCATATTGCAGTTGAGAAAACTGAGGCAAAAAGAGTTAAAATGACTTGTCCAGTAGTATCACATACTAGTAAGTGTCTGAGGCTGTATTTGAACTATGGTCTTCCAAACTCCAGACCCAGCACTTTATCCATTGTGTCACCTATCTGTCTGAAATGAGATGATTTAAATTTCTGCCTAGAATTTTAGATCTAACACTCTAAATCTTAACTTGCAAATCTTTAAAATGCTTCTCCAGACAACAAAAGTCCTCCATTGGTGTGAAAATATAATGGTCTGAAGAAGAAACAAGAAGCTCTTTCCATAATTATCATGTTTAGGAATCTTTATTTTCTTTCTGAGTCAGCAGCATTGCAAAGGGTTTGTTAGAGCTGGTTCACAACACCAAAGCAATATGCCACTGACCACCATGCTTCCCCTAGCACATTGTGGGAGCTAAACAATCTGCTTTGCTAGTTTGATCTCACGAGATTTAAGGCTAGAAAGATTCTTAAAAGTCATCTTGCCTAAAATCTACATGTTATAATTGAGGAAACTGAGGCCTGAAAAAGAAACTTGTCCAAAGACAGTTATTAAGTTGCAGAGTCAGGATTTGAATTGAGGTGAGGCCTTCTCATTTCCAACCCAGTATACTTTCTAATGAAACAATCTCTAACTTCCAGAGATCTACCCACATGTTTCTCTGACCAGCATCATTTTGCAACACCCCCAACACTTTAGAAATATTGTTGTAACATCATTTCGCTGATTGTCTGAATTGTGTTTGTGACTTTTATAATGTATTCCTATGGAACAAAGTGGTTCTGATAATGTTATTTTCAACTAATGTGTTTTCACAGAATTAATTAATACCATTAAGTGGGGGGGATGCCTGTGAAGCGTACCCCTACTGAAGCACAGTGCCTCACAGTAATAAACATATGGCTAGACAACTCTGAAGGAGGAAGAAATAAAAAAAATGATAATGCCTCAGCCAAGTTTTTTTTCCCGTGTGTGTGTGTGTGTTTAAACAAAACATTGAAATCAATGAGAGAAGAGACACAATCTAGATAAGTTCTAAAATTTGGGAAGTCCTAGAGTAATAATGGGCAGCTAGGTGTCAGAGTAGATAGAGTACCTGGCCTGGAGTCAAGAAGACTCATCTTTCTGAGTTCAAATCCAGCCTCTGTCATTTACTAGCTGTGTGACCCTGGAAAGTCACTTAACCCTGTTTCCCTCAGTTTCCTCATCTGTAAAATGAGCTGGAGAAGGAAATGGCAAATCACTCCATTATGTCTTTCCTCAGAAAACCCCAAATGGGGTCATGAAGAATCTGAGACAACTGAACAAATGAATGATAATAGTTGCTTTGCTACAAATAACATGGAGGCAACATAGGATATGAAATCAATTTACAGGAATTCAATTCAGTAATTGTAGAATATATCCCATGGCCTAAAGTTGCTTCTTTTTGATATTCTGACAAATGCCATGATATCCTATGACCACCTATTTTGTAGCAAAGCTCTGGAACTGGAGTCAGAGAACTTGGATTCGAATTTCAGCTCAGCTCCATACTATGAACATGATATTGATAAATTTATTTAACCTCTCATGGCCTCAGTTTCCTCATTTGTAATGAACTAAATGATTGTTAAGGTCTCTGTCAGCTCTAAATCCTGTGACCTAACTTATAAAATATGTAAAAGCTGCAGTCCTCAAGGAAGAACAAGAAAAAAAGTGCCTATAAATCTCCATAGTAAAATTTATAGGGATAGAGTGTGGTAGTAATATTCTTTGAGATTTTACTAAAAACACATGCAAAAAGACACTTCCCCAAACTAATATTTAAATGAAGCTGAGTCTTGAGCAGCTTTTTCTAGGGATTTTCTGGGGAACCATTTCTAAACTCTGCCCCTTCACTTCACTCTGGACCTTTCCCATAGAACTCAGACTTCACCCCTGGAATCTGTTCAGATAAACGTACCTTATCCTATTTGGAACCAGGCCACTAAGTTACATCCAAGCCATCTCCAAACTATGACACTATGACACATGCCCTCAGTTTCCCCTCTTACAACTCTAGCTCTCTTTTACTTTGTTTTCCTCTATTAAAATGCATGCTTATTGAAGGCAGGAGCTGTCTTGCTTGTTTGTCTTTGTATCACTAGGGCTTATGAAAGTGTCTAGCACAAAGTAAATGTTGAATAAATTTTTTATCATTCATTCTAAATACATTTTCTTCATCAATCAATCACTACAATCTAAATCATTTCTGTTAGGCATTCTTTTTCAAGTGTCCCACATAAAATCAATTCTTTTTGAGACTTCCCATGTGGATACAATGACAAGTACAGAAGAAAATTGAGGATTTTTAAGGCTTTAATATTATTTATCTATATATTTGTTCATATATCAATTACATCATTATTTATATATCATTGATAATACTATTTAATAAGCCTTTATTAAGAAATAGGAAGACTTTTGTTGTCGTCTTATTCTTGTTGTCATAAATCTTTGGTTCTAATATGCAAAGGCAGAAAGGTAATGGATGATAGTGCTATTACCACATTAGATTAGTTTAAAAACTAAGCATCACACTTAGGCTGTCATGTTATTCAATGCATCTATGATAACAGTGTGAAAATTCCTTTTTTTTTTGACACAGATTGTGACCCAATATTTATGCTTCCTGTGCAATTCATGTCTATGTCCACAAAATAATAAGTTTAGAATAGAAAGAGAAGTTAAGCACATGTAGTACAACCCCATCATTTTACAGATGAGGAAACTGAGGATCAGGTAGTTGCAATAATTCACCCATGACCGCACAGTAGGTAGTAAATAGAAGAGATGAGATTTGAACCTTGGTCCTTTGACCTCAAATCCAACATTCATTCTCCTCCACCATTATGCAAAGGATTTACCTAACATGCTGAAGGTCATAATCTGAATCTTTTGATTATTTGTGGATACCGCTGTAGTACTTGAGATGTTCATCAATCTTCTACCACTTGCTTTCACTACCTGTCTGTCCACTGGTTTTGTTTATTCTAATAATACATGTTCCTGGTAATGTGTTTAATGCCATTTCTCATACTAAAGTCAACCTTACAGAATACATAACAAGGCTCTGCAGAATACTGACCAGCTTCTGGTACAAAATTCTGCCATGTTCATCACTGCAGCCACAGCATGGCAGGATCTTTGAACCAGTCAGTCTGTCTCTACTTGTTTCTCAAGTCCTTCAGATTCTTCTCACTTCATGCAGAAAGGGAAAGAAATAGATCTGTGTTTTGAAATATACCAAACCAAATAAAAAAGGTATTGGGGTTTAGTGAGACTGAGAGTTGGGGGCGGAGGGTGGGAAGAGTTCTAGTTCTGGCTCTATACTTAAAGGGAATTTCCCCGTTAAGAGGCTTCTGCAAATGAGGTGGTTGAACTAGGTGTCCAGGGTCTCTTCTGGCTTTACTTCCTGCTTTTCTACAAACAAATAGCTATGTGAAAGGGTACACAATAATAACCATTTACATTTATAAAACAAGTTAAATTTTACAAAGCACTTTCCTCACAAAAAGGGTTGAGAAGGGATGTTAGAAGGAAGAAGAAATGAGGGAAACAAATTGATGAGGCACCCTGAATAAACGTATTGAGGTAGAGAATCTAAGGGATGATGGCAGATTGAGGCATGGTGCCAAAGCAAAGAACATGACTTTCTCACAAACAGTAAAAAAATAAAAAATGCCAGAAGGATTTGTCATTTTGTTCATGGACAGAGATCATAATTCATTTATGACCTAGAAAAAAAAGGCCTAAATTGTTAATTGATACAAGACTTGGACCCAAGTCTTCCTGAGCTCATGCCCAAAACTCTTTCAGTTATTCTACACTCCGTAAGGACAGATTTTGAAATCTTAGAGATTTTTTAACCTGAGAAGACAAACAATTTGTAAGAAGAAAATTATAGGGAAATTTTGGCAGAATGAATGGTTCCCTGACCATCATGGTCATTGCAGAATGAATGAGAAATCAAAACTAAGTTTAAGAGAGTATACAATAAACAATTATAACATCAAAACATCTTCACCCAAAGTGGCTCATTTTAAAGCAAAAAGAATGGTAAAACCAATACTATTTTGCAATCATGTATATTGCTTTAACTTGTTGACAAGGTGCACCAAAGAGGAAAACAAACAATTAAGTGGGGGGGGGGGGAAGGAAGGAAGAAAGGAAGAAAGGGAGAGAGGAAGGAAGATTGGAGGGAAGGAAGGGAGGGAGAAAGGGAGGGAAGGAAGGAAGGAAGGAAGGAAGGAAGGAAGGAAGGAAGGAAGGAAGGAAGGAAGGAGGAGGAGGGAGGAAGGGAGGGAAGAAGGAAAGAAGGAAGGAAGGGAGGGAGGAAGGAAGGAAGGAAATAACTTTGACAACTCAGCAAAATATTAGAAAGTTTACTTGTAGAATGGTTTAAAGTCTTCTCTATTAGAGTGGTGACCATTTTAATTGGTTCAGATTATTTGGTTAACAGCTATTGTGCATTATGGGAATAGAGCCATTAACAAAGCTATTTTTTTTAAAGAATATATTAAATGGTGACAAAATTTATATAGTATAGCACCAGATTCTTATTACATTTTTAAGCTTTACAAGAATTTTGGGCCAGGGTGTATATATAAGAACCGAATATAGATTCCTAATGATAGTGTTATGTACGTGGGTCACAGCATTTCTTTTTATGTTATCATTATTTTTTTCTCTGAGTTATATGCACTAAGAGCTTAAAAAGAATTTAATTCTATCAACCATATATTTAAATATTAACTTTTCTTAACTCCAAAGTAATTAGGCTTACTAAAGCATTCTGGTAATTTGCATGTTTTTTTATATTGGATTTCAATTGGGCATGTATGCAGTGAAGAGTCCCTAAGAACAACTTAGTTGGGAGAGACTGATAGAGAAGGCCCAGACGTAGAGCAAATGAAGTTATACTACTAATTACAATTAATGCAGAAGAATTAAATAAATACTGATTTACTATGCCAATTAACACCAAAGAACAGTCTTATTGTGAGACTCCTTTTCCCCTTCAGTAGCACATAATTAAAAGTATTTTCATCATATTAAGTGAAACCCAGAAATGATGGCCCCAAATCAAATGAAATGTCACTGCAGACAACAAATAAAAGGAGTGAGGAATGATCATGATGACATAACTGAGATTTATATAGTCCTTTAAGGTTAGCAAAGCACTTTTATATACATGCTCTCATGTAACCTCATAGCAACCTTGTAAGATAAGCATTATAAGTATAATTATCTCCCTTAAAAATGGGTAAATTGAAGCTTCATTCCTTCATTCAACAAAATGTATTAAGCACTCACTTTTTGCAGATCATTATACAGGTTTCTGTAAGAAATAACATAGCTTAAAATATCAACCAAATTAATAATTAGTTTCAGTCACTTTCTTTACTCAGGAAGGCTATATTAATTAATAATCAATGAACATTTTAAAAGTGCTTACTATGTACTAAAATCAGGTAAAATAAAATAGAAGTAAAATAGTCTCTACCCTCAAGGAGCTTACATTATACTGGTCCAGACCATTTCTTTCTATCTATCTATCTATCTATCTATCTATCTATCTATCTATACCTATATCTATAAATAAGCTGCTGGGCAGGGGTGGGGGAAAGTATCAACAAAGTCTTCATGTGATTGACTGGAAAGAATTTTTAACTTAAGGACTAGATCATTTTAAATAATTTTAAATGCATTTCAAATGATGCCATTTGAGAAGACTGAAGAGCTGACAGTATATTACCTGATGGCAGTCTTATCACATTAGATTTTTTTTTCCTGTTGCACCTTTCTCCCTTTGTTACTACCCTTGATAAAGCTAAACAGCTGAGTGTTAACATGAGTCTCAAAAGTTCAATTTCCACTTCATATAATGCATTTGGCTCAGAAAAGACACACTTGAAAATACCCTTGTTCATCAATGTTAATCGTATTTTCTTTCAGTTTATCTTCACAGATCTCACTCAAACACTTGGGTTTTAAGTCATTTTCATTTTCTTGTGATTGTTTTTTTAATAATTCTTTGTTGTGATTTTCCCCTCAATATGATTTTTGAAAGCATCTCCCTAAAGAAAGCCAATATATATAATAGGCGCTCACCTTCAAAGCCCATTAGATCACCCTGTCTCTTTTGTTGGCAAATACAAAAATGTAAGAACAAAATGACTGAATTATATTTCAGTCAAGATTGCTGATAGAGAATTCACAGAAGTCCATCACCATTACCAGGACTATGGCTAGCAAAGCATTTGGGAATGCAAAGATGCATTTTTGAAATTGTGCATTGGAAAAGTACACCATACACCAGATACTGAGCGCTCTTTGTCTGGCCATAATTTGGACAGAGGAAATAATTGCTTTTAATTTTTTGTTATATATGATCATCTGAGATCAAGTAAACAGAAATTTCTAAATGTCAATGTATAAAGTATTTTGTAAACAAGAGACACAGCCAGGAAGTCTGTTGGGTTTCTGGAAATGTCCCCAGACTGAGAAGTTGACAAGGCAGAGTGCCACTGTAGTCTTAACAGCAACCTTCAGAATTGGGAAAACATTTCTCTGTAATTAAAATTCAATTACCTTGTGATTTTTAAGGGTGATTAGTCTTTATAATCTTCTATGTATGGCTATATATCTGAGGAAAAGAAATATTAGGAACTGTCTATGATTGTCTAATGATTGTTAAAGGAATGATATTGTCCATCTTTAGGCTATGTTAGTCAATCAATGGTTAACAAGAATTTATTAAGCAATTCCAGTGTGTTAAACAGTAGGGCTCAATGCTGGACACACACACACACACACACAAATACACACACACAAGAGAGAGATAAAAACAGCATGTTCCATTAAGAGTTCACATTAGAATGGGTGAGACACTGCAAATAACTGAATCTGTACAAGTTATAGACAGAGTAGATAGAAGGTAATATCAAAGTGCAAAGCACTAACAGCAGAAGAGATCAGAAAAGACTTCCTGAAGTATATGAGATTTGGGCTTGGTCTTTTTTCCCCTTCTTTTAATAATTTAAGCATCCATTTCTTAAAATTTTTGAGTTTTAAATTCTCTCTCTCCCTCTCTACTGTCCCCAAACACTTGAGAAGGCAAGACATATGATATCAATTAAGCATGTGAAGTCATGTAAAACATATTTCCATATTAGCCATGTTGCAAAAAAGGAAGGAAGGAAGGAAGAGAAAAAAAGACAGACAAATTTTTAAAAAGCATATGCTTCAATCTGTGTTCAGAATTCATCAGGGCTTTCTCTGGAGGTGGACAGCATTTTTCGTCATGGGCTCTTTGGAACTGTCTTGGATCACTATATTGCTAAGTCTTTCACAATTGATCATCACTACAATTACTGTCATGACATATGATGTTTTCTTGGTTCTGTTCACCTCACTTTGCATCAGTTCATATAAATCTTCCCAAGTTTTTCTGAAACCCTCCTGCTCACCATTTCTCATATCACAATAGCATTCCATTAAAATTGTATGCCAGATCCAACCATTTTGGAGAGCAATTTGGGGCTATGCCCAAAGGGCTATAAAACTGTGCATACCCTTTGACCCAGCAATACCATTTCTGGGTCTGTATCCAAAGAGATCATAAAAATGGGAAAAGAACCCACAGGTGCAAAAATATTTATAGCAGCTCTTCTTATGGTGGCAAAGAATTGGAAATTGAGGAGATGCCCATCAATTTGGGAATTGTTGAATGTATATGAATGCAGTGGGATACTATTGTGCTATAAGAAATGACAAGCAGCCAGAATTCAAAAAAACTTGGAAAGACTTACATGAACTGATGTAGAGTGAAATGAGCAGAACCAGGAGAACATTGTACACAGTAAGAGCCACATTATGGGATGACTGACTTTGATAGACTTGGCTCATCACAGCAATGCAAGAATCTAAGAAAGCTCCAAAAGATTCATGATGGAAATTGCTATCCATACCCAGAGAAAGAAATATGGAGTCTGAATGCAGATGGAAGCATTAAAAAAAAAAATTGCATCCTATAATTTGCTCTGCTATTCTCTACTTGATTCTCCCCTCAATTTCCAATTCTTTGCCACCACAAAAAGATCTGCTATAAATATTTTTGTACCTAAAGGTCCTTTTTTCCCTTTTCTCTGATCTCTTTGAGATAACAGACCTAGCAGTGGTATTGCTAGGATAAAGACTATGCACAGTTTTATAGCCCTTTGGGAATAGTTCCAAATTATTCTCCAGAATTGAACTTAGTCTTGAAGGAAGCCAGGGAAGTTAGGTGATGGAAGTGAGGGGACAGAATTTTCCAGGCATGAAGAGTGGCCATGAGGCATGGCATGGAGATTTCTGAGCAAGGAACATCCAGTAGGCTAGTGTGGCTGGATCATAGAGTACATATGAATGAAAACATAAGGAAGAGGCAAGTAATAAAGGGTTTTCAATACTAAACAGAGGAATGTATGTTTCATCCTGCAGGAAATATGAAACCACTGGAGTTTTGTCTGTGTATGTGTGTATTTTTTGTAGGTGGTTAAAGAGGTTAGACCAGTGATTTAGAAAAATCATTCTGGTAAAACTGAACAAGTTTGGTTTGGGAAAGGTAAGTGGTGCAATGGAGTAAACACTAGATCTGAGTTCATATCCTGCCTCACAGATTTACTAGCTCTGTGACACAGGGTAGGTAAATACTTAAACTCTCTAGGTCTCAGTTTCTCATCCATAAAATAAGGGGGTTGGTGGATGCAGTAGATATATGGTGATATAAATTGAATTAGAAGTTTGTGTGGAATATCCCAATAGCAAAATATCCTATAAGTAATGGGTTTGTGGAACAGAAGAGAAGTCAGATATGGAGATAGATATTTGGAAATCTTCTGTACACACAACATAGTGGAAAATCTTTGTGTGATAAGATTTCCAAAGAGAAAAAGAAAAAACCCAAAGACAGAAGAACTTGGGGAAACATCTATCTAAATGGGATTAGAAAGAACATGAGGAAACTTTGAATGAGAAAGAACTATTAGAGAAATAGGTGGAAAAACAGGAGAATGTGTTATTTCCTGATGGTTAATAGAAGATTGTCCAGACCTTTATTTTTTTTTTCCTTTAGAAGGTAGATGAATTAGAAGAGTGTACAAATATATAGAGTGTCTCAAAAATATTTGTGCAGATTTAAGTTTAATAGCTAAGCTTAAACAACTTTAAGCTGCACAAAGACTTTTGGGACACCCTATAATTTTTTCATGAGACTTGCAAAAAGGAAGAACCAGTGAAATCTGTGCAAGTCCATGGAACATAGAATATCCCAAGTTGGTTTGAAAAGAAAAAGGCCTGGAATCAGGAAGACCTGAGCTCAAATCCAGCCTCAGATACTTGTTAACTGTGTGATCTTGAGAAAGACATTTAATCTCTTATTTGGTTTTCTCCACAGCAAAATGAGGATATGATAACTCCCTGTGGTTGTTGTGAGCATCAAGTGAGATAATAATGTGAGGAGCTTAGCATGATGCCTGGCATATTGTAAGTGTTATATAAATCTAAGCTATTGTGATCATTATTATTATTAATATTGTAGACCGAATTATTTTTCAGGTATGCTTGGGCTAGATGGTGAATGAGGTATCTTCCAAATCTAAAGTTCTGTGACTCTTGTTTCTGGGTGATAACAATATAAATTGATGCATAGGTCTTAGAAAACAAATGATGAAGTATAATGGAGGTAGACATATTGTTCAAGGAACACCTGTAGAGATTTCAATAGTCAGAGAGAATTGTATGTTGGTAAACAGCAAAAATATTCAAAGCCAGTGAGCACAAAAGAAACCATTGCTTCAACCATTACTGTTAAAAAAAAAAAACAATTTCAGAATCTAATTTACAGTTGAAAGGAAAGTTTTCTATGTAGTTTGAATTCCATTGTTTACTGAACTAATTCCTTTTTAGACAACAAGACACCCAGAGATCTGTCAGCTGTTCCAAATCCATTCTCATCTCTTCCCAAACCAACCCAATGTGAATATAGTACATTTAGACCACATGACAGGCTATTACTTCACTGAGTCTGTTGAAATCAACCAGTCCTCATAAAACTCCTCAAAAGTTCTCAGTGCTTCTATCTATACTTTTTTCCTTACCTCTCATTCTAGGAGACATATAGCTTCTTTTTAGGCAGCTAGGTGGTGCAGTGCATAGAATACCAGGCCTGGAGTGCAGGAGACTTATCTTCCTGAGTTCAAATCTGGCCTCAGACACTTACTAGCTGTGCAACCCTGGGAAAGTCACTTAGCCCTGTTTTCCTCAATTCCTCATCTGTAAAATGAGCTGGAGAAGGAAATGACAAACTACTCCAGTATCTTTGCCAAGAAAACCCCAAATGGAGTCACAAGGGGTTGGACATTACTGAAATGACTGAAAAGCAACAATAACTTCTAACTAAAGCTAATTCTTTTCATAGGATCATCAATTTCAAATTTGAAGGGAACTTAGAAAGCCATATAGTTCAATCTCCTAATTTTACCTATGAGAAAATTGAGTCAAAAAGAGGTTAAGTGATTTGACCAAGGTCATAGAGCTAATAAATGTTTAGGGCAGGATTTGAATTCAGATATTCCTGACTCTGCTGCCCAATCCACTATGTGATGCTGTTTCTAGCAGTTCAATAATCATCCCTTTTCAATCATGTGTCATTTACTGATTCCTTCCTAACTTCCTAGATACTTCAGTCACCTTACCCCTAAAAATGTCTTCCCTTGATCATTCATTATTTTGGTTCATGCAGCTATTATCCCATCTTTCTTTCCATCACTTTGCTACCAAACTTTTTGAAAGATTTGTTCATACCTGATTCCTTTACTTCCTGACTATATGTTATACCTGAGCAACAAGCAATCTGACTTCTGCTCTTCCTACTTTACTGATATCACTCTTTCAAAAGCCATGAAAGTCCTTCTCATGATCAAATCCATTGGCCTCTTTTCAATACTCATCTTTGTCATTCCTAACATTGTTGACTACCCCCTTCTCTAATAAAATAAAATTAAATAGCATTTAACTCAGACATGTCTTGCCCCCAGAGTAATTATCATGGAAATTTAGTGGTCAAGTATCTGCCTTAGGGGCATTTTCCCATAAATCCTTCACTTCCTGTTTTTCTACTGATTAAAGGGAGAAGAGAGGGCAAACAATTTTGCCCCCTAAACTTTGGATGAATTATTCTCTGTCTACTTTTTTTGTTTCTGTATAGTATAAATATAAACATATATTGTATAGGTGTATCTGTGTGTGTGTGTGTGTGTGTGTGTGTGTGTGTGTGTGTGAGAGAGAGAGAGAGAGAGAGGGGGGGGGGGGGGGGGGGGGGGGGAGGGGGGGGGGGGGGGGGGGGGAGAGAGAGAGAGAGAGAGAGAGAGAGAGAGAGAGAGAGAGAGAGAGAGAGAGAGAGAGAGCGAGCTTCTGCCTGGATTGTGAACTCCTTTATACTTGGTATGAGTTCCACATGCATGTTCATTTCTCTTATAATAAATCAAGTTACTACCCATATCTTGTGGAGTTGTGATTTTTGGTTAACAGTGTGTAAATAAGATGAGTATCATCCTAAGATGTTTCTTTTTGAATTCGGGGTGGACCAGCAAAACCCTTAAAGGTACAAAAGACTTTTTTCTCCTCAGCTGAAACCAGGGATAGAGCCTATAACTAATTAAGAAGTCTATGAAATGTATTAGTGATATATTAAAGACTTCTTAAACTCAAGGATTTTTTTTCACTTTATGAACCCAGTGCAGACAGGGGGAATTAAGATGAGTTAAGAAAAACCTGAATACTTTGAGGAGAAATCAGCCACTTTTAGTCTCATGGAACTTTGGATGGGTGGCTCCTCAGTGGAAAGATTGTTCTGGGGGAAACTATTTGCCTTCCACTCAGCTTTTGCCAGACAACATGCAGCTAGCTGCCAGTGCTTCAATTTAGAGAACTTGGATCCCACATGTGTAAGTTTCAGTGAGGCTGCAGCTAGCTATTTGTCTCTTTTGGGGGGGGGGGGCTAAAGAGCTTCTGAAACACCCACTCTCACCCTCTAAGGTGATTTAACAAAAACAACAACATCATTTTTTAAAATTAATAAACAGACTCCACAAACAAGAGTTGGGAGGTAGTTTGGCTAGAAAGCAGTTTGTCAGAAAAATATTTAGGTGTCTTAGTGAACTATAAACTTAAAATGAATCAAGAATGTGACATTGTAACCAAAATATATAAAATTAATAGAATCTTCAACTGCATAAAAGATATACAATGTCCAGAATGAAGGATGTTATCATTCCACTGTGCTCTGCCTTCATTATCCCAGGGAATATTGTGTTCTTTTCTGGGAAACATTTTTAGGAAGGGTGTTGACAATCTACAGCATATTGAGAGGTTGCCAGCGTGGCAAAAAAACTGGATATAATTTCATATTTGTCTCAATAAAAGGGAATAGTAATATTTAGGCTGGAAAGGAAAGATAAGGGGTAAGGATTAAGCATAAAACTCAGAATAATCTTAAAACAAGGATAATAATACTCTTGAAATAAAACATAATCACATAGAACCAGAAACTTATTCTGCTCGGTCCAAGAAAATAGAATTAGGATAAATGGGAGGGTGCTGCACAAGGTTATGTTATGGCTTTATTCAGAAATCAGTTTCCTAGCAGAGCAATCTAAGAGTGAAATGAGCTACATTAGAAGTTAACAGGAAACTCTTACTTATGGTTTTCAGGCAAAAACTGGATGACTTCTTTGAAGAATGGGTTATTAGTTATATACTTGACTTTACATAGCCTCTGAGTTCATTTTCCAACTCAGAATTTGTCTGATTTTGTGTTGAAAAGATAAAACCTCTCCTTTACTTGGGAAGTTGATTTTATGAACTCATGATAGAAAATTATTCCTATTAAATACAATCCTATTTGATTCAGTCCATAATTCTATTGAATACTTTTTGCATCTTGATTTTCTTATCCAAATATCATTGGCTATTATTCCCAGCTTTATATCATGGGCAAATTTTAAATGCATATCTTCTATGGTTTTGCCCAAATCATTCATCAAAGTGTTGAATGGTATGGAATGACGTTGAATGGTATAGATAGATATTAGACCTTCCATGCGAAAGCTCTAATCATGTCAACACCAAACTAATAATGTCTAAGTATTTTTATTATAAATGCTTTCAACTGTAAGTTTTGTTTTTTTATCAAGAATTTCATCAGCTTTTCTTTTTCATTGTGTGCCTTGTTATTCCTGATTATTTGTCCATATAAATTTCATGTTGATTTCATTCAGTTCTAAGAAGAAATTCATGAGTCTTTTGATTGGTATTGCATTAAATTTATAGAATAACTTTATGAGAACGACATTGCATTATTGTGATTCAATCTGTCCATGAAAACTAAGTGTCACTCAATTTTGTAATTGAAATTTATTAATCATGACTAAATATGTATAAGTAAATACATTCAAAATTTTTAACTATTTTTTGTTGGTTTAAGTGATTTCATTTTTATATTTTCTTGTCATTCTCCAATTGATGGGAATCCTCTCAATTTCTAATTCTTAGCCACCACAAAAAGGCCTGCTATAAATATTTTTGTACATATGGTTCCTTTTCCAATTTGTATGACCTCTTTGGGATATAGCCCTATAAGTGATATTGCTGGGTCAAAGGGTATGCACATTTTTATGGCTCTTTGGGCATAATTCCAAATTGCTCTCCAAAATGGTTGAATCATTTCACAACTCCACCAACAATGCATTAGTGATCCAATTTTCCCACATCTTCTCCAACATTTATCATTTTCTTGTTTTGTCATCTTGACCAATCTGATAGGTGTGATGTGGCACCTCAGAGATGTTTTGATTTGCATTTCTCTAATCAATAGTGATTTAGAGCATTTTTTCATATGACTATAGATGACTTTAATTTCTTCATCTGAAAACTGCCTGTTCATATTCTTTAACTATTTATCAATTGGGGAATGACTTGTATTCTTATAAATTTGACTTAATTCTCTATATGTTTTAGAAATGAGGCCCTCATCAGAGACACTGGGTGTAAAAATTCTTTCACAATTTTCTACTGTCCTAATTTTGGTTGCATTGGCTTAGTTTGTGTAAAAACTTTTCAATTTAATGTAATCAAAGTTATCCATTTTGCTTTTCATAATGTTGTCTATCTCCTGTTTGGTCATGAATTCTTCTGTTCTCCACAAATCTGATAGGGAAACTATTCCTTGATCTCCCAGTTTGCTTACAGTATTAGCCTTTATATCTAAATCATGAACCCATTTTGACTTTATTTTGGTATATGGTGTGAGATTTAGATCAATGCCTACTTTCTGCCATACTCTTTTCCAGTTTTCCCAGCAGTTTTTGTCAAAGAGTGGGTTCTCATCCCAGAAGCTGGAGTCTTTGGGTTTATCAAATACTAGATTACTATAGTCACTGACTACTGTGTCTTGCATACTTAAACTATTCCACTGATCCACCACTCCATTTCTTAGCCAGTACCACACAGTTTTGTTGATTGCTGCTTTATAATACAATTTAAGATCTGGAATGGCTAGGCTACCTTCCCCTGCATTTCTTTTCATTAGTTCCCTTGATATTCTGGATCTTTTGTTCTTCCAAATGAATCTGGTTATTATTTTTTCTAACTCTACAAAATAAATTTTTGGTAGTTTGATTGGTATGACACTGAATAAGTAAATTAGTTTAGGTAGAACTGTCATTTTTATTATATTAGCTCAGCCTACCCATGAGCAACTAATGTTTTTTTTCCAATTATTTAGATCTGACTTTGTTTGTGAGAAAATTGTTTTATACTTGTGTTCATATAGTTCCTGGGTTTGTTTCAGGAGGTAGACTGCTAGATATTTTATAATGTCTGCAGTAAGTTTAAATGGAATTTCTCTTTCTATCTCTTTCTGTTGGGCTTTGTTGGTAATATATAGAAATGCTGATGATTCACGTGAGTTTATTTTATAGCCTGCAACTTTGCTAAAGTTGTTTTTTATTTCAAGTAGTTTTTTACTTGATTCTCTAGGACTCTCTAAGTATATCATCATGTCATCTGCAAAGATTGATAGCTTTGCTTCTTCTTTGTCTATTTCAATACCTTCAATTTCTTTTTCTTCTCTTATTGCTAAAGCAAATGTTTCCAGTATGATATTAAACAACAGTGGTGATAATGAACATCCTTGTTTCACCCCTGATCCTATTGGAAATGCTTCTGGCTTGTCCCCATTACATATGATGCTTGCTGAAGGTTTTAGGTAGATGCTGTTTATGATTTTAAGGAAGACTCCATTTATTCCTATGTTTGCTAGTGTTTTTTAATAGGAATGGGTGTTTTATTTTGTCAAAAGCTTTTTCTGCATCTACTGAGATGATCGTGGTTTCTGTTAGTTTTGGTGTTGATATGATCAATCATGCTGATAGTTTTCCTAATATTGAACCAGCTCTGCATTCCTGGTATAAACCCTACCTGGTCATAATATGTTATTCTTGTGGTAAATTGTTTAATCTATTTGCCAATATTTTATTTTAAGTTTTTGCATCTATATTCATTAGAGAAATTGGTCTATAATTTTCTTTCTCTGTTTTGACTCTTCCTGGTTTAGGTATCAGCACCATATTTGTATCATAAAAAGAATTTTATAAGTCTCCTTCTTCACCTATTTTCCCAAATAGTCTACATAGTATTAGAATTAATTGTTCTTTAACTGTTTGATAGAATTCGCTTGTAAATCTGTCTAGCCCTGGAGATTTTTTCCTAGGGGGTTCATCAATGGCTTGTTCAATTTCTTTTTCTGAGATGGGGTTATTTAAGTATTTTACTTCCTTTTCTGTTAATCTGGGCAATTTATATTTTTGTAAATATGTATCCATTTCACTAAGATTGTCAAATTTGTTGGCGTACAGTGGGGCAAAATAGTTCCTAATTATTGTTTTAATTTCCTCTTCCTTTTCATTCTTGATATTAATAATTTGGTTTTCTTCTTTCTTTTTTTAATTAAATTAACCAAAGGTTTATCTATTTTATTGTTTTTTTTTCATAAAACCATCTCAATTTTATTTATAAGTTCAATAGTTTTCTTAATTTCCATTTTATTAATTTTTCCTTTGGTTTTCAATATTTCTAATTTGGTGTTTAATTGAGGATTTTTAATTTGTTCTTTTTCTAGTTTTTTTAGTTGTATGCCCAATTCTTTGATCTCTTTTTCTATTTTATTTAAGTAAGCATTTAGGGGTATAAAACATCCCCTTAGAACTGCTTTCGCTGCATCCCTTAAGTTTTGGTATGTTGTCTCAATATTGTCATTGTCTTGAGTGAAGTTATTGATTATTTCTATGATTTATTGTTTAACCCAATCATTTTCTAGGATTAGAATATTTGGTTTCCAATTATTTTTTAGTCTATCTTTCCATGGCCGTTTATTACATATAATTTTTATTGCATCATGATCTGAAAAGAATGCATTTAATATTTCTGCCTTTCTGCATTGGATTGTAAAGTTTTTATGTCATAGTACAGGGTCAATTTTTGTGTATGTGCCATGTACAGCTGAGAAAAAAAGTATATTCCTTTCTATTCCCATTTAGTTTTCTCCAGAGTTAGTCCTCTGGACTAACTTTTCTAATGTTGTATTCACCTCCTTAACTTCTTTGTTGTTTATTTTGTGTTTAGATTTATCTAGTTCAGAGAGGGGGAGGCTGAGGTCCCCCACTAGTACAGTTTTGCTGTCTATTTCTTCCTGTAACTCCTTGAACTTCTCCTCTAAGACTCTGGATGCTATACCTTTTGGTGCATATATGTTTAGTAATGATATTACTTCATTTTCTATGGTGCCTTTTAGCAGGATGAAGTTTCCTTCCTTATCTCTTTTGATAAGAACTATTTTTGCTTTTGCTTTGTCTGAGATCAGGATTGCTACCCCTGCTTTTTTTTTTTACTTCAGCTGAAGCATAATATATTCTGCTCTATCCTTTTACCTTTACTCTGTGTGTGTCCCTCTTTTTCAAATGTGTTTCCTGTAAACAACATATTGTAGGATTATGGGTTTTAATCCATTCTGCTATCCGCTTCCGTATTATGGGAGAGTTCATCCCATTCACATTCACAGTTATGATTACTATCTATGTCTTTCTCTCCATCCTTTCCCCCCTCTGTTTATGCTTTTCTTTCTCCTTTCTCCTTTTCCCTCCTCATTAGTGTTTTGCTTTTGACCACTGCCTCCCTCAGTCCCTCCTCCCTTCTATTAGCCCTTTCCCTTTTCTTCCCCTTTACCCTTACTGCTTCTTCCCTCCCTTCTATCCCCCACCCTTTTCTTTTACCTTTTTCCTCCCACTACCTATAGGGCAAGTTAGATTTCCATACCTAACTGATTATGTTATTCCTTTCTTGAGTCAAATCTGATGAGAGTAAGGTTCAAACAATGTTCATCTCCCTCTCCTCTTTCCCTCTGCTGTAATAGGTTTTTGTGTCTTTTCCTGTAATGTAATTTACCCGTGTCTGCCTCCTCCTTTCTCAGTACATTTTCTTAGATCAGATTAATCCACTTACTTGGATCCATTTAACTTACTTGATTAGATTTTTTTTATCATTATGTCAAAGTTAACTTATATCCACCCCTTTTATGTATGCTTCTTTAACATGGTGTAATAATACAGTTCTCAAGAAATACAAGTGTCATCTTCCCTTGTAGTGATGTAAACAGTTTGCCCTTATTAACACCATATTGTACCTTTCTGTCCCATTTATCTTTTCATTGTCTCTCTTGAGTCTTGTATTTGAAGATCAAATTTTCTGTTGAGCTCTGGTCTTTTTATCAAGAAGGTTTGGAAGTTTCCTATTTCGTTGACTATCCATCTCCTCCCCTGAAAGATCATGCTCATCTTTGCTGGGTAGTTGATCCTTGGTTGTAATTCAAGCTCCTTTGCCTTATAGAATATCATGTTCCACGACCTACAATCTTTTGATGTAGAAGCTGCAAGGTCCTGTGTAATCTTGACTGTGGTTCCATATATTTAAATTGTTTCTTTCTGGCTGCTTACAGTATTTTCTCTTTGATCTGGTAATTTTGGAATTTGGCTACTATATTCCTTGGCATTTTCAATTTGGGATCTCTTTCAGGAGGTTATTATGGGATTCCTTGTATGGTTATTTTACCCTCTGGTTCTAGGACGTTAGGGCAGTTTTCCTTTATGATTTCCTAAAAAAAATACTGTCCAGGCTCTTTTTTTTCTTTGTGATTTTCAGGTACACTAATAATTTTTAAATTGTCTCTCCTGGATTGATTTTCCAAGTCAGTTGTTTTACCAATAAGGTATTTTACGTTTTCATCAATTTTTTTCCAGTTTTTTGTTTCTGTTTGACTGATTCTTGCTCTCTCATGGAATCATTAGCTTCCACTTGCCCAATTCTAATTTTTAACAAATTGTTTTCTTCTATGAGATTTTGTACCTCCGTCCCCATTTGGCCAATTGTATTTTTTAGGGACTTGTTTTCTTCAGTGTACTTTTTTCCAGTTGGTCAACTGTATTTTTTATGGATTCTTCTACCTCTCTTATTTGAATTTTAAAATCCTTCTTGAGCTCTTCTAAGAAGGCTTTTTGGGCTTTGGACCAGTTCATATTCCCTTTTGAGGTTCCAGATGTGGGTTTGGGGACAATGTTGTCCTCTTCAAAATTTCTGCCTTGATCTTCACTTTTCTCATATTATGAATGTATGGTACTTTTCTTTTTACTCATGATGTTTGCTTATTTCCTGGCCTTTCAAGAGATAGCTTCTTGTGTTGGAAGCTTTGGGCCTGGTCATTGTCTTTGTGTGCTTATGGCCCCAGTGTTGGCAGTTGGAGGCTGTAGGGTTCTAGCAGCTTACTTTGTTTTGGGCTGGAATCAGCAACACTGGAACTCTAGGAGTAGGATTGGGTAGTCTGGCTCCTAGATGTTGCCTGCTTTTCCTTTCCTTTCACTTTCTTTAGTTCCTTTCAGATGGATGTTGCAGGATTTTTATCTACCTGGGGCCCCTTGGAGGCTTCACAGATTTTTGCTGAGGCACTGGGAGACTGCTGTAGAATGCACCTGGTGGTTTCCTGAGCTGGTTTCCACCAGTTCCCCCACCCTCACTGAGGCATTTGAAGGTCCAAGTGCTGATGTTTGCCTGCTCCACCACCTGCATTTCAGGATGTCCTCCTGGTATGCTAAAGTGGGGCTTTCTGCTAGCTTGCTGGGATGCCTTCTATTCTGTATTGTTTCCCTTTCCCCAGAGCAAGAACAGCCTTTCCTGTTAATCCCTCAAGCTACCTGGGCTACTGGATTGCTGCTCCCCATCTTTCTTCTGGTTCAATTGTTCCAGAGCTTTTCCTGGGGTGATATTTTCTGGGCTTTCAGAGGTTGATAAGGGAGGGTGAGAGTGATTACCTTTTTACTCCTCCATCTTGGCTCCTAGAAGTGGCATTCAGAGATAATCCACTTTTCCTTTTCTTTTTTTTTAACAAGGGTTTTTTTCTTGCTTGCTTGCTTGCTTTTTTTTTTTTTGCTAGTTCTCCTTTAAGGAGATCAACACAGAGATCATGAAAGAATGTGTAGTTTCCATTAGGTAAACAAGAAATACATATAGTTTTATCAGAGATTTTAAAACTCTATCAAATGTTGAGTGTCCTATATTTCATAAGGAATATGATTGAACAAAGCTAAGCTTAAGGTCACAGATGGTTATAGTTCTGTCTTTGCATTTTCAATGCAGAGAAAACTTCCTTGTATATAGTAAATGCTTAATATATAGTAGCAAGCATAATAAAATGCTATGTAACTAAAAAAAAGCTTGAATCAAACCAAATTGAATGCTACAACATACAAAACCAAAGGATCTCTATATCTTTCATTCCAGGCATAGTTGTGGTCACTAGAATTCTTAAGAAAGACGAAACTGATCTGGACAATATCAGGTGAACCACAAAAAAAAAAGTCAGGGGGTAAGAGGAACTGCCAAATGAAAACAGACCAAAGAAATAGAGCTTTTCAGGTTAAAAAAAAAGATGAAAGTTATAGAAGTTGAAAAGATGAAAGGTGGAAGTTGAAAAGGAATCATGGGTTGTTAAATCATGCAGAGTTCGGAATACCAACCATATACCAAATCCCCAAATACCCAAACTAAGAAACATCCTTGAAAGATGAAAGAAGTGGTTTTAAGAGAAATTAAAGGAAGTGCTATTTCACACAAAAGGTAGTCAATTTATGGGATTTATTGCCCTGATATGGACTGTAGACTGAAACACAAGTGTTTCAATGTTAGGATGATGCGATGGATGCATAATTTATTATAAAGGTAAATTTAAGAATGTATGGAATGCATACTTAGAATTTTGACATTGGAATGATGAAAGGCACTCATGCTCTTACATGAACCTCCTTGGTGCCAGAGTCACAGAGAAAAATACTGAGCTGGAGGAGCTAGATGAGTTATCTTGAAACCAAGTTCTGAGCATAACAATGTGGCAGTGATTGGGAGGTAACAAAAAGTCAGCTACCTGCGCAGTAGATAGAGCACTGGGCTCGAAGTTAGCAAGAACTGAGTTTCAATTTTGTCTCATACCCTGGGCTAGTTATTCAATGTCTTTCCGCTTCAATTTCTGTATCTGTAAAATGGAGATAATAATGGTATTATCACAGGGTTGTTTTGAGGATATAATGAAATAGCAAATACATGTAAAGTTCTTCTTAGACCTTAAAGTTCCATGTAGATATTAATTATTACTACTGCTACTACTATTATTATTATCAAAGAATCTGTTACAACCTAATTTCTAAGGGATTTATTATTAAAGTAGCTCAAAGAAAGGAGAATACTAACTGCTAAAAACATCTCAGACCATCTGGATATAATGATACACCTGTATAATCCCTAAATCTGCTGAGAATCCATACTCAGTACATTTTCCTAGATGCCAATAGAATATTTAATGAACTGAAATCTGCTAAGCAAACATATACAACAATTTGTGTGTATGTGTATACATGAAAGAGAGAGACAGAGACAGAGAGAAACAGAGAAAGACAGAAACAGAGATTTGATAGTGACTATCAAGTACATATAGACTATCAATGAAAAATCCAAGCTTAGTACAAATGCTGAACTCTACTCTATTAAAAAAAAAAAAATTCCTGTATAATGAGAATAGAATCACTAGCAGTAATTCTAAAAATGTAAGGCATACAATTTTGGGGGGAAAAAATTCTGTTTAGGTATACCTTGATGCGATAAGGATAAGAAAAAGATTGCTTATTACTTTTTTTCCCCAATCAGAAGAGTGGCCTTCTAACAATTAATTAATCAACAAACATTTACTAAGTAGCTACGAGATACCAATCACTATGCTAAGCCCTAAGGACACAAAAAGAGGCAAAATATAGTCCCTGTTCTCAAGAAGTTTATATTCTAATGAATAATAACAGCACTTACATTGCACCAACTGTGTACCAGCACTGTGCTAAATGATATTAGGTTATGTTATAAGTGATAATAATTTCTCATTCAAATCTCATATCAACTTCAGAAGGTAGGGTGCATCTCTGTTTCACAGTTGAGTATATTGAGGCAGACAGATTAAGTGATTTGCCCTGGATTACACAGATAGTAATTTTCTGAAGTTGGATTTGAATTCTTGTCTTCCTTAAAGTAGGCCCAGTACACTATCCACTGCACCACCTAGCTACTTCTTCTATATACTATTCCTCATAGAATTGTTCTGCTCTCCTTGGAAATAAAAAGAAGGTAAGGAAGAGAGAGAAGAAAGAAAAAAGGCTATGTTGGCCAAGTAGATAAAAAAAGAGAGAGCAAGAATATGGGAGGTTTGTTTCTGTTCTCTGATGCATTAGATGTTGGCTGTGCTGCAGCTCAGAACTTTGAGCTCAAGCAATTCCCTAGCCTCAGTGTTTGCCCATAGCAGAGATCACAGGGGTACATCACCATATCCCACTAATCTGAGGTGTTTTTGCCTGTTACTATCCTCCTCTCTTTTAGATGCATTGATAATAAATCCCTTAATAAAATCAAAATTTTGTTACCTACATCTGCTTTGTGCATTTGGTCTAATGAAATTGTTTTTCCTGTCTTTATTTGCTTTAGTATCATGCAGACTTCTTTACATAGAAACTGTAGAAGCATAGGTTTAGAGTCCAAATTTAGTAGCACTACTCTTGTTGACGGACAAAAGATTGTAATACATAAATCTTGGCAAAATTTTATTTTCATTTATTCATTGCCTTCCTCCATTTTCATCTGTTCTCAGGATAATTTGGCTTAATTGGGTTTCTCATTAAACTCATTTTCTCTCCATTGCTTCTTTCATCTTTATGAAGCAGTACACCTCCTCCTAATCACTACCATGCTTCTCTGTAAGATTTCACAAACAAATTTATACTATTAACTGATGTCCTTAGCTGTCATATCTCTCCAACACATGAGGTTCTTTTGGCTCCTCAATGTGGCAATTTCCTTAAGAAATGTTGATAGTCTGTGTTGAAGTGTGTTCTTTTATACGTTTCTATTAGCATGTTTAAATGTCATTCTATAGTCTCCTGAATTGCACACCCTATATTTTAATTTTTACTTTTTTACCCCAATTTGCTATTGATTCTGATCTTCTGACCCACATGTGACTCCCATACCTATAACCATAGTCAGAATCTCAGAATTTCAGAATAAGAAGCTATTTCAGTGCCCATCTAGTATAATCTGTAGATAGAAAAGATTCTTCTCTATAACATCTTACAATTGGCCATCCAACATTTCCCTACAGCTCTCAGATGAAGAGGAATTTGAGACATTGTTATGACTTTAACTATTAATAAGGAATTTTTTTCTCATATCAAACAAAACATGCATCTCTACAACTCTCACTCATAACTCTCACTACCCTCTAGAGAGAAGCAGAACCAATCTAAACTAATTGTTACCATTGTTCTGCAATATAATCAATTTCTTTCTTTTTTTTGGGGGGGGTAGTTCAATGTTATTCAGTACTTGTCATGCCCAGTGCTTCCAGACTGTTTTCTTAAAGAGAGTATTCATATGTAATTAATGTGTTACTGTATTGGCCACAAACCTTTACTTGTTCTTGTTTCTTGTTTCTGAGCCTTGCTTTCCAAGCTATTTTTAATGTATCATCCTTCCCATCCAAATCTGCATTGAGTTTATTTAGTTTCAAAGTATATGGCTTGTTTATAAGCTTTGATTTCCAGTTATTTTTAATGCATCGTCCTTCCCATCCAAATCTGCATGGAATTTATTGAGTTTCCAAGTATATGGTGATTTAATTTGTAGGATTTTTTTGATCAAGTTCTCTGTAGAATTTCTGTCTCCTCATCAGCTAGAAGAGATATAGTCACATAAGCAATAATTACATTCAAGATGGTCTATTTGCTTATAGTCATTGTGTCATACCTTCTGGTTTATAGATATTTCATTATACAGCTGACCAGACTTCCCCTGGTAGTTTAAATTTGAGGTTATAGTAAAAAGAAATATTCATAGTCTATCAATAGTTAATAAAAGGAGATTTACTTAGCCATAGCTAGGGAAAAATATTTATTAAGGATATGTAGCAATGACATAGTTGATTCAACTGAATGAAAATCCCCCACCTCTGACTTCCCCATAGCAGTTTTCAGGTCAAGCATCAGGAATTGTATGAAGTTTTGTTTCTTTTTTTTCTGGCCGTTTACTAAAGTGGCTAGGAAGCAACATCAATGACCCAAACTATTAATAACCTGAGGCAACTAAATATCAAGGACCATTTCAGTACCTTTCAGGGAAAAGAACTAAACCAACCTATAAGGCACCTGATTCAGCTGGATATTCACCCTACCAAAGATAAGATCATTATGATTCACTTATTCCAATAGTATTTGCATTAATTGGTCACTGGGCAAGGACTTCATATTTAGAATACCAACAGCTCTATAATTTTATGCTTCTAGACATCTAAAAACTGTGACCCTTAGCATCCTCTTTCCCCTTTTCCACTCTTTCCCATCATCAGTGAAGAAGTAGGGCTGCACAGAACTTAAGGACATTATTCATACATACATACATGCATATGTATATATTATGAATATTATGTATAATATGTATAATTATATAGATATAAATTCACATGCAAATGCATGTTATACATGTGATATATATAAATGTATAATCATATATAAATATACAATAATAATATATAAATAAAAATGCCCCCATGTGTTGCTATAGAGAAATAATTCATCACTAGTTTGCCAGTCTATTCAGGACAAGTTTCTCCACATTTATCTAGGCTGGCTCTCAGTAAGCACACATAAGTCAGTTACTAGGACCCTTCTTGAAATGTTTCAAAAGTGGTAGTACCTGCAAGAGCTTAAGCCTTGCTGCTGTAGCCTCTGGTAAACCAAGGTCACCTCTATACCACGCAAAGACTTCAAAGGAAGACATTATGGAGGATATTTAGAGAAGCAATGAATAAAACTAAAACCCTAGGAAACCATTATAGGTGATAGAGAGAAATCTCCTACCCTACTGGAAGGGGAGTGTATAGTTATTGCCTTCCAAAATATGAAGGAACTCCCTATTTGAAACCTCTTCCTAATCCAACTCTAATTTATACCCATTGCTAGTAGAACTTCCTAAAGCATAATTTTGTCACTCCTTTGTTGTAGATACTTCATTGGCTCCCAATTCTCTATTAAAGAATCAGCTTTAAAATGGGAGATGTTTTTAACAATATAGTTTCCTTCTAATTTCTTGCTAGTCCATGTTCCCAATATTCTAGCAAAACTTGATGTCGTGATCTGCAGTATCCCGACTCCATTTTCATTCATTCCTTCTGCTTGAAAGGTCTATACCATAATTCATCTCTTTTACCCTCAGTTCTACCTGTGTAATTATTTAAGGTAAATTTTATCTTCATAATGATCCTCACAGCTATAAGTTATTTTTCCCTTGGTGGGTGAAGGTGGCAGAACATAGTCCCCATTTTAATTGAATTTGTGATATAGTAGAAAGAAAACTAAATTCAGAATCAGAGAACCTAAGTTCAAATCTTAGCCCAGCTACTTAATAGATTGTGAATTTTGGCAAGTAATTAAATTTTCTTACATAAAGAATGGAGATAATACCAACTGCATCACAGTTGGAAATCATTTTATAAAGTAAAAAGACATAAAGACAACATCCTTCTTTTCCTGTTAGTTCTGTACTTCTATGATATTCCCTATAAATCTGTAAACTTCTTAAAGGTGGGATTTTTTAAAAATATTTTTAACCCTGTGAGATCCTGCAGAGTACCTTACACATGGTAAATTATTAATAACTATTTATTGACTCCAATCAATTCTATTTTTCTCCTTGACATTGTGATACTAATGATTCTTATTTCTCTTTTGGTGTTTTTCTTATTATAGAGAAGGTAAACATTAAAATAACATAGATGTTTTGGGAAAGACAATTCTCAAAATATAATGGAGCGGAATAAAATGGAGAGAGTAAAAAGGAGGAGGTCAAGAAAAGAAGGAAAATCAAAGATGGGCTTAGAAAAGGAATAAGAAGTAACTAGATATGATTAGTTGATAATAATTCAGTTAAAATGAAAAAAATACTAAGAAAGACAAGCATCATTAAATGCATAAAGAGTTCTTTTGATAATGAGTAGTGTTGAGAACATAAATTACGGGACACATTTGTTTGAAATTCTCAACAGCAAATGATATCTCTTTTTAAAACAACCATGATTTCTCTCAAAATAAGAACACATTTATGGTGGTATTTGTGTTAATGTGTGTATGTGTATATGTGTATGTTCTGAGAACTTGTGTATGAACACAAGTCCTGAGAAAATAAACCAGGGAAATATGAAGAAGCTAAAAAGAATGCACTTTTGTCTTCACATTAATTATAGTAAACAGCATGGCAATACATGGTTTCAATGGAAAACTCAAAAGTGATTATGTATGTAAATAAAATTAAAGAAAAATTTGATTATGGATAAGTATACATAAGCAATTATCTCTTTGCATTTACTAAAATTGGCACTACAGCTGTCAGCAAGTTGCTCCTGCAGATAACCAATTACCGCATTATGTCATTTTAAAACTTTGGTTGAAAATCTAATCTATTACTTTTCCTCAGCTCAAAGCAACTATTTTGATTTCTATGGAAAGGCAAACATTATTATTTGATATTTATTTAAAATTATATTCCTGTGCTTATTTTTGCCTCAGGAGAGCCAATGCAGGACAAATTCAGAAGCAATGAAATAGAAGAGGCAGCATGGACCAGTAGAATGTTCCTAGAATTGAAGGGAGGAAAGCCGAGTTCATATTCTTGTTCCTGTCCTTTCTGGTTAGATGAATGCCATAACCTCTCTAAGCCTCAATTTTCTCATCAATAAAATGGGAAAAATAATATTTCTACTACCTGATTCACAGGGTTGTTTTAAAGAAAGAGCTTTGGCTGCTTTAATATACTTTATAAATGTGAGATGATGTACAGAGGCTAAACTACAGATACTGGTACTATCTAATAATAATAATTCATGAATAAAGGGAAATTTGCTCCTGAAAAAAATAATAATAGCCTGCATTTATGCAGTGCTGTAAAGTTTGCAAAACATATTAAATATATTAGCTTGTTTGAGCCTAACTTGCGATCTTGTGAGGTAGGTAGTATTTTTCACATGAGGAAACTGTCTGACAAAAGTTGTCACTTGCCTAGTGGCACAAGGAATCAAGTCATGGTGACTCCAAATCCAGGGCTCTCTGTTCACTGTGCTACTTAGAGCAACTGCCTATGGCTATTTCCTAGGCTATCCTTTTCTGAAAGTTCTTTCATTTCCCCTAATTACCTGAGAAAGAGCCTCTAGTATGTGCTAATGCCATTTTAATTTTTTAATGCTTCTAGTTTTCTCTTAGCAAGTAGTTGGGAGTGCTAAGAAATACAATTACAAATCTAAACTGACTAGCACATTTCCTCAAGGGAACCTAAATCCTTGAAGATGTAAAATCTTTAAACTGCTTCTTTCTTAGTTGTGCTAAGGTAAGGGGAATTTGCATATATGCAGCCCCTACTAAGTGCCAGGCACTCTGCTAAGCAAATTTTGTTTGTTTGTTTTTAAAAATATTATCACATTTGATCTTCACAAAAACCCTGACAGGTAGGTACTATTGTTATCTCCATTTTACAGTTGAGGAAACTGAGTCAAACAGAGGTTAAATGATGCCTTCACTGTCTAGTATTTTTAAATCATTCTGATTTCTACTTGTTGAAAGTTAATAGAACAAATGTCAAAAGAATATCTAGCAATCTCAACTTGTAATCTTCATTTTTTATTATTATTTTTCATCTTTCCTCCTTCACAAAATCCTTCTCTGATGTCTCATCATGGAATGGAAGTGATAATGGATTCTTGAAGGCTATGTCAGGAAAGTACAAGCTCTGGCAGGTTCTATCAAGCTGGGAAAGCTTATAGTTCCGGCTCAGGAACAAATTGTGAAATATTTTCTGAGCTTCCATCAAGTGTGAAGAAAAATATTAATAACAGCCTGGTTACCCAAGAAACAAAAAATACTGAGGGCTCTTGACCTGTGTATCCCCCCTCTGCTTCTCCAGTTATGGTGTTAGAATGGAGGTAAGGGGACAAAGGATACTAAAATGATACTAAAGGGGGTAAGGGGACAAAAGATACTAAAATATTCATCTATGAATATTAATATAACTTGATATTCCTCAGTTACTGATGACTTCTTTATAGCTTCTAATTCCTCAACTCATAGCTTTTCAGTGGTCAGTCACTCATCTTTCCTTTATGAGATAAAATTATGAAATATATCTTTCTATCAATTATAAAGCCTAAAGTCCTTAATGAACCTTTCCATAATCTCCAGTTGTTGTATTTTTCCCCTAAATTATCACTTTGTGAGTTATAATCTCAAAAATCTAAAAACAATCAAATGCAAATAAGCTGAGTGACCACAATGCCCTCTACCTGGGATCGTTTTATTTCCCATCCCACCACACGCACCCCTCCCAAAAAAAACAGTCCCCTCTGTACATTCATATAAATGGCAGCTTTTATACAGTTCTCCTAAAAGTCATTCTTTCTGCATTTTATTTGAAAAACTGGGTTTCTTCAGAAATTGATTTTTATCACTTTTTCTTTTGCAAAAATTCCAAACTTCACTGCAACCAAATAGCTCACATACAAAGAGACAGTACATTACTCATGTTAGTTGGTTTTCTTCCTTCTTGTTTCATTTACAACTTTTCATAAGATAATTCATCTAAGCTAGATTTCACACCAGGCTCTCTGCAGGCTCTTTTCTCATTTGCTTTTTGTTTACCTTTTTTTAAGTCAATATTGTTTTGTGATTTTACCTCATCTTCTATATATACCATAATTTTGGCAACTAAACTGCTACTCTAATCTTCTGCTACTATGTTTGTCTATGATAGGTAGGGGACAACATAGTGGATAGATAATAGGACTGAGAGTCAGGAGAACTGAGTTCAAATCCAGCTTCATATATTTATTAGATTTGTGATCCTAGACAAGTCACTTAACCTCTCAATGCTCTAGTTTCCTCATCTGTAAAATGAGAATAATGGCACCTACCTCACAGGGTTGTGAAGATAAAATTAATTAATGTGCAAATCTTACATTGTTATACAAATGTTAATTATTATTATTATTATCATTGTTGTTATTATTGCTGTTAATTATTATTATTATTATTATTATAAGTTGTAATGTAACTCCATTCACAAGCAGATTAAAGATTTGTTGTCTGAACAGATTTCTGAAGACCTTCAAACTCCTAATTGGCATAACTTTTTCATTGTTTAAATTTCTCGATGAAATATTGATAATCAATATATTTTATTAATTTTAATTTTTTTATAGTGAACCTTTTGTTTATATTGGTTTGTGGGAGCTTCTCTAACCTCATACTTCTCAGCCTTATCCTTTTTTCTTCTAACCTGGTGAGGTGTATCTTTTGACTTTTACTCTAACCAGCAAATGATTTGACTTTAGGCTGACTGAAACTGCTGAGAAAAATAAATGCTCTTTCATTAACCTAGTAACTTTATGCTTCCTATCTAAGATTTAATAAATTTTACTTTTGTGTGAAGTGTTTGGTGCTTTCCATATTAAAAAAGAATTGATCCACCACATTTGGACTCTACCATTGCAGGACTTTGCCTACTCCCTAAAAATCTCAGTTATTACTGTTGTTGTTTTTGTTGGTGTTATTGCTACTATGTGGAGAGGCAGCAATTGCACTCTGGAAAGTAATGGCAGAAAGAGTCACTTAAACTGACCGGATGTTTATGAGTATCTGTCATGACTACCCTCTCATCACACCTACCAGCTTCACAACTCTATGATATCTCTTTTTTTTTTCATCAGTTGGGGTTAAGTGACTTGCCCAGAGTCACACAGCTAGTGTCAAGTGTTTGGTCTGAGGCCGGATTTGAACTCAGGTCCTCCTGACTTCAGGGCCAGTGCTCTCTCCACTGCACCACCTAGCTGCCCCCACAACTCTATGATATCTTTACTACATTTCTATAACTCTTTAAAGTTTTCAAAGCAATTTTACATACATATCCTCATTTGAACATCAGAATTATTATGTGATGTGTGAACTAGAATCTTTATTATCCTCATTTTAGAAATAAAGAAACAGAAACTCAGGTAGAGACTTTACCAGGGACACCCTGATGACATCATGGTCAACATGTGGACTCTAAGCCTCCTGACTCCAGATCCAATACTATATTATTCCCCCAAATGATTAATGTATAGTGGTATACCAAGCACTTAAGGCATGAAATTATTTATATGGTTTTATTTTGTGACATCAATAATCATGTAGGACTGCTTCTTCTAAAACTAAGCTGATAGAAAATGATGCTTACGGGATGAAATTGGATTGAGCTCTAATCTCTTCACCTGTTCACACAGAATTGAGGGAGGGGTGTGAATTGGACTAGATGACCTCTAAAGGCTCTCTCAACTATACAGCTATGATCCAGTGATGCTATAAGTCAGTGTATGGATAACTACAAATAAGCATGATGATTAGTTGTGAATTCAACATATACAGTAAGTGAAATGCTAGAGATGATTATAAACTAATATAGTCAGCGAAGGCTTCATAGTGGAAGCAAGACCCAAGTCTTGAATAATGAGTAGAATATGAATTGTTGTTAAAGGGGAGCATAGAAATACTAGAGGAAAGGAGCATAGTTGAGTCAAAATGCAGTGTGGAGAATGTCCATGGTTTAGTATGGCATCTGCAAATAATAAGTTTTTTTGTTTGTTTTAATAAATATGTGTTGTTTGTTTGATGGATTGTTACTAGGACAGTAGATTATTTTGTCTTCTGTAGAAAGGTAGGAAGAGCTAATGACAGAAGAACAAGTTTAGACCAGATCTGCAGGGCTTTGAATGTTGGTCTGAGGATTTTTGACTCCCCCCTTAATTTTATGAAGATTACAATCCATATACCTGAAAATTGCTTTCTTTTTTAATTCTTTCCTTTTTTATTTTTAGTATCATTTGTTAACTTCATCAGCACCAAATGCTCTCCATCATGTTCCCTTGGGTTTACAACTTTAGACTCTAGTTCCTGAATTTGAATACTTCCTCTTGGATTACTCTTTTTTCTGTGTTTCATTTTATATCTGTGCTACCAAACTATGGTAGTCAATGAAGGTTATGTTTTCAACGTTCTGTTCTTCTTTCTCTGCATCTGACAGTCTAATTTACTGCCATGGCTTCAATTTTAAACTCTATGAAGTTAACTACAGAATCTAAGTGCCCTTCCCTTAACTCTTCTTTGAAATTTATGGCAATATTTCAAACTGTTGTCTGGCTGTTTTACCAGTACTTCAATCTCAACATGTCCCAAACCTAACATATCTTTTCTCCTTGAAAACCAGATAATCCTTTTCCATTTCCTTATTTTTGTGGAAAGTACCACCATTCTCCCAGTCACCTAGGCTCAAAACCTCAGAATCATGCTTGATCATCCCTTTACTGCATTCCCCAAATTCAATCAATCAACTACTCCATTCCATCTTCCCTATCTCTGAACTCTCACTCAAATTTGTCCACTCTTCTTCATTAGCATGGTTTCCACTAATGAGACCGGTTCAGGGTCTCATTATTTCACACCCAGCCTATTTTAATAGTTCCTTAAGAAGGCTCCAAATTTATCAAGTAAAATGCATAGTCTTCAAAATGCAAATTATCAACAACCATTTAAAAGAATGCTCCAAATAACTAACAAAAAAAGCTAGTTGGAACGTCTTGGAGGCTGCTAATATTTCTTCACTATAGTTCTTTGTTGCACAAGGGCATTCTATTAGTGAACAGAATGCAGGAAATCATTGGAAAAGAGAGATGTCAAAAATCACAAAAAAAGTTTTTGTTGTAGTTGTTGTGGTGGTGGTGGTGGTTAAGGCAAGGCTATAGCTATAAAGCCAAAGTGATATATATGACCATGTAATTATTCTGATAATTTCAGCCCTAAATTCTGGCTGTCAACTCAGTTTTTAGAACTTTGATGAGCCCAATTATCTTAACAGTTTCTTAGTTTCTATATTAATTTGTAAATTTAGAGCTGGAAGTGGGCAAGATCATATGAAGCCCTCAAAAATAATAAAAATAAGGCTTAACAAAAGTAAGTTACAAATTGGTTAGATGAACTGTGGATAAACTATGGAGTCCATGGACAATAAATATATAGGAAGAGAAGACAAGTATAAATCATTATCTGACCTGATACGAGACTATCCACTTTGATGAAACCACAGAACCTTTATTCCTCTTTAAAGAAGGACTTGGTCTGATCCACATGTCAATGGTCTCTATGTCCTTCTACTTTTTTATATAATGTTTTCAATGGGTCTCTACTCATTTATCTCCTCAGTTACACTTTATATAAAGTGCTCAAGAGCACAGGGTCACCTGAATTCCTGCCAATGATGTGCAGATGTTATGGAGTGTCCATAGCCAAGCCTGAAAAGTGTGTGTTGTATGAATGAAAATGAATGAATCTTTTCTTAAGCCTTCTCCAAATACTGCAATGATATTGCTCAATTTTGAAAAATCCTTTATCCCAATGAGTTATAATTGCTCCTTTGGCTGGAACCTCCATTTCCTTAGCCAAAACTGTTGGGAAAAAATTCCCCTGATCTACCCAAGCACCTCTTATAGCACAAGTATCATTGATGGTTTCCCTCTTGTGATGATTTCAGTCCTGGTCTCATTATGGCTACACCACAGAAAACTATCCCCTACAAGTAGTTCTGATGCTGTTAATACTTGTTGTCCCTATACAGTATTCCTGGGAAAGGTATTGTAAACTGCAATAATGGATGCTGAATCTTATTTTCCCAAAGGAGTAAAAACTTAATAGTATGTTACTTTCCTGCCCAAGGTTCACATCTGTACTTAAAAAAAAAAAATAGCCCAGAACAACACAACCAAACAACTTCAAAATAAATACCTGTATAGAAAAAAAGCTTCATAAACTATCTATACATTATGTATGAAAACACAGTTACCAGTTACATAAAATAATATTTAATCAATCAATGAGCAGTAACAAGAAGCAGTATGGAATGGGAGGTAGAGAGCTGAGCTATAAGGCAGGAAAACCTAGGTTTAAGTTGCAACTCATCCATTCTGGCAGTATGACCTTAGAAATGTTACTTAAATTCTCTATGTTCTAGTTAATGTTACAAGACTATTATAAACTGCAAAGAAGGTGCCAACCTGCATTAATGGAAGGAGTTTCCTCACACAGTTTCCTCCCTATACCAGGAAAATCACAGATCTAGTCTCTGTCCTATTCTATATGCCAGGCATTGTGCTACATAGGTTGGGTATAAAAAATAAATAAATAAAACAGTCCCTGCTATAAAAAAATGTAAAATTCTGTGAATGGAGTAATAATAATATGCTGTTATGGCATGTAGTTCTTTTCTATACACTATGTATTTTGTCAAGCTTTTTTTTTCTTATTTATGGATAAATAAAGATATGTGAATACAGAGTCATAACAAGTTAAAGGTAGTCCATGTAGTCACATCTTCAGGAAAAGGGACAAATCTGCTGCCTCCTATCCCAGTAACAAAAGAAAAAGTTTCATAGGGGTGGAAAAATCTTCAGTCTTTGTAAATGAAGAAACTCTGAGATCTTCTTCAAGAATGAAGGACAAACAACAACAATAAATGAAGAAAGAATGGTGCTAGAGGTGCTGAAGCAAGCAAAATAGTACTCAGGAAGAAGAATCAGTTAGAGAGGGATAATCAGAAAATTAATAAGCTCCCAGGGGTTCAAATGCAGGTTCTGGAATCACTCTCCCATTTGCTCTTTGCAATAGAAGGTTGGGTCCCCAAAGGCAGTGACTACTACTTTTTCCCTGGTGATTTCAGGGAGTATCACCAAGTTAT
Organism: Vombatus ursinus; assembly: GCF_900497805.2. Classification (NCBI taxonomy): domain Eukaryota; kingdom Metazoa; phylum Chordata; class Mammalia; order Diprotodontia; family Vombatidae; genus Vombatus; species Vombatus ursinus. The sequence goes on from NW_020954867.1 coordinate 4,042,627, forward strand.
TGACAGATAGTTTTCTAGTAGCCTAGCTCATGAGTCCCCATCAATGTACTTCCTCCATAGACCATCATTTTGTATCAATTAGCCAGCCAATGTTAATAAGTTCATGGAAACAGTTATTTACTAGGGTGGCATAGTGAAAAATAGCTGATACAAAACATCCCCTAGACCTGGGAACCACTCTTCCATGAGTACATAAAAAATCCAGAGGTAAGTTGGCATAAGCCTAGAGAACATCTATGGCAAAAAAAGTAATTCATAGCTCCAGGTTGTTAGAAGTTCTTTACTTCATTACATTCCCTTAGGAATCATGTAGCTTTCTTCTAGGCTTTTTGTAGCGTTCTCAACTTGCTTTCACTTAGTATGTCTAGTTTGTCCTCACGTCCTTATCTGTAATTGCTGTTCTAAGAACAATGCTAGGGTAGTCCTAGAAAGTCCAGTATTTTCTGATTTTTTTTAATTAACAAGGTCTTCTTATGATCAAGTGGATGGGAGAAGATGAAATCTCCCACCATCCACCCCCTAGCAATTACCTTTTAGGGGATTGGCATTGCTTCAACCACTGATCCACCATACTGATTTTAGACTGGCTACATGTTTTATCCAAGCCTTGCAAGGATGAATTTCATCCACCATTCCAGTACACTTTCTGTGTAGTATTATTTCATTTCATCTAATGTCTTCTGAGTCTTCCAAATTCATTAAAGGGCTCCCCACATAGACCTAGTTTAATTCCTTTGATTGGCAGACTGATTGATTCAATAGATGGGACTTACCTGATGAAGATATTAAGGGTTAGAATAACTTGTGAGTCATATCAAGCGAGGTGGAAGTAACTCATTCATTGATTCTAGAGGCTTAGGGGAAGACATACAAGTAAGTGAAATGGTATAGTTAGACCTTAGATAATAAACATACAGTTCAGGATTAGTACAATGCTTGAAGCTTTTCCTACTTGACACATGCTGGAGTTGGCACTTTAGTGGTGCAACCTTCCAGGTTTCCATAGGTCAAGCCATGATGACATATCAAGAGAAAGCTTTTATGGACAAGTTTCCCACATTCTAAGGAAGTTTGTTAAAGAGGAAAGAGCACTGGATTTGGATTACAAAAACTGAAGTAGTAATGACACTATAACTAGTAATTTTTTTTGTATGACCCTAATATAGTCACTTTACTACAGGTCTCAATTTCTTATTTTGTAATATAGGGGGGTTAGGCTAAATGATCTCTACAATCCCAGCTGTGGCTAAATCCTTTGATCCAATTATGACAGTCTCGTGACAGCTTAGCATATAGGATGAGCTATTTCTGTGGCATAAAATCTAGAAAAAACAGAGTTCCAAGTTTCACCTCTGTCACCTTCTGGTTGTATGGCCCTAGGCAAGTTTATTTCATAGTGGCATATGAAATGCCCAAAGATTATAAGCTGCAGACAGTGCTGACCTATGTTGGTAGATGGAGTTTCCTCACCCAGCTGGTACCAAAGAAATCACAGTCCAGTACCTATTCCTATCCATAAATGGGTTTTTATCTAACGTTATAAGAAATGCTTCATTTGGTTCATAAGAATTTTGACAACATGGCCAAAGAAGCAGATGGAAAAGGTAACATTGGCATGACTAATCAGGACTAATTTGCTAAAGGAAATAAGCTTTATAGATCCCAGCACAGTAGGTTCTGTGAACACTTAGTATGTGCTTAGTAAACACTTGTAAGATAGAGCAAAGAAGGTCTAAAGGAGAAAAAAAAATGAAGAAAAGGAATTTCAAATGTTCAAAAGATCTGAAGAGGTTACTGAATTCATTTATGGTTGTAAAATGCTGCATGCAAAAGACCCACAAAAACAATAAGCTTAGTTTAAAAAAAAAAGTCCTGGAAAACACAGACTCACTTTTTAGACACAGTTTTATAATTGTGAGTCACATTTTCTGCAATTTCCTGAGGGAATTTCATTTTAACTTTCAACAACTGAGTGTATTGGCAAATACTTGGCAACCCATAACTTAATAAGCAACAAAAACCTACCAATCAATAAACAGTGAAATGACAAATATTAGCAATTAAAGTGGAATGTAACTGAAGCCATATCAGAAAGTAAACTCCCTCTCAAGGCCTGTTGCTTTATGGGAAGTAGTGGCAATATGACTTGGCTCTGATTTTCCCCTCCAAATGGAAAGCCCTGGAAGAGGATCTTGATTTAAAGCAGAGCATACAAATTGCTGTTTATTACCTTTGTTAAACTGGATAAAAGCAATAGTCAATTAGCCTTGACCAGGAAATAATGTCATCAGCCTTTTGACATAGCAACTTTTTAATCACCAGTGTAATTGGCAAATTTTTCTTTTGTGTGCACTGCAATGTAATTAGCACAGACTTGAATGCATTATACTGTTCCTTACTATACATGCAATATGATGTTTGTGCTATTTTATTGTTAGGGATAAATATCTGACATATCATTTTTATTTTACCTGAAAGATTCAAGACTTACAGGGAGACTTCATTTTTCTCTATAATTTACTCTTTAAGAAATTTGAAAATAAAGTAAAGATCTCTTTAAAATCTCAAAGAAAATATCATGGCCACAAAACATCAAAAATTCAGGAAGGAATCCAGTGGTTATACTGTTGGAATATGGCAAATACAAAAGAAGCACAGTTCCCCAGGTATTGAGAGTTGTAGAAATAAGATCAGATTGACAAGACCCAGTATTTGATTTGGTAAATAGGGTGCCTAAGATAGTTTTTTGAAAGTATGGAACCAGGAACTTATGATTGAGGGTACAAAATGCATAAGTAAATAAAGACCAAAACTTCTTCACTGTAGGTTTTATCATTAGTTTGCTTCAATACCAGGAAAAGAATGGAAAAAGGAGTAACACAGAAATTTGGACATCTAAATCTGGAATTAATTTTATACTATTTCTTCAAAAAAATTCACATTGTCTTCAGGGAGGCTTGGAGAGGATTTTGGGTTCTGAAAGCCTGGTGGTTTGTCCTTCATTCCCGAAGAGGACCATGACATCAGGAAAATGATGCCATGACTTACAAATGAATTGGATTTAAGTGAGAGAGAGCTGTGCAAATTCACCAGCCTCACTTTTTCTTCCAGAGCCATTTTGGTCCAGTGGCCAGATATAGATCAGGACAACTGGAGATGGCCCATGATGCAGGGGGAGACCTTGGCTTTTTAAAGCTGTGGTCTTTCTGAGTTCTCACTTAGTCTGAGGCAACACCCATTCAGTGAAGAGGCTTGTTTAAGAAGTGAGTCAAGAGATGTCCCCTTTAATTAAAAAAAAAATCAGACTGGGAGGGGAGGGGAAGACCTTCAGGGTTTCTGGCCTAAAGAGAAACAATTGCTACATACATACATACATACATACATACATACATACATTTATATATATACATTTTTATATATATATATATATATATATATATATATTTAGAGAAGAGAGGAGAGGAGAGAAGAGGAGAGGTGAGTTGTGTTGGCCAACTAGACAGCTGGGTCTCCACTAAGGTCACTCAGACTACTCACAAGTTGTGGTTTTCCTTTGTTGTCAAAGAAGACCATGCCATCAGGAAGATGATGCCATGATTTGCAAGTGAATTGGATTTAAGTGAGGGAGAACTGTGCATAGTCACCAGCCTCATTTTCTCCTCTGGAGCCATCTGGGTCCTATGTCAAGATATAGATCAGGACAACTGGAGATGGCCCAGCTTTCAAAGTCTATGCCAATAAAGTTAGAGTTCTAATTGGCTTTAACAAAGCAGAAAGGCTTCATATGTGATCCCAAAAATATGACCAGTCCACCCAATTGTCAAAAGACTCATTTGCCAGAAAGTTGAGTAGTATATACTTTTTGGTCATTGTTGTTATTCAGTCATTTTCAGTTGTGTCTGACTCTTTATGACCCCTTTTGGGGTTTTCTTGGCAAAGACACTGAAGTGGTTTTTCATTTCCTTCTCTAGCTCATTTTGCAGATGAGGAAATTGAGGTAAACAGGGTTAAGTGACTTGCCCATGGTCACACAGATAGTAAATGTCAAAAGCCATATTTGAATTCAGGAAGATGAGTCTTCCAGACTCCTACACTCTATCTACTGCACCACCTAGCTGCCACCATAGTGATCCATAAATAATTACAATTACAACATGGCTCCCAGTCCTTTTCTGAAGAGAGAATGACTGAAAAGAGAGGCAGAGAGTACTAAAAAGTGTATAAGTTTAGGCTTATATGAATGCTAATTCAACCAGTGAAAATCTAAATATGAGTTCCTCATTCAGTGACCAAGTTGGTATGTGACTAAAAGAGTTAAACCACATCCACAGAGACTATTTCAATAGAAATGGAAAAAGAAGACATGAGGAAGGTACAATTGTATGGAAGGAAAGCTTTTACCAGGGGTCCTTGATCTAGTGTCTACCAACTTATTTTAAAAATAGTTTGATAACTATATTTTTAAACATTGATTTCCTTTATAAATTTATGTTGCTGTTCTTTTATATTTTGAGTTTAAAAACATTCTGAGAGGGGGTTGCTAGGCCTTCCCAGTTAGACAAATGGGTCTATGACACTCAAAAGATCAAGAACTTCTATTTCAGATACTAAATACTCCTTGAAGAGGCAAATAAAGGAGCTGGACAAGTTAGTTTTTGTCACATACAAAAGTAACAGCATCCATCTCATGAGATACTTGCTTACTTTTCCTTTCAGTGATCACAATGAGAATGAGTGGGAGAAAAAAACTTCCATGAAGATAATCATAGCTTATATACCAACATCTGTTGAAGAATGTGAAGAAATAAAGATACTCTGAGATGAACTGGACAAGGTTCTCCAAACTCAGTAAATATTTACCATATACTTAGTGACTTCAGTGTGTAGAGCTAGGGAATGACAGAGATAATGAGACTGGAAAAATATTGTTTGGAATCAAAAATTGAAAGAGGCCAAAGTCTTATAGTTTACCAAGAAAGCCCTATCATGAATATTTTTGCCAAAATGATATTCAATAGTGCCATATGTGGCAAGCACTTATGATCACAAAAAGGAAATGAGGCAAGACAGATTTCTAATGAGAAAATATTTCAGAAATTGGCAATGTACAATCAGTTCTTCAACTGGTTAGAAGGCATT
>NW_020954867.1:4047775-4063603 GCF_900497805.2 Vombatus ursinus
TAAAAGGGAAACAAATGTATTTAAGGCAACTCTACCCTGACTTATTTTAAACAACTGACTAAAACAAACAAACAAACAAAAAAGAAATGAACACAAATGAAGATTCTATCACCATTTTGGAGATATGTAACCAATGTGAAATAATGGCTACAATTAGGACAAATATACCAGAAGCATCTTCAGCCACCAATATTTGTTCTTCTTAATGAGGGGAAAGACATGGCAGCTAAAGGTAAAAATTGTTTAAAGTAAAGAGGACAAAGATGCATTATGCATCATAGAGGCCCTCTATTCTTCGCAGCTCAAGAACCATCTTCTGAATTAAGTCTCTATGATAGTCATAAGCTAGTCCTTTATCTGTCAAACTACTTTTTGCTTAACTATTTTGCATTTGTATTTCTTCATTTCATAGTAACATTTTATATACATATATATATTCATTTGTATATGTATGTATAGACACACATACCTATTGTCTAGGGATTGTGCTCATCTCTCCAAAGCTTAGAATAATATTTGGCACATAGTAAGTACTTAATAACAATAAATAATATTCATTTTAATAACATAGTAATATATTATATTTATATACTATATTAATGTATCATATATTAACACCATGTTGTTAATATATAATTAATTTATTATATATCACATACATATAATAATAAAATAACATAATAAATTCATTGATTTCTTATGAAAATTTAATTTCTCACACAATTCTGTGAGACTATAATTTGCAAATAAGGTGCCAATCAGCATTTGATAAAAGAATTCCTCATGTGTATGAAATCACCTAAGTCTCTTAATCTCTTAAACTAGTGAAAATAATTTAGGTAAACAAAAAGCCTATAGAGAGCTCAGTATGAGACTCAGCTAAGACAGGTCATTATGCGAACATTCTTAATTGAAACAGAAAGTATGATTTTGTATTTCTATAATAGATTATCTTTGGTCAACCATAGTGGAACTACTGAATCTAAACCCTACTACTAGAAATGAGAAGTAAAATGGCACTTAAAAAGATGAGGGTCATAAGAGCATATGGATATAACTAAATATACATATATATTTATATTTATATAGAGACAGAGAGAGAGGAGAGAAACAGAGAGATAGACAGACAGACAGAGATAGAGAGAGAGCAAGACAAAGAGAGAGAGGAAATCCATGGTTATGGTCACATATTTTTAAAATAATTTACTCATGCGTTAGTTTTCAAGATATCTCAAAGAGGGATAAATTCCAAAGAAATGGTAAAGGTCACAGATTAAGTACCACTACTAGGGGGAAAAATGTGATTCAAATTATATCAGCAACTACTGAAGCATATTCCCATTTCTATAATATCATTATGAAAATGGCCTATTCATGAATGAAATGTCTCAATGACAATATGAGAAAGGAATAGATACATATGTCTTCACATTTGATTTTTGTAGAACAGAGAATAGTCACAAAATTATTTGAGAAACATAGAGAATTTATAAAATAATACCATGTCTATTATTTGTTGAATACCTTCTCCCTTCAAAAAACAAAACAAAACAAAATTCTACCGTATTTCATTTGGTAAAACAAAAGGTAGTCTTTTGGCTTCTTCTAAAAGAAGATAACATGTTTCTAATGAGAAAATATTTTAGAAATTGGCAATGTACAATCAGTTCTTCAACTGGTTAGAAGGCATTTTTATCCCTTTCAATTCATTAGCTGGTTAGAAAGATCAAAATAAGTTGCTGAATTAAAAGGGAAACAAATGTATTTAAGGCAACTCTACCCTGACTTATTTATAATGCAACATTCCATGTTATTTATGACCATGGAGATAACTATGTTCCCATATCTGTGTATCAGTATGAAGAATTTAAAGCAGGGGGATACATTCTCAACCAAGGTTATCCCCTCCCATCCTGTTTTTAAGTAAGAGAAGATGCCCTGTGCAAAATTCAAGTAGAATGATTATTGGCAGACTAATTCCATAGATAGTGATATCATGCTTTGAGTTCCAGAAATATAAGAAGGCCTTCTACATAAAAGCCATATTCATGTAAAAGAGATCCACTTAACCATCTTCATGTACTGAACAAAATAAATAAGTTGCCTAGATTCTGACATGAGATTGAACAGAAAACCCATGAGTATGTCCATGAGTACATGTATCTTATACACAATGGACAATGTGCTGGGTCTCAAACTGAATGAGGTGAAAAGAGACCAGATAGCATGTGGAAAATTTCATAGATTTTTCAATAATTCCACATTGTTCTCTGTCACAAAAGCTCATTTTAAAAACCAATATCTGCCCCTCACCCAGGATGATAAAAGGCTACAAATCACAGAACGTGATCTCAGAACAATCATAATTGTAAGGAACCCAAAGTGCCATAGAAAGACAAATGACTTATGCAAAAATGCTGCTATATATGAATGATGATGCCTTGCACATGAGAAGTGGAATAAAAGACATCATAAAGGACCTTTTTATAAGGGAAGGAGATAACATACACACTCAATTGGATGTGGAAATCTATCTTACCCTACAGGAAAATAGAGGGGAAGGGGATAAAACAGAGGGGAATGAGAGAAAAGAAGGCAGATTAGTGGAGGGAGCAATCAAAAGTAAACATTTCTGAGGAGGGACAGGGTCAAAAGAGAAAGTAGAATAAATGAGGGGTGAGATAAGATGGAGGGAAACATAGTTAGTTTTTCACATGACTACTATGGAAGTGTTTTGCCTAACTACACATGTATAAACTGTATAGAGTTGCTTGCCTTCTCAATGAGAGTGGGTGGGGAGTGAGGAAGGGAGACAATTTGGAACCCAAAGTTTCAAAAACAAATGTTAAAAGTTGTTTTTATATAATAGAGTGAGAAATGGAAATAGAAATGGAGATAAGGATCATAGATTGACCCCCCATTTATTGTAGCTAGGTGATAAGCTGGATAAAGTTCTAGGTCTCGAGTTAGGAAGACCTAAGACCAAATGCAGCCTCAGATACTTCCTAACCTTGGGAAAGTCATTTAACCTCTGTCTGAGTCAGTTTCTTCAATTGTAAAGGGTGATGATAATATCACCTGCCTCCCAAATGTTGTTGTGAAGATTCAATTAGGTAATATTTATAAAGCACTTAACACAGTAACTGACAAAAAGCAGGTATATAATAAATGTTTATTTCCTTCCTGATAGCCATGAAATAGTGAAAGAATTAAGGAACAACTTTCAATAGTTTATGTGGTTTCTTTATGGAGCACTACAAAAAATCACCTCCAAAATTGACACAGGATAAGTGCAAGGATGAGCTGTGGCAGTTGCAAAAGTACTCACACATTTGCAATCAAGGAAATTAAACATTAAAATATTAACACTGATTATCATGTGGAAGAGCCAAAACATAGTAAAGGAAGCACTCAGCTGACCTCTCCCAACATTCCCCTCCAAACAACTTTAAAATAATGCTTCAAAATAAATTGTGAAGTGGCAGAGCCAACCAAAGGTCAAGGGGAGACATTTATTTTTTCCATCCCAAGACTACTTAAGAGGCTGGAAGGAGAGATCTGTGACAATGGAGCAGAGGCTGGCCCAGAGCCCATGAAAATGAAATAGTAGTGGAACTAGGTAGTGCTGATAAAAGCAGCAGCAGCAGCTTCAGGAACTCTCAAGCCAGAGTAAGGGGACCTGGCAACTGGTCAAAAAAAAGATTACGGGGGACTCCTGTGCTAGCACTGGATGCAGGACTGGATGTTATTTGGTGAATCCATTCCTTATAATCCAATTTTGGTCATAATTTTAGGACAGAAAGAAGCATTTTTGTTCAAGAGGGAGCAGGGGCCCTGAGGAGCAGTATTACTCTCCATCCCAACGAGGAACAATTGTTATTGTTGTCACAAGAGATCAGGGACCCTTCCTGGCTAAGGATGAGAATGAACACCAAGAAAGCAATGATGCCACCTCTCCCCAGATCACACAAACTTGGAAGCATCCAAAACTTCCAAAATAGCAGAACTAGCTCTGAGAACAATAGTGTAAAAAAAAGTCTGATGCTTGGGACAGTGCACCTTATCCTTCATACTTTAACTTTAATATAAGATTCAAAATCAAGAAATAGGGTGGGAAAATCATCAGGAAAAAAAAGACCCTGACTATTAACAACAAAAACAAAAACAAAAACAAAAACCCACCATGGTAAAAGGGAAGAAATCAAAGCTATCTGTACTCACATGAAAAATTCCTCTAAATCACTATTGATTATAAAAATGCAAAACAGTGCTCAGATACCACCTCACACCTATCAGATTGGCTAAGATGAGAAAAAAAGGAAGTGATAATTACTGGAGGGGATATGGAAAAATTGGGACCTTTTGATAGTTCTTTGGGCACACTTCCAAATTGTTCTCCTGAGTGGTTGGACCAATTCACCACTCCAACTATTCTGGAGAACAATTTGGAAGAATGCCCAAAGAACTATCAAATTGAGCATACCCATTGACCCAGCAACATCTTTACTAGTCTGTATCGCAAAGAGATAAAAGAAAAGGGAAAATGAACTATAAGTACCAAGTTATTTATAGCAGCTCTTTTTATTGGGGCAAAGAATTAGAAGAGGGGTGTGTGTGTGTGTGTGTGTGTGTGTGTGTGTGTGCTCGTGCTAAAGAATAAGGTTAAAAAAATAGATAGTAAAGAATGGTGACGGAAAGAAAGAAAAGGAAATAAAGGAAGGGGAAGGAAGAAGTGCAACCTTCTGGATTACCTATGGTATCTTGTCATAGTTGTGTTTGCTACCAATGTCTTACTGTTGTTACATATTCCACTGGTAAAAGTCTGAGATTCCCCGGTTTGACAGTATACCAGATAAACAGTGCCTTTTCACATATATATTGCCGTTTTTATCCTAGTTTCAAGATCCCATTGCCCCACTAATCTGAAAGCTATAAAGAAAAGTTTTTTGGTTTTGGTTTTGGTTTTTTGTTGTTGTTGTTGTTGTTTTTGGTATGCATTTTAGTCTCATCACTGACAACTAAACTGCCAGCTTCTACCATTGATCCTTTTAAATTGTCCTGTTAACTCAATTAAATACTGGGGATTAGAAAGTCTTCAAATAGCCTCATATATAACAATATCATTTTATCACTTTAATTGATAATTGAAATAAATAATCTGTATGCTTAAAAAAAAAAGCCAAGAATACAATAGGAAAAAATAGCATGTAATTCACTCACATTATGTTATTATTGGCCCAAATGCTTTTGGCAACCACAGTTAAAGCATACCATTAATAACTGACTAACTTTGAGTTATTAGAATACTACCATATTCCCAGTGGATCAGTGATAACACTGATGTGTGTATTCCTACAGTGATGCAAATCTCAACCCACCTATGCCTACTCATACTGTGTAGCTCCTGTCAATACCCTCCAATAAATTCACCACAAGTGGTCTGCCAACATGTTGAGAAACTTCCTAGTATACTCTTCAAAATGCAGTGGAGAACAGGCTGTTAGTTTTCCTTTTATTTAACTACTTACCAAACCCATCTTATTTTTAGAGCCATATTTTTCTGACAATATCCTTGTACTATTTCTCCCATGTAATTACTTCTTTGTAATGAACTGCATATCCACTCATACCCATACATTCCTTTCCACTGTTCTTTGAGATATGTGTGTGTACATATACATATATGCATACATCACTCCCATTTTCCAAATGACAATGACTCACTCAGTGTTACTTGACAATGAATGGGAAAATTCATTGGAATCTACAGCAGCATCTTTAGGTTCACTTGACAATATCACCGAACCAACCACCTCTCACTTTCACGTGGTCTTTGTTAACTTTATGACAAGGGCATTGTGTATCAAAACACCAGGACTCCCCACAAAGTCTCTTCCACACTGTGGTCCCCATTGTCCCCCCAAAAAATGTCATTTTTCTTTAAAAGGTGCTGTGAGTGTGCCTATCATGTTTTCCTATTTGTGATATCTGCCAAAACTGATGTTGAGGCTCAGACTATGGTGGAAGGTAAGTCAGAGGACAATAGACAGAAGGAAGGAGAGGCTAAAAAGAATTTAATTGGAATGTTCTGAATAACTTTCCCTTCTACAACTCAACCAATGGATATTAGCAGTATTTAACCTTTTATTGGCCCTGGCACTGTGAGCTCAGAAAAGCCTCAGAAGATAGCAATAGTTGCTTTTTGAATGCTAAAAACTAACTTATTTGTATATGTTACTTCCTAATTTTTTATAAAGTACATTCCCAGATGTAATCTCATTGTTATGCAAAAAGGACACATAAAGAAAGATGCTATCCATATCCAGAGAAAGAACTGATAATTAGAAGTATATATAGAATAATTTTACATATATATAGCTATTTGTGCCTAATGGTAGCTATCTCTAGGGCTGGGGGAGGGGGGAAGAAAAAACGGGGAAAAAGAAACTTATATGATAATTTTGTTGTATATTTGAAAAGAATAGCAAGTTGTGCATAGTAGAATTGCATTTTCATGTGCACCTTTTTAAATTATACTAAGTTATAGAAATGCTCATTTTATACCATAAATTAAAAATAAAATAGATTTTTAAAAAACCTATAAAGTATCCACTTGGTTCACATAAACAACAATATGGAAAATTAGACACTTTTTCTGATACCCACAACCTCTCAAATCTCTCCAAAACAGAAATGATGTGTCAAAGATAAAGCAACTACTGCTCTTTCCATGATTTAGGATGTCCTGAATCCAAAAGAAGAAAAAAACAAACAAATGAAAACCATTAATTGATGCTCACTGACACTGAGATCACTCAATACCATCCTCCCACCTCCCACACTAATGGCAGCAAGGTTGCACTTGCAAACCCAAAGATTAGACACAAAGACATTTTTATAAAACCCAATCTCACTCCGCCTGCACACCCCAACCCCAGGATTATGGAGACTCCAGGCTGCAGAAGTTTGATTTTGAGAGCCAGTATGCAGAAGCCCTTCATAAGTAAAAGCATGTTGGATGCTGCAACAGGCAGTCAGCACTGCAGCAGACAACTTCATACCAGCAGTGCTATAGAACTCTAAAATGCCAGTAGTTGGGCAGACAACCCTCTACCCCCAGCAATACAAAGAAATGCCATAGTACCAGTGCAGCAGTTTTTTGAACCAAGAGAACCCAAAAACAGAAGGAGTAAGACAGTGTGTGTGTGTGTGTGTGTGTGTGTGTGTGTGTGTGTGTGTGCGTGCGTGCTAGGAGATACTGTGCAATACTTCCCTAAGCCTTAAGGAAAGTATTCAACATCCAGCTGGGCCTGTTCTGTTCACTCAATAGTTACTTGGGGCAGAGACCTAGGCTGATGAACCTTGAATTGTCTAGCATGGGAGCTGAAACTTCTTAAGACCCAGCCACCAAGGAAATCATCACTAATGGGGAGATACTTAGAAAATGAACAATAGTAGAAAATAATGGGAAACAAAAAGATTGAATTACCAAAGATCTCAGGAAGAAAATTCACAATTAAATCAGCATGGAAAACACTAATGACAGAAAGGAATGTGGCCTCCAGAGATAGTAAACGAATTCAAGAAACTATGAAGAAACACTGCAAAATAAATGAAAAAGATTCAACACTTGATGAGACAGAGGACCCATAGAATGTGAGGAGATCACAGAAGCACAAGATACTGTTCTTGAGTGGTTCAAAGGAGAAATGAGAACTATGAGAGCAGAATTCATGTCCTTCATAGAAAAAATAATGGGCAAAATAGAAAAATGTGAATCTGTGATGATGTCTTATAAGAGAAACAAAAGAGAGAACAACAGATGTAGACAATTTAGAAGAAGAGAAGAAAAAACAGTAACATTAAAAGAAAACATGCTCAGTATGCACACAAAACATATTGATCTCAAAGACAGTATGTAGAGAGACAACCTAAAGATCAAGATCTCCCAGAAGAACATAACAAGATGAAAAATATGGACATAATATTGAACAAAATAATACAAGAGAATTGCCTAGAACTTCTGAATGCAGAAAATGAAATAACAAATGAAAAATTCAGCAGCCACTTCCAGAAAAAAAATAATAAAATAAAAAATAAAAACAAGGATGCAAACTCCAAGACATGTAGTGGTAAAATTTAATAATTTAATTCAGAAACAAGTTTGGCAGGCAATCAGGAGAAAGATTTTCAAATGCAAAGGAAAGGAAATTCAAATAACACAAGTCTATTTTAATGACCAGAAAATGAAGAAGGGAATGGAATAATGTGTTCTGAGGAGCAATGGAGGTCAGTATGCAGCCAGGTAACTTACCCTGAAAATCTGAGCATAACCATAAATGGGAAAAAAGGACATTCAATATTAAAGAGGTATTTGAAATATTTTTAGAAAGAAAACTAGAACCAAAGACATTATATGCTTTTAAGTACCCCAGACAACAAAAACACAGGAGAAGCAAATAAATGCAGTAGTCAAGGAAAACAAGAACAACAAAGAAACAGCAGAAAGACTAGTAAATGACATCTTTCTAAATTTAAACAAGCCAACAGTGATGAAGGTGGAAGTTTGGTGAAGGTCATAGTGAAGAGGCAGACCTGTGACATTATGGACAGAACCTGTCTACAATTTAATCAGGTGATTGGGTTTGTTTGTTTGTTTGGTTATTTGTTTGGTGGTTGTTGTTGTTGTTATTTGCTTATTTGCTTGTTTTACTACAATAAACAGGAGGCAGTACATGAAAAGTGGGGGGGGGGGAAGAAAAGAACAAGAGGATAGGGAAAAATGTGTGATGTGCCCAGGCCAAAATAAAAGTTAACATTGCAGTGAAGATGATCATTGTGGTTTCATTAAGAAAAGAGCCTATAGGAGAGTGGGCAGAGAGAAGGAGAGAAAGTTTGAAAAGGGTGAGAATAAAAGGAGGCCTTTCTTTGGTAATGGGAGCAGATTTCTGCTGATGAATGCTCCTATGGATGAAGAGAGATGTTATGTGAAGAAAGATAGGGACCTGGCACTGGTCATGGTCTATTTAATTTTACTGTACTAACTTGAAGGGAACATGGTGAGGACTAGAACACTTGAGAGCAATGGGCACTTTGGATTGTGGGAGGACATGGACCCCAGGAGGAGATTTTTAGACAAATGGGGGGGGGAAGATAACCAATAGAGGATATAGATCAGTGGTGGGCTGCATAATCAGGGATGTATTCATGGTGAGGGGATCCTACCATGGGGGGCAGTGTCCTCTTTTGACGCCTTCAATGACTGGCATTTTTCTGAGAAAAAGGCACAGTGGAAAAGGAGAATCTGGAACAAGATTTCAATGGCAATAGCAGAAACAGTGAAAAGGGGAACACCTGGAATTAATACTTAAGTTTTAATTGCATAAGGACATAGAAAATAGAGAGGGACTAGATAATTATTGGAGTCTTGAACCAAAAATGAGAGTAAAAAGTAAAGAGAAAAAGACAATGGATAATGAAGATGGTGAGAGAAATATTTTTTTGAAAAGGGCACAAAAATAAATGTTAAAAAATATTGATCAGGTCTAGTTGAAGGGGAGGAGAAGGAGAACAAACAGAAAAGAAAGAGGTGAAAAATTAAATAACTCAATAAAAGCAGGAGAGAAAAAGGAATAAGAAGAGCCCCAAAGGGAAAGGGGTAACAAATGAGAGAAGAGGATTGAGGTGAGAGGAAGAAAGTCAAAGCTATCTTTTAAAAATTAATGTGAAGTAGCTAAAAGAAAATAGTACTGTGTTTATAGCAGAAGAAGAAAAATTTCAGAACTGTGAAAAATATTAGAGACAGGTGGAGGAAAATAAACTTAACTTGCATCTTTAAAAGTGAATTTATTAAACAATCCAATAAAATGAAAAAGAGAGATTGAATAAGAAAACAAAATCCTACAATATGTTGCTTGTAAGAAATACATACTAAAAAATAAAGACATGAACAAAATAAAACCTGGAAGAATGGAAAAAAAATACTATGCACCAAGTGAATTAAAAGAAAACAAAATCAAAAGTTTCAATAATAAACTCTGACAAATTAAAAAAATAAAAATTCAAAAAATATAAAGGGACAAAGAAATTATACTATTCTGAAAGGAAGCATAGACAATAAACTGATATCAGTATTGAACTTATATGCTCTAAATGTTTTATCATCAAATTAATAAAGGAAATATTGCCTGTGCCTCAAGAAGATATAAATAATAGTAACATTAGTTGTAGGAGACTTCAATATTCTTTTCTCAGTTTTAGATAAGACTAACAGAAAAATAAGCAAAACGGAAAAAATGAAACTGAACAAATTGCTAGAAAAACAAGAGTTAAGAATATATGCATATTTCTTAGTACCCAATGGCACTTTTACAATGATTGACTATGTATTATAGCACAGAGATATTACAAACAAATGTAAAAAGGCAAAAATAGCCATTACATCTTTATAGACCATAAGGAACTAAGAATATAAATTGTTTCAGGAACCACAAATAAAAGATACAGGCTCTAATTCCTAAATGAGTAAATCAAAAAACATATCATAAAAATAATTAATTTCTATGTAAAGAAGTGATAATGATGAAACAACAAACTAAAATTTCTGGGATACAGCTAAAGCAATATTAAGCGAAAAATAATATACTCACAAATATATATTAATTTTGAAAAAGAGGATTGGTGAACTGAATATTATTTTTTTAATTAGAAAGCAAACTTATAACCAAACATATAATAAGCATAAAATAAAAGATATTAAAAAGTAGAAAAATAAATTGAAAACAAATATATATGAACAATAAACAAAACTAAAACCTCATCCTTTGAAAAGATTGATAAAATTGAAAAGCCATTAGCTAATCTAATTAAAAAGAAGAGAATATAAAGTCAAATTAATAAAATAACAAATGAGCAGGGTAAAATCATGACAAAGAGCAGATAGGTAATGCAGTAGATTAAATGTGGAGCATGGAGTCAGGAAGATTCATCTTACTGAGTTCAAGTTTGATGTCTCACACTTACTAGCTGTATGACCTAGGCAAGGCACTTAAACCTGTTTGCCTTACTTCCTCATCTGTAAAATGAACTGAAGGAGGAAATGGCAAATTACTCTAGTATCTTGGCCAAAAAAATTTCAAGTGAGTTCACAAAGAGTCTGAAAAAAACTTAAAAATGGCTGAATAACAAAAACCATAATAAACCAGAAGAAATAAAAATAATAAAACATTTTGCCCAGGTATATACTAACAAAATAGAAAACACAAAAGAAATTGAATGCTTTCAAAATTTTAATTTATTCATACTATCAGAAGTCCAGAGATATATCTCATATGATCCAATCCGAGAAAAGGAAACAGATCTAGCCATAAGGAAGTACCAAAGAACATTAAAAAAAATCTTTTAGACCTGATTCTATCAAATGTCTAAAGAACAATTAGTACCCATACTTAACAAATTATTCTGAAAAAACTGATATGCAATTCAACTTATAATCCTTTTATGAGACAAATATATTCCTAATGTTTCAACCAGTGAAAGATAGAAAACAGGAGAAAAACTATAGGCCAATACCATTAATAAATATTGACTCAAAATTTTAAATAAAATCCTGTCAAACTGACTACAATGATTTATTTTTTTTAAAGTCAATCATTATGAACAAGTAGGATTTATACAAGGGATACAAAGATAACTTAATATTAGGAAAATAATCAACATAATTTGTCATGTTAAAAACCAAAACATCCCAAATTATATGATCATCTCAATAGATGTTGAAAAAGCCTTTGATAAAGAATAGCATTCTTTTATGCTAAAAACCTTACAAAATACAAAGAGAAAATGCCTTTTAAATATAATTTTAATGTCATAAAAGTATCTCTCTAAAACCAACATCAGGCATCATATGAAGTAAGGATGCACTAGAACATTCCCCAATAAATTTGGCAGTGAAACAAAGATGTCCACTCTCCCCATCATTATTTGATATAGTTCTAAAAATACTATCAGCAGCAATAAAACAAGAGAAAGATATCAAAGGCATAAAGACAGATAAAAAGAAGACATAGTATTCCTATTTGCTGATAACAGTACGCTTTACTTGGAAAATCCTATGGAATCAGCAAAGATATTAATTTAACCAGTAACTTCATCAAAGGTGCAACTACAAAATAAACCAATAAAAATCAACTGCTTTTCTATATAATAATAACAAAACATAAGAAGCAAAAAAAAAGGAAAAACATCATTCCACATAACTAAAAAATGCTAAAAAAATAATGCTGAGTATCAACCTATCAAACTACACAAAAACTTTTATATTTATATTATATATAATATATATTTGATAATATATAACATATATTAATACATATTCACTCACAAAGTGTTCCTTAAAGAAATAAAGAACAACTTAAGTAGACAGAAAAATATTCATGGTCAGTGCCATTATATTAAAAAATGGCAATACTACCATTAGAAATTTACATTTCTAATGTCAAATCAATCAAAATTCCAAGAGAATACCTTATTGAACTTTATAATAATAAAATTCATTTGGAAAAACAAAATAGAATATCAAGGAAAATGATTTTTAAAAGCATGAATGTAGGAGGTATAACACTATATTACAAAGAAGCAGTCATTAAAAACCTTCTGATATTGGTTATAAGTCAGAGAGAGAGAGAGACAGAGACAGATCAATAAATCAAACTAGAAAAGGAAGAACCATAAACAGTATGACTCAATTACCAGGGTTTGCTAAAGTGAAAACATAAATTTTGCAGAAAAAATTTTCATTTGACTAAAAAAAAACTTCTGTGGAAAATTGAAAGTAATCTGGCAGAAATTAAATTAACATCATATTCTACAATACATTCTAAATAGATATAAAGCCTTCATATTAAAAATCATAGTATAAAATAATTAAAGAGAAGTAGACCATATACTTCTTGCTGCAATGGCTAAGAGAGATACCCTTAACCAAACAAAAGAAAGAGATGAATACAAAAGATAAAATAGATTACTTTTATTATATGAAATTGAAAAACCTCTGCACAAAGAAAATTAATGCATATAAGATAAGAAGAACGTGATCTTCTTTGGGAAAAATAAAACTTTGTATCAAATTTTTCTGATAAAAGTTTAGTATTCAAGACATAAAAAGAATATGTATGCATAGTCATCCCCCAATAGGTAAATGATCAAAAGATATGAACAAATAATTTTAAAATAAGAAATATGTAATATTAACAACCACACTAAAGAATGTTCCAAATCACTAATAATAAGAGAAATTCAAAACAAAACAACTCACGTTGTATCTCACATACTGCAAATTGGCAAAAATGAACAAAAAAAATGACAACAGTCAATGTTGGATGGGGTTGTGCAATGATACTTACACTAATACTTTGTGAGTGAAGCTATGAAATGTTACAAACAATTTGAAAAATGATTCTGAATTATGCAACTTAAGTGACTAAAATATCTATACTTCTTAAACCAGAAACTCTTTTACTAGGCTTATACCTCAAGAAATTCATTGATAAGAAAAACAATCCCCATGTACACCAAAATATTTATAGTAGCACTTTTTGTGATACAAAAGAATCAGAAACAAGTCAGATGTCTATGAATTGGGGAATATCTAAACAAATTGTGATACATGAATGTCCTGGAATATTACTGTGCTATGAGAAATAATGAGAATTTATGTGTGATGAATACAGGGAAGCATGGAATGGTCTATATGAACTGATGTAGAATGAAGTAAGCAGAACCAAGAAAATGACATACACAATAATTAAAACAATAAAAATGGAAAAAAAAACTATACATCAAAAATCAAAAGTGAATGTAACAAAATTACAAATATCAAACAGTACTTGAATAAAAAGATATGGGAAAATACACCTGAATCAATCCTTCATGAAGGTGGGAGGGCCACAGGTCTTATACACTGAACAGGTTTTCTGATTTTTCAATATATTGAACAGTTCAGTTACTCTGATTTTTTTCCTCTCCAAAATAAATGTATTTGCTATATGTAATGGGTCTTTGGGAGAGGAGAGGGAAAGATGTTTGGAATAATTATAATGATGTAAAAAACAAGTCATCAATAAACACTTACTTAAAAAAAAAAGAAAACCCATGAATGATTTACATATTATTATTCACATTTTGCAGTATGGGAAACTGAAGCTTAGAGTTGAATTGATCTGCCTGAGGAAACATGATCACATATTTTGATTCCTAGTACAGCATTTTTATCTTTAAAACAATAATAATTACATAATAAATAAAAACCAAGTCATAAGATATTTTACTTTGAAGGTAAAACGAAAGAGATTTCTAGACAAATCTCTTAAAGGAATAGTATTAACAGCAAAAAGAACTACTTCAGGAATTGAAAAATAATTGGCATAGAAGAGTGAATGCCATTCTCTCTTTGGTGATTGCTACAATTCTATGAAAAGATTTTTATATAGGTGATAATAGTGAATTTCTTCCAATGCATGTTTTGATTTTTTCTTCATGCTTAAAAAAGCAAAAACAAAAATGATGAAAGAATTCATATCAATTCATGTAATAAAAAAGTTTTTATACTTCAAATAATAACCTAAAATCTTTCTACTAATGACATTTAACTGTTCATGTTTCCTTACATAGATATTTGAACACTAAATATAAAACATCCTTGCAAACTTTTTTAAATGCAACAATGAGATATTTAATCCTTTCTTTCCCACAGCCTTAAGTCCTTAAGGCTTGGTCTACTTTTTTATAGACTAGGTGTCTAAACTGAGTTGGTTAAAAATAAGGTAAGATCCCTAAATAGATTTTTCTAGAGTATTCATTTTTTGTAAAGAGAGGTAGAAAGGGAGGGTCTGACTCTGACAGGTGATTTCATTTGTTTGAGGAACTCCCAGAGTTGATGCTAATTATGATTGACAAATTATAACTTAGAGTTTTAAGAGTTTATTTGGCACATGGAGGGAAGGGTTAATTTTCTTTTCTGTGGGCACACAGCTAATATGTATCAGATAAAGGACCTGACTCTAGACCTTCCTGATTCTAAGACTAGCCCTCTATTCACTATACCTTTTCAGGATCTTCACCATTTAATGATGGAAGAAGAGCTTTCATTGGTCAGATGTCCCCTCCACCATGGTGAGCTCATAAATCTTTTTGTGTGGAATTTTTTATCAGGATATAATTGCAACTTTAGAAAAGATGGTAATCAACATGTCAGCAAGAATGAGGATTAATCATCCTTGTAATTTTTTTCCATGCAAACATAACTACAGATCCTATTCATGTTTCTTATCTCTTGCAAATCTGTCACAACAACAAGTATACAATTCAGGTAAAGCATTCAAAGTTTAGTTATGAGCAAAAGTTGTACACATGTCATCCTTTCTCAAGATATTTCCAAGCTGTTTGGCTGAATAATGTGTGAGGTAAAGCATTTGACAGGTTAATTACACATTGCTTTAAAAAATTTCCTTTTACTTTATTTGGAATTGGTTGTGTTTTAATTTCCTTGATATTTGCCCTACTCTTGTATTATGGGAAAGAGGAGGAGGAGGAGAAGGAAAATAGGGAGAAGAAGAAAGGAGGAGGAGGAAGAAGAGAAGGAAAAGAAGGAGAAGAAAGGAGAAGGAGGAGGAGGAAGACAGAAGAAGAAGGAGGATGAAGAAGAGGAGGAAGAAGAATAAGGAGAAGGAGAAGAAGAGGAAAGAGAAGGAGAAGAAGGAGAAGGAGAAGAAGAAGAACAAGGAGAAGAAGAAGAAGAAGAAGAAGAAGAAGAAGAAGAAGAAGAAGAAG
>NW_020954867.1:4063613-4230804 GCF_900497805.2 Vombatus ursinus
GAAGAAGAAGAAGAAGAAGAAGAAGAAGAAGAAGAAGAAGAAGAAGATAGAGATTACTTACAGCCTTGTCATCTTCAGAGAATGCTCTTTGGCCTTTTGCTCTCAGAGTGGTGGTGGGTTTGCTTTGAACTATTGTTACTGTTTTTGCTCCAAAGTGTGATGAGATTTAGGATTACAATAGTTATGCAGTCTTGCAGTCATGAGAAAGAAAGATGACTGGGATTGAGCCCACAGTTTGGGTTCTCCAAACTTTTAACAAAACTGAATAATCAACCTTGTTAAGACAAACCTATGCTACAGAAATGAACTATATTTTATTCCTATCCATCCCCTTACTCTTGAGGAGCTCACAATCTAATGAGGGAGACAACAGGCAAATAATCACATACAAACAACCTATATACAGAATAAATTGAAAATTAAGCTTCCAGTAGAAAGTGGGACTTTATCTGGAACTTGAATGAAGGCAGAGAAAGCAGGAGGCATTGATAAAGAGGGAGAAAATTCCAAGCACTGGGGACATCCAGTGAAAATGCCCAAGTCAGGAGATAGAGTACACTGTCTATTTCAAGGAATAGCAAGTAGGTCATTGTCACTGGATCAATATCAAATCAAATATCAAAATCAAATCAAATGTAAGTGGAAGGGGGGAGAGTATACCTGTATTCAAATATTAGGTCTGCCAATTATTTGCTGTATAAATTGATTCAAGTCAATTACCTCTCTGGACTTTGATTACTTCATTTGTAAAATAATGATTTGGAACTAAGTGATCTCTAAGATCTTTGTGTCTGTGATCCTTCATCTTGTATGATTCTTAGTTTATCAAAGCAGCAAGTATTAGATATTTAATAACACAGACCTCCCAGGGTCCTCTGCCAACAGAAAGACTCAGCGGCAAAATTTCATATTTGCTGGCCCAACCCAGTCAGTTTGGAGATCTGGTGACCCAAGCCCTACCTTATGCCCAACAATATCAGTCCTCTAAGACTGAGCATTATAATTCATCTTCCACTAGCTACTACTCCTATGGCTGGCAAAATCCTATAACCCATTACTCTCCCTATCCATGTGTTGCTTAATTGCAATAGGGATAGGAACAACCTATCTTCAACCTCCACTTCCTGTTCTGTCATTCCCCTCTGCCTCAACTCTATGGCATTCACACAGCTCTAAACCCTTCCTTTTCTTTCCATTGTGCTTTCATTTCAGAACCATTCCATAGTCAATGAAATTCCCTTTATTTTGGAATTCCTCCCATCAAACTCTTTCCATTTAACTTATTCCAAGACCTAGCTTTCTCCAGATAACAGAGACTCTCCAACTACTCAGACAGCACTGACTTTACTTTCATCACCTTCACTCTCCTGCCTTCCCTTTCAACATTTAAGTTAATGCTTCCTCAAATTCCCTATCCTCCCAATTCCTCAATCTCCTTAAATCTAGTGACTTACTCCTTCCCTCTACTTCAGCCAAAAACAAGTATAGTCCCACACTTATCTCACAATCACCATAACTGTCCCATTCCCTTAATCAAAAACCCATGGAGAGTCAATTGCCCAGGATTACATTGTGTGATTGAGATAAGATTTGGATTCATATCTTCCTTACACTAAAATCAGCTATATCCACTAAATCACAATAATTGTATTAGGTTGATTTCTTTTACATCATGAATCCTATTGAGGAGGACTTGCAATGTTCCAGGTCTTGAAATAATTACTATGATATCCTCTGCAAGCTGAAGTAAATTAGACCTCATTATCTCTAGAAAATCCATTCTCCATGTGGATTCTATGCCAGACATCTTCTATCTCAATTGCAAACACCTCTAGCCAATATACATCTCTCCTTATCATGATATCAATATTTTATATCAATAAGTATAGAGTCATTAAGCAGTTATCTTTGGTTCATTTATCAAGAAATTTTCTATGATCTATATTATTTGTTAGATGTGCCTTCCTGAATAAAGATATTTAAAACTGTATTTTTACTGAAGTAATATTTTAGACAATCAAGAATAGCAGTTCACAAACTTGTATTCATTGCATTTTGTGGTCTACTTTGGGATGGTAAAGATGTGATCAGTTGTATAGACTTGTTAATGAAAGTCTGACTCCTCAGATTTTCACTGGGGATATCTTCATTAAATGAGACAATATTTCTAAAGTGTTTAGCACAGTATTTAGCACACAGTGAATGTTTATCAATTGCTTATTTCCCATACTTCATTACATGGCCAAATTATTCTCCCAAAGATTTGATAAAGATGAAAAACATAAACTTATGGGTTTTGCTTATTGCTGTTCCCTCATTTTTCTTTTAAATCTATTGTGATTTATTTTTCTACTGAAGTATATTAAAACACTTGAATTTAAACAGGGCTTTACTCCAAAAGAAGTAGAGAGGAAAACATTGTAAATTCAGAAATAAAGGACTGTGTTACAGTGAAAAGATCAATATAGTAAGAATAAAGAGACCTGGATTTTACTCTTAGTTTCACAATTTAATAGTCTTATGACTTTGGATTGTCCATTTCAAATTTTATGCATTATTTTTTCACATCTGTAAAAAAAAGTCTGCCATTTCTACCTCATAGGGTCAATTGTGCAATGTGAGAAAATGTTTTGCAAAGTGAAAACACTACAAAGATGCAGTAGAATTATTCTTCATGACAACTTTGATAGATATTATTTCTATAACAACTTTTAAATTTTTTCAGACTTTTGGGAGTGGAACCAAGGTGGCAGATTACAGAAAGCACTCAGCTGAGCCCTCTCATCATTCCCCACCAAACAACGTCAAATGAAGTATCAAATTGAATTTTAGAGTGCTAGAGACAACAAAAGGTAAGAACGAAATATGTTTCCAGTCCAATAAAACTTATGAGGTCAGAAAGAAATCTGTGACATGGGTGTAGATTTGCCCAGAACCCATGTAGATTAAACACCACTGATGGAACTAGTGACACAAAAAGTAGCAGCTTCAGGAGCTCTCAATCCAGAGAAGGTAAAGGGACCTGAAAACTAGTCAGAAAGAGTTTGCAGGGGGGCCTTTGTGCTAGCACTGAAAGCAGGACTGGATACTGTTTGACAATACTATTGCCTTTACCCACTTCTTGGTCATAGTTCAATGGTAGAGGGGAGCATTTTCAGCATGGAGGAAGTGGAAGCCCTGAGGGACAATATAGCTTTCAATCCCAAGAGATCAGGGATTGTGAGGAATGGTATCACTTGCAAAGCCAAGAGATCAGAGGCTCTTCCTGGGAAAAGACAAGAGTGAAGACCAGGAAAGCAATGACCAAACCTCTTACCAGATCACACCAACTTGGAAGCACCAAAAACTTACAAACCCCCATAACTAGTTATGAAAACAGCAGAGTGGGGGAAGCCTGAAGCTTTAAACAATACCTTTCCCACCCTAGGGTAGGAAGAGAGCCCAATTTTAACATAAAGTTCAAAATCAAGAAACAGGTGGGAAAATGAGCTAACAACAACAAAAGAATCTGACCATAAAAATCTACTATGGTGAAAGGAAAGATCAAGAAATTAACTCAGAAAAAGAAGATGAAGCCAAAATGGTTATAAGCAAAGCCTCAAATAAAAATGCAAATTGGTGCAAGACCAACAAAAATTACTAGAAAAGCTAAAAAAAAGATTTTCAAAATCAAATAACAGTGACATATGAAAAATTAGGTAAAGAAATGAAAGAAAATGAAATGAATTATAAAAAGACAATTAACAATTGATAAAAGAGGCACAAAAATGCTGAAAAAAATATCTAAAAAAAAAGAATTGACCAATATTAGTACAAAACTTGACTGAATAAAATAATTCCTTAAAAATTAGAATTGGGTAATTGCAAACTAATAACTACAGGAAACATTAAGACAAAATAAAACAATTTTTAATGAAAAAATGGAAGAATGTGGACTATCTCATGAGAAAAGCAACTGACCGAGAAAATAGATCAAAGAGAGATAATTTAAGAATTGTTGATCGGGGGCAGCTAGGTGGCACAGTGGATAGAGCTCCAGCCTTGGAGTCAGCAGGACCTTAGTTCAAATCTGACCTCAGACACTTGATACTTATTAGCTGTGTGACCCTGGGCAAGTCACTTAACCCCCATTGCCTCACCAAAATAAATAAATAAACAACAACAACAAAAAAGAATGAAAAAAAAAGAATTGTTGATCAAAGAAAGAACCTACACTTCATATTTCAAGAAATTATCAAGGAAAACTGTCTCAATATATTAGATCCAGAGGATAAAATAGAAATTGAAAGAATTTGCCAATTATCACCTGAAAAAGATGCGAAAAGGAAAATCCCCAGGAATATTATAGTCACATTCTAGAGCTCCCAGGTCAAAGAGAAAATATTTCAAGCAGTCAAGAAGAAACCATTCAAGTACCATGGAGCCACAGTCAGGATGGCACATGATTTAGCAGCTACCATATAAAGTAGTGGAGTGCTTGGAATATGATATTCAAAAGGGCAAAAGAGTTGGAATTACAACCAAGAATATCCTACCCACCATAACTGAGTACAATTCTTTGAGGGAAAAAATGGACATGTAATGAAAAGCATTCCTGATGAAAAGACAAAATCTAAATGGAAAAGTTGACTTTCAAATAAAAGACTCAAGAGAAGCACAAAAAGGTAAATATTAAAGAGAAATAATAAGGAACTTGTTTGCCTTTCTATATGGAAAAATAATGTGTGGGACTTCTAAGAAATGTATCATTATTAGGGAAGTTAGAAGGATTCTATATAGAAAGGCAGTGTGGGAGTGAGCTGATTATTTTGGGATGATGTAAAAAAAAAAAGACAAGGCAAGAAAGAGAGATGCCCTGGGGAAAAGGGAATGGGATAAGAATGGGGAAAACTTATCTCTCATTAAAGAGGCATGTAACAAAAAGTTTTTATGTTGGAGGGAAATGTTGCCAGCAAGGGGATGAGCAATGCATGAACCCCACTTACATCTAAATTGGTTCAAAGGTGTGCGCACACACACACACACACACACACACTTGGTAAAATAAATCTTTGTTACTCAACAGGGAAGTAGGCATGAAAGAAGATAAGAGAAAGGGGGGATGATAAAAGGGAGGGCAGAAAAAAGAAGATGGTGGTCAGAGACAGGATTAAAAGAAAGAATAAACAGAAAAAAATAAGATAGAGGGAAATGCATATAGTAATCATAATTGTGAATGTGAATTGGATTGAACTCAACCATAAATCAAGCAGATAGGAGAATGAATTAGAAACCAGAATCCAACAATATGTTATTTCCAGAATCACACTTGAAACAGAGAGATACACATAAAGCTAAAATAAAGGGCTAGAGGAGAATCTATTATGCTTCAACGGAAGTAAAAAAGTCAGGGTAGCAATCATGATCTGAGACAAAGCAAAAAAAAAAGCAAAGATAGATCTGATTAAAAGTAATAAGCAGAGAAATGTCATTATCATCATCTTCATTGTTGTTGTTGTTGAGTCATTCAGTTATGTCTGACTTTTTGGTCCATGAGGTTTTCTTGACAAAGATACTGAAGTGGTTTGCCATTTCCTTCTCCAGTTTTATGTAGGCAGGGATTGTGACTTGCCCAGGTTCATAAAACTATTAAATATCTGAGGTCAGATTTGAACTGCAATTTTTCAGACTCAGAGCCCAGTGTTCTATCCACTGTGCTACCTTGCAGCCCTACATCTTATGAAAAGGAACCATAGATAATGAATTTATACCAAATCTAAACATATATATGCAGCAAATGTCATAGCATCCAAATTCTTAAAGAAAAAAGTCAAGTGGATTATAGGAGGAAATAGCAAAATTATACCAGAAGGGGACCTGAACTCCCCTCTAAGAGCTAGACAAATTCAACAATAAAATAAGAAAGAAGTCAAGGACATGAATAGAAAAATAAGATATGATAGACCTCTGAGAAAACTGAATGGGAAGAGAAAGGACTATACCTTTTTCTCAGGTGTACATGAAACCTTCAAAAAAAATTCACCATGTGTTAGGCCATAAAAACCTCAAAATGGAGTGCATAAAAACAGAAATATTAAATGCAGTTTTCAGATCATAATGCAAGAAAAAATATATTTAATAAAGGGTTGCAGAAGGATAAATTAAAATTAATTGGAAACAAAGAAATCTAATCCTAAAGAATGAATGGATCAAAGAATAATCAATAATTTCATTAAAGAGAATGACAACACTGAGACAACATTCCAAAATTTGTGTGATGCAGCCAAAGCAGTACATAAGGAGAAACTGATATTTCTAAAAGCATATATCAATAAAAAATAAGAAGAGATCAATGAATTGGGCATATAGCTAAAAAAAACTAAAGAATTGAAAATCCTCAATTGAACATCAAAATGGAAATCTTGAAAGTCAAAGGAGATTAACAAAATTGAAAGAAAAAAACAGCCATTGAACTAATTAAATAATACTAGGAACTGGTTAGAAAAAAATAAAATAGATGAAACATTAGTTAGATTTTTAAAAAGAAAGAAGAAAAGCAAATTACCAGTATCAAAAATTAAAATCACCAATGAAGACATTAAAGAAAATTATTAGGTACTAATTTGCCCAATTATATGCCAGTAAAACTGATAATTTAAATGAAATGGATGAATATTTACAAAAATATGAACTCCCCAGATTAACAGAAGAGGAAATAGAATACTTAAAAAATCCTATCCTATCCTATCTTAAAAAATACTTAAAAAATGAATAAGCCATAAATGAGCTCCCTAAGGGAACAAAAAACAGGACCAAAAGAATTTAAAAGTGAATTCTACCAAACACTTAAGGAACAATTAATACTAATACTACATAAACTGTTTGAAAAAATGGGTAAATAAGGAGTCCTATAAAATTCTTTTTATGACATAAATATGGTTTTGATACCTAAATCAGGGAGAGCAAAAACAGAGAAGGAAAAATATAGACCAATATCCTTAATGAATATTGATGCAAAAATAAATAAATAAAACATTAGCAAAGAGATTACAGTAATATATCACAGAGGTCATAGACTATGACCAGGTGGGAAGTATATCAGAAATGTGGGGCTGATTCAATATTAAATTGTCAGCATAATTGATCACATCAACAATAGAAACAACCAAGATCATATGATTACCTCAATAGATACAGAAAAGGCCTTTGACATAATATAACACCCATTCCTATTAAAAATGCTAGAAAGCATAGAATTAAACAGGACCTTTCTTAAAATTATAAAATATAAACCAAGAATAAGCATTATCTGTAATGGGGAAAAGCTTGAAGCATTCCCAGTAAGATCAGGGGTGAAGTAAGAATGTCCAGTATCACCTCTATTACAA
Source organism: Vombatus ursinus (assembly GCF_900497805.2). Lineage (NCBI taxonomy): Eukaryota > Metazoa > Chordata > Mammalia > Diprotodontia > Vombatidae > Vombatus > Vombatus ursinus. Next base: position 4,070,981 of record NW_020954867.1, read on the forward strand.
TAAGAAAAAGAAATTGAAGGAGTAAAAAAAAAAAATTATCTCTCTTTGTAGATGATATAATGATTTACTTAAAGAAACCTAGAAAATCTACTAATAAAGTAGTTGAAAAAATAACAACTTTAGCAAAGTTGCAGGACATAAAATAAATCCACCTAAATCATCAGCATTTCTTTATGCTACCAACAAAACCCAGTAGGAAGAGATGGAGAATAACTACAACAATATAAAATACTTGGGAGTCTACCTGCCAAGACAAACCCAGGGACTGTATGAACAAAATTATAAAACACTTTTCACACAAATTAAGACAGATTTAAACATTTAGAGAAATATCAGTTGCTCATGACAAGGCTGAGCCAATAATAGAAATGACAATTTCCACTTAAGGTAATTTAATTATTTAGTTACATACCAAACAAACTATGGAAGAATAATTTTATAGATTTAGAAAAATATATTAAGAAAATTCATCTTGAAGAATAAAAAGTCAAGAATATCAAAGGAATCAATTAGAAAATGTGAAGGAAGATGGCCTAGCAGTTCCAGATTTCAAACTGTATTACAAAGTGGTAATCATCAAAACAATCTAGTACTGGCTAAGAAATAGACTGATAGATTAATGGAACACATCAGGCACATGATACACAGTAATAAATGACAATAGTAACCTAATGTCTGATACATCCAAAGCTCCAAGCTTTTGGGGCAAGAATTCAACATTTGAAAAAATTTGCAAGAAGGCAGTTTGGTATAAACTAGGCATCTACCAATATCTCATACAGTATACTAGATAAGATCAAAATGGATAAATGATTTATACATAAAGGATATCATGAGTATGAAGCATGGAAAAATATATCTGTTAGATCTATGGATAAGGGAAGAATCTATGACAGAATGAGAGCTAGAGAGGATCATGGGAAGTAAAACATAATTTTGGTTTCATGAAATTATAAAGCTTTTGCACAAACAAAACTAATGCAGTCATAATTAGAAATAGGAAATGGGGAAGATTTACAGCAATTCTTTCAAGGCCTCATTTCTCAAATATTTAGGGAATGGAGCCAAATTTAAAAAATAATAATAAAAGCCATCCCTCTGTTGATAATTGGTCACAGGATATAACAGGCAGTTTTCAGAAAAAGAAATTAGAAATAGAAAATTAAAATAACTTTGAGGTACCACTTCATATCTATCATATTGGTTAACACGCTAGAAAAGGAAAATCAGAAATGCTACAGGGGATGTGGAAAAATTGAGACCCTAATGCACTGCTGGTTGAGTTATGAATTAGTCCAACCATTCTGGAGAACAATTTGGAAGTATACTCGAAGAGTTATTAAACCACACATACTTTTTACCCAGCAATACCACTACTAGTTCCATATCCCAAAGAGATCAAAGAAAAGCAAAAAAAAAAAAAAGACCTATTTGTACAAAAAAAATTTATAGTAGCTTTTTTTGTGGTGGCAAGGAATTGGGAATTGAGGGGATGCCCATCAATTGAGAAATGGTTGACAAGTTGAGGTATATAATTGTGAAGAAATAGTATTTTGATGTAAGAAATAATGAGTGGGATAGTTTCAGAAAAAAGATTTATATGAAAAATTTATAGGAATTCATGCAAAATAAAGTTAGCAGAACTATAGCAATATTTTAAGAATGATGTGCTATTAAAGACTTAGCTATTGATCAAGATAATGATCCAACACAATCACATGATGAAAAATGCTATCCATCAGAAAGAGAACTGAGGAACTCTGGGAGCATATTGAAGCATACTTTTTTTTTACTTTCTTAATTTTTCTTGTTTTAATTGTTTGTCTATGTTTGACCTGACTAATATAGAAATATATTTTTCATGATTTCACATAAATAATTGATAGAAAATTGCTTGCTTTCTCAAAAAGGGGGTGAGAGTGAAAGGAAGGGGAAAAAATTGGAACTCAATTTAAAAAAAATCACTGTTAAAATAAGTTTGCCTTATTGGGAAATTGGGAAATACTTAACAAAATAAAATATTTTTAAAAATTAAAATAAATAAATAAATTTTCAGTCCTGCCAATATTCTTCCAGAAATTCCACTAGCGTTAACTACAAGTTCTTTAATAAGTTTCTGCCAGTGTACGAATGGAAACAAACATATAAATAATGTTATCTGATAAATAAAAGAATAAAGGAAAACCTGGCACTAAGTAAAATTAGAAGAGGGAAAAAAAAGATTTGGTGGTGGTGGTGGTGGTGGTGGTGGTGGTGGTGGTGATGGTATGTGTAATGCCTCAGAAACCTTGAGAATGTTGTTACTAGAAACAATAAGTCAAAAGCTCATAACCCATTAAAAGATAAATTCTCCAAGGGTGGGCTCAAAATGCTTCTAATTCTTCATGTCTTTTCCCATAGGACATTTTACAATGTATAAAAAGGACTCAATAAATGTCCTTGACTAAATAATCAGCATATGAGAGGCAACCTTATGCCATAGAGTGCTAGACCTGAAGCCTGAGATCAATGGGTTTAAACCAACCAGTTATGGCCATTAGCAAGTCGCTTAATCTTAGTCTCAGTTTTCTCATCTTAAAAATGAGGATAATAATATTTACAGCACCTGCTTCATAGTTCAAATTAGAAAATGTATATAAAACATTTTGAAAACAATAAAAACAAAAAAAAACCACTATTCAAATGCCATCTATTATATGCGTAAAAGCCTAAATCAGCCTAATAGAGTATATCTCTTGTCTTCTGGTTTTCCTACTTTAACAGTTCAAGTCAATCTTCTAGGCCAATAAGACTATATTTCTTATTCATTCTTATTTCCCACACTGCTTTGCACATACTAGATAATAAATGACTTTTAAATAAAACATTTACAGTGAGTTGAAAATGAAGATGATGTTAATAGTCTAAGAACATGCAACTACCCTCCCTAAAATCCAACCTTAATGATCTCTGTCCAAGGGAATGAAAAAAGTATGAATATGATTTCCTAGCCAACATTTCAGATCTCCAAAAAATTGTGGAGAATGGGAATATTTAACAGTGCCACAGCACTGGAAATGGTCGGTGTTATCCTTGTTGCCATTTCTACTGCCTCCAGACACTTTTCTTGAATCAATTATCAAACATTTATTAGTTATGTTTATAATAATAGTGGCTAGAATTTCTAGAGCATTTTAAGATTTCTAAAGATATTTATATGTGTGTGTATACACACACATATAATACACACATACATACATATACACACACACAGATGTGTTATGCAGTGTTATGCATATTTTGTTATTGCATACATTGTTATGCAATTTTTTTAAGATCCTACTATGTGCCACATGCCAAGTCACTAAGTGTTGGAGTTAATAGAGGCAAAAATTAAAATAATTGCAATAATGATAATATTTATAATGATGTTAATGATACTACTAATAGCATTCATATAATACTTTAATGTTTGCAATGGGCATTACATATGGTATCACATTTGATCTTCTTACAACCCTATCAAGTATGTGTTATTGTTACGCTTGTAGTACAAATGAAGAAGTATACAATGTCAAGAGAGGATATGCATATATAGGATATCAGTAGAGTACTTTGGTTGTTCAACGAAAGTGGAGTCCTTGCTCTTAAGAAAGGCAATGGATAATTAAGAATAATATCATCTCATAAAAAGTGCATATACAATATAAATTCAAAGTAATTTTGGGAAGGCACTAGAAATTCAGGAAAAGCTTCACATAAACATGTGCCAAGTTTTGATGGAAACTAAGGATTGTTAGGGTTAGGTAAATTCTTAGGAGGCAAAGAGGAAGCATCTTCCAGGAATTGTATACTGACAGTGCCAAGGCATATATAGATGGGACATAAGAGTATCCCATATGAGAAACAGTTTAAAAAAAAGTCAGTTTGTTTGAACTGTAATATGAATGAAGGGAGCTAATATGGAATTAACTGTGTGAAGGATGATTTGGAAAAGGGAGAGACTTGAATTAGAGAGATTAACAATGGGGCTATTGTAATTGTTGTTCAAATAGTTGAAGAAGTGTCTGGTTGAACTAGGATAGTGATTTTTTTAAAAAGAAAGATGGAGTTAGATGTGACAGATGTTATAGCTGTAGAAACAACAAGATCTGGCAACTGAGTGGATATGTTGGATAGTATTCATTAAGATTAATAATAAGGCTGCAAACCTGGAAGAATGGGAAGATGGTGGAACCCTCAACAGAAATAAAGAAATTCAGAAAAGAGTTTCTTGGGAAAAGATAATGAGTTTTGTTTTGAACATGTTGAAATGGAAATGTCAATGGATCATCAAATCTGAAATGTCCAATAGATGGTTGGTGATGTGGACCTGGAGCTCAGGAGAGAAAGAAGTAAATTTACATACATCTGGGAGTCATCTACATAGAGATTATAATTAATTCCTATTAATGAGAGAATATATGGAGACAAAAAAGCCTGAAGCAGAACATGGGTATACCTATAGCTAGAGAATGTGTTAAGGAAGATGGACCAGCAAAGGAAATAAAAAGGCAGAGTCAGACAGGTAATAAGAAAATGAAGAGAGCAAGAATAGTATCATAAAAGTGCTGAAAAGAGAATATGATGGAAGAGAGAGCAGTCAATAGTATCAAATGCTACATAAAGGTCAAGAAATGAGGATTAAGAAAAGGCCATATGACTTGGCAGTTAAGTTATCACTCATAGCTTTGAAGACAACAGTTGGAAGTCATATTATGAAGGGCTGTGAAGCAAATGATAGGAGAAGTGGAGGTAATAAACATGAGAGAATGAATGGTCAGATGCTTAAGAAGACAACTAAGATATGATAGTGTCATTGAAGTAAAAAGAGCAGAATATTCAGAGATATATCAAGAAGGAGGTGGTCAAAGGTAGTAGTGTGAAATGCTTCAGAAAGATCAAGAAGGATGGAAATAGAATATATAAACATGCTTACTTACGTGTATATGTTTATAAAACTTATTTTATAATACATGAAATATAGATATTTATACATATGTGTGTGCATATATATACATATATATATATAATATGCATATATACAAACATGAGTGAGTGCATGTTGAGGCAGATATAGATGCATTTAGAGGATCAAGAGGCTTTTTTTGTGACTTGATGACCAAAGAAAGAGCGAAAGAGTTTTAGTTCAGGGGTGGTGAAGGAAGTCAGGTTTCAGGGCAATAAGGGGTGGGTGAGTAGACAGAAAATTGAGTCAGTAAGCATAGACAATTCTTTCTAGAAGTGAAGAAGGGGAGAGATGCAGACTGATAGCTTAAAGGGTTATTGTTGTTCTATAGTTTTCAGTCATGTCCAACTTTTCGTGACCTCATTTGGGGATTTCTTGGCAAAGATGCTGGAGTGATTTACCATTTCCTTCCCCATCTCACTGTACAGATGAGGAACTCAGATAAATAGGGTTGTGTGACTTGCCCAGGGAAACACAGCTAATACATGTCTGAGTCCAAATTTGAACTCAGAAAGATAAGTCTTCCTGACTCCAGGCACGGCAGGCACTCTTTCCACCTTGCCACCTAGCTTAAACAGATAGGTTGTTTATTGGATTTGATTGGGCCTTTGGTTTGTTTTTTAGGGTAGGAGAGGCCTGAACCTTTTTTTTTTTTTTTGGTAGTAAAGAATTCAATAGAGTTGGAGGCATTGAAAATGAGGTTCATCTCACCCTCTGCATCTCACCCTCTATGCAAAATAATCTACTTTGTTTCTTGAACATGGCAATTCATCTCCCTCATTAGAGACTCTGTTCAGCCTGTCCCCTGTGCCTATAATGTTCTCCTTCCTTTTCCCTGCTTCATAGAATTCCTAACTCCTTTAAAAGCTCTACTCAAGTATCTTCTAGATGCCATGGTATCTCCCTCCTACATCCCCGACAAAAATGCTTTTCTGTCTACGTCTATATTTTCTGTCTATGAAATTTATGTTTACTTTTTTGTGTAGATTTTGCATCTCCCCTTCACCACCTCAACCCTCACAGTAAAATGCAAATTCTTTAAGAGCAAGAACTGTTTCAATTGTTGTATCTTAAGTGTCTAGCACACTGTCTTCCATACACTACATAGTTAATAATATGTTTGTCAATTAAGTTGAAATGATTAAGATTAGAACTAAGGGGGGGAATAATAATAATTATGTAGAGAGGTATTGAGGACTGGAAGATGAAAGATGAGGGCGTACAAAAGATATAGCCTCAATTTTCTGAGTAAATGGAAGGCAAAATCATCTTCTGATTCTGAGGGCTTGAAGATGTTCAGAGCTTGAGAAGAAAGGAAAGATTTGAAACAGCTCCTATGGGGAAGGCACTTAGCAGTCAATCAGAGATGACTTGAAGGATTGCTTAAATTGATGGGGGCACTTTTTTTTCAATAGAATGAATTTTTAGAAAACTCAATTAGCGTGGATTTCATGGCTTCTACTAGCAGCACTTGGTGTCAAAGGAGTAGAAGTGAAGAAGGCAATTGATAGAAGATGTTCATCAAGTGGGGAACAGGTGAAAAAAATCACATGTGAATGTCATCAAATATTACTGAAACATAAGAATGTTGATGGATTCAGAAAAATCTGAGAAGACTTGTGTCAGATGATGCAGGGTACAGTGAGCAAAAGTAGGAGAGCAATGTATTTAAGAAAATATTGGGTCAGCATGTCTAAGCATTCCAAAGTAAAACAATTTAAAATCTTTCAGAATTCAGATCAGTGCTATGACTAATCATGACTTCAGAAGATTGATATTGAAGCATGCCTCTGACTTCTTGGCAGAGAGAAGTATAGTCTGCACACTGCTGGAATAACTTATCATAGGGTCAAATCTAAGAAAGAATGGAATTAAAACTGGAAAATGGTTATGGACTAAATTGACAGAGTGAGATCACAGAACTACAGGCAATGATGAAAGTAAAGAATAGAATCATGGATTTAAGCAGTGAAAGGAAATTCAGAATGAGAGGGGTGCTGTGACTTGCCCATGATTATCAGAGCAGAGATTTTAATCCATATCATGTTGCCTTTTCATCAATGCAGTGACTAATCATGACTTTAGAAGAATGATGATGAACACCTCTTGGCAGAGACAGGCTGGAGAGATGCAATTTAAGATATAGCCAGTTTGTTGATTTGTTGTCTCTCCTCATAGAAGAGAGAGTACACCACTCAGATGGTGGATTTGGAAGTGGCAAGGAGATTCAAAGAGTAGCATATATCTTCCTTTTGTCTTTGTGAATTAGTGCAACACAAAAGGAGTTGTTAACATTGGAGAGCATGGCAGGGGTTGTGCTATCTTTAGATAAAAATCAAGGATCATTTTGTGCCAGGAAATAGGAGAAAAATTGAAGAGGTAGACAAGTTTCTTTACAAGAAAATGGGAATTCCATCCAGCACCATGAAAGTAGAGAGCTAAGGAAAATAATAAGGAGGTAGTCAAAGATAGCACTGAAATGAGCAGAGAAGACTATGTGGGAAGAAATAGCAGTAAAGGGGTATTTTTGCTTAGTTGAGATGTTCTTAGTGACAAAATTACAGGAATAGAAGGTTGGGATTTCCTAGCCAGAATGTTGAGAAAGAACCATGAAAGAAAAAGCTTATAGTCAGAATTGACCTCCTAAACTCCTATCCTACCACTGAGATCTAAATAGAATATTGACCCAATGGTGCTTTTCCTGATACATCTTACAGGCATAACTCTCACTCAAAAGAAGGGCAGCAGGCAATTTGAAGTTCAACAAATAGTTATTGAGTGCTTTTTACATTTAAGACAATGTATTATGTTCTAAATATTATGTGAGGTGTTAGGGATACAAAGGCAAAAAGAAAATAGGTACTGCCCCCAAGAAATTTACAGCCTAAATATTCTTTCCCCCTCCACGTATTAGCAGTGATGACTTCTCAAATGAAAAACTCTTGAATTTGACATTAACTAAATATTATATTAAATATTCTATATGAACTCTATGAATCAACTCTAGCTTCATCACATATCCTGAGATTTAAGTGATGTGGGCATAATACTAAAATAAGTGATCTATTCCATTTAAGATAAAACTAACCCAGCTATTTGCTTGGCAGCATGAAGACAAAAAGAAAAAGAACTTGTCTACTTTCCCTTTCTAACTCCTTATTTTGTCTTGGAGTACACATAGCCTAAAGGCTCAAAAAACTTCCAGCTGCAATGTTACTTTTTCTTGGGATATCATCAGCAGCCAGTACTTTATATAGTGTTTTTCCAAATTTGAAAATAGGTCCTACATTAGCAGTAGTCTATACTTTTTTGATTGACCCTTCTAAGGACCTCAGTACATATCTCACCCACTAAAGAGAAAAGCCAGGGAAACCCAAATCCCTGGAGTTTATTTAGCTAAAATAAAACCAGTCATAATGGTTCTTTTTGCTTCTGATATCAGCTAGCCTGCCCTTTCCCCAGAGAGGCAACATATAAGATTGCCATACCCTCCTTGTAATCCACACTGGGATCCTGGACTGCAAAAAGGATGAGAGAATTACTTTTTGTTCCAGCTCTTTATTTTCCCTATCCTTCACTTTATCAAATTCTTCACTGAATAATGTTAGTATTAAATGAAACTCTATGCAAATGTAAGGTTTGTTCACAACTTATGAGAATGTGCTATCAACAGAATCTATTGAAGATTATAACCCCTTAAGCGAATATTCAGTTTGGGAAAAGGGTTTAGGGCTTCTCTGGAGAACCCATGTCAGAATGTTATCTTGTGATGCAGCAAAATGGTTCAAACTCTTGCCTGTGATGTCTGCATTTTTCTACTCCTCTCCCTTTCAGTTACCTCCAAGACAGCAGGTCAATTCAACCCCATTTTATACATGTCTTTTTTTTAAGTGAATTGAATGTTCCTGACAGGTGTCAGATGGAAAACCCCTAGAAACCAAAGTTTTCCATTTTATTTCAGAACAGTTCTAGCCCAGACACCTGTTCCATGTCCCCGTCCCTGTCCACATCCACATACCACAACTCTGACCCAGAGAGCAACTCCAGGAGGAAGCTGGTAATTCAGTGTACGGTCTATTAAATCTGTGATTCTCTATCAGTCTGTCAACAAGGGTGTCACTAAATGCCATTAGTGATGATGTTTCTTGTGATGTTAATGTGTGTTCACTGTAAGTTGGAGTGAGACCGCCAATTCATTAAACAAAAAGCCCCCAAACAGTCATGCAAGTCTACTAACTTTGACATGTTCTTAAATGTGCTAAAAGCCCATACACCCTCCCTTTAGGGCTGATGGAGAAGACAAAAACACCTCTGCTCTATTAACATTGTTTTCCTTTATTTCCTATTGAATTACTTGGATGAGTTACCTTTAATACCACAGCATCCACAGCCCTGCCCCCCAACCATTAAAAAAACCTATTTTAAGTCCAGCAATTCACAACCATGAGTTTGAAAAAATCATTTTAGCATGTTAGCATGTTTCTAATTGGCACTAAAAAAAAAGTCTTACCAACTCCAATCCCAGCCCCACACATACATGTGTGGATTCTAGATACCAACTCTCTCAAAACTTAGAGACAAATCAATTTCTTTTATTCACCCAAGGGAGGAGACAGTGCTATCTATGACTGACTTTTCCATTCCTGTGCAAGCTGATCCAACTTGTTTAGGTAGAGTGACAAATAAAAATACAGCATATGAAAGGGGGAAAAAGGTCAATTCCCTATTAGTCTTGTTCTTTTTAGAATTACAGAATTATGGCTAATCATTAAAAGAGTAAATGAGACCTTACTGAAACAAATGAGTTTCTCTGATTAAAATGCCATGTGTGCAGACTGACAGATTGCTAAGGGAAAACCTTTTTTTTTTTCCCTGTTCAGGCACACTACTGTCTAGTTGAGTTATCACTTAGTCTTGGATAAAGAAGCAGCTAAATGTAAAAAGTTTAGGGTCAAGTGAAAGCTACCTGAACCTTTCTGGGTAATTAGGTTGGATTACATAAAGCAAGCGTGCATTCATTAGGTACAATGATACTAAGTAGCTACTAGACAATCATCTCCCTATACATTTCTTTTGACAGCTCATAATTTCCTATTAACCAGATAATTATTTATTGAGGGTGGGAAAGGAACTGTGAAAATAAGAACCCCCAGAAAACTGTGTTACTCTAAGAACATGGCTGCTAGAGAGTACAGTGGATAGAGCACTGGGCTGGAAATCAGGAAGACTTCTCTTCCTGAGTTCCAATCTGACCTCAGATTCTTACGAGCTATGTGACCCTGTGCAAGGCATTTAAGTCTGTTTGACTCAGTTCCTCATCTGTAAAATGAGCTGTTGAAGGAGATGGCAAACCTCTCCAATATCTTTGCCAAGGAAACCTCAAATGGGGTCACAAAAAGTTGGACACAACTGAAACAACTCAACAACAGCATGGTGAATATATCTAGTCAGTTGTCTATATATAGATAAATCTATAGCTATAAAATTTCTAGAATCCACAGAGAGCAAAGAAAGAAAGCAACTGACAGATGTGATAATGAGGGAATATCCCTTGGGGTCCCATGCTTCAAAATCATCATCTCAATACCATTCAAAATGCCTTTTATCTTCATTTCTTTGAGTTTCAGAACTTTTTAAAGTCAATTAATCAACAAGCATTTATTAAATACCTACTAATTACCAGGCATTGTACTATGTTCTGGAGATATAACGATAAAAATAAAGAGAGAGAAGAGGAGAGAAAAGAAGATGAGGGAAAGAGGAGGAGAAGAAATAGTTTCTGTCCTCATAGAGTTTACTTTCTATTTCATTAAAATCCAATTATTCCTGACAAGTGTCAGATCTTAACCTCTAATCAGCTTAAACCTCAATTTTAAGATGTTAGCAGGGATTAGCAGAAGTAAATATAGTATAAATACTGAGATCACTGGACTAAGAACACTAGAAGATAGGAAAGCAGGCCTCTTGAGGAAAGCTAGAGAGAGCTAAAGACAAATGCAGGTCCAACTCAACTCTACAAGTGCACAATGTAAATAGTATAAGTTTGGTAAGATACAAATTTAAAATGGACCAGCTTTAAATCCCTTTAGTTAGGCATCACTTTTCTCCTGTTTCCATGGTCCCCAGATGAAGTGTGTGTAATATGATCTCTAAAATCTAAATACATTTTCACTGCAGAAATCCGTGGTGATCTTGTTGAAGATTTTGAAAAGCACATTTTTAGCCATTATGCTGGGGTTCAGAATCACAAGAAAGCAGACAAAATACCAGCTATGAAGCACAAAGTGAGATATCAATAAATTCTAGAACTCTGTTTTTCTCAACCAGAATTTTTTTTTTAAGTTTGTCCCATGTCATGACATATGTTTGTGTCTTTTTGGAGATGATGTGGGAAAGTAGCCAAAAGTAGTTGGAATTATTATTTGCTTTGTACTAAAAACAATTTCTATAATAAGTCTCATAATTTATTCTTTGAACCACGGCCATCTCTGTTTTTGGTAGAGAGACCTTGACTTTTCATTGACAATAAGGTCTGCATTTCTCACTGAACCATAATTTAACTGAGTCCCCTCATTAGACTCACACTCATGTGATCCAGCCAGTGAATAGGGAGAAACACAAATTACAAAATAAGGCAGCATTAATGACCCAGTAATTGAAACAGTGGTTTGGGAGTTGAGCATCCTGGGCTGTGTTCATGAATTTGCCATGCAGTCTTCAGTTTGAAAGCTTAAATTCTCATTGCCCAAGCTTTGCCATCAGTAGAATGAGAAAAGCAAATCTGTTTGTGATGCCAGATCTTGCTCTAACTTTGCAGCATGGCTCAATTTTTACCTCCAAGGCCTGATACGAAAAGAAAACTGCTTGAGAGTATTGTCAGACTGGTCCCACAGAAGGGTTGTGCCAAAACATTGCTTTCAAATAAACAAACTTCTCTGCCAAGGTCTATTAAGATTATACTTATGCATCCTACATCTTCTCTGTATGTGTTTCACTTACCTTCATGCTTCTTGATCGATGAGGAAAACAAACTTCAGAGACATGTTAAGAATGATTCCCATATAGATTTTGTGCTGGAGAATAAATGGCTAATCACAGAGGGACTATTTGCAAGTGATCCATCGTCACTGGAGAAAAGCATAAAAGAGTCTATCTTGCCATTAAAACTCCTTCATAGTGTGAGTGGTTGCTAATTGTATACACACATATACAAATCAAAGTTCGTTCAAGCATGGAATTGTTAGCCACCATGCCAATAAAATCTACATACTATATATTTTAAGACCTTCACAAGCATTAAAAAAATAAAAAATAAAATAAATAACAGCAAAACACATAGTAGTTTTATCTAAAACTTTTTTTACATTGAAAAGAACCACATTAGCATAATTAGAGGGTGGAGTAGTTCTGGAACGATCTTACTAACAAACACATTCTACCAATACCAAGGCATATGAGTCAATTGAAATATGACCAAATATAGTATGTAAGGCTCTATTTAGAGGAGATAAATTTCCTCAGATAACAACATAACTTAGACTATATGAGACCTGATCATACAGTTACTGAATTCTAGAGATGCACATGGCCTTAAAGGGCATCTAAACCAACCACATACTGATAACTGGCAACTCTTTGTTGCTTCACGCAAGGAGGCCTCAAAACATTCTGAACCAATTCCTGGGGTATGGTTTAAGGGTTATCTATATGCCCATGGCTGAAAAAGCTATTTTATAATAGGTTTTATGACATAACTTTTTACCTCCTCAAGACATCTGAAAGTTCTTTGAAAAATGAATTTGAGTAATTATTAAGAATTGAATGAATGGATTAGTGAGAATGAGAGTTACATAAATAAACAGAGTAATGGATATTTCTGTTCAATAGCCATTGCAAGGCTTCATTATATACCTTTCACCTGGAAATATGGAAGGACTAGAGAAACTTAAATTTATTTCCATGATATGTTATCTTCATTTTCCCAGTTAAGAAGCTGAGCCACAAGAAAAGAACAGTTGGCCTGATAGCCCACCCCTTTTTCAGAAAAGTTGAAACCAAAATGTGAGTTTCAGCCTTCGCTTCAACCTGATCCCAGACACAGACATGCAGACAGTGTTACCATTCACCCTTCCAATGATAACAAAAGTAACAGAGGGATAACATTCACCCCAACCTGTGCCCAGCATATTCCCAATCATTCTTTCTTACCTGTCCTTACCTATGACCTCAAAGAAGAAACTGCTATTGATTTGATTTTTAAAATCATCTTATTGTCTAAACATTTTGAAGAAGCTGTCAGTTGGTCTGTTTGTCAGTTTGAAGAAGCTAAATAAATCATTCCTCCTATCTCCCATTTTAATCTACAATTCTAAGGCCCTATATGCACTAGCACATTTCACCATACATTTCCAAATGTCTTAATAGCTGATATTATTAGGGTATGTTTTAACCTCCTAATCTATTTCTTGACTAATGTACATCTTAAATCCTAAATCCCATAATTATACCAGTATGATTTTCAAGCAGAATAAAATATAGTTAGAACTTATTCCAGAGACGCTACAAATAAATCACAGGTAAAAATAATGGGTACCACACAATGTAGAGCTCAGAGAAGCTGGGTAATAATTACTTTCAAAATTTATTGAGGGCATAAAATATAGATATATGTATGAAGTTATGTATAGTTTAAAATCAATTTATATTGAATTCCCTAAGAAATAAATGATTTAAGTTTAAGGAAAAATACATTTTGTAACCAAAAGAAAATCCCAGACTTTTAAAAAGTCTAATATTTTATTAGACTCACAAATGACTTTCTCTGATAAAGTGCAGCAGAATGACCGTGCAAGAAACTGGTCTTTTTCTTTTCTTTTCTATTCTTCTTACAAACAATCAACCCCTCCCTTTTTTCTAAGCTAATTTAATATAGACAAGACTTCCCTCTTGTGGCTGGATAGTGCCACTTTATACCTTTTTTTTTCCCTCACAGGTGATTTTTTGCATTTCAAAGAAGGAAGGTGAGGAAACATAAAATAGATACTCGATAACAATTGGGGCATGGAAAGAAGAGCTATAATTGACTAGTCACATTCCAGTGGCATAACACCTAAAATTATCCAAGCACATACATGTTACTTCTAATAATATGTGATCTAAGACTATTCCATTAAGTGATGTGATCCTATAGATGGGCATGGTTCACATTCTCTGGGCGGACAAGTTCTTGTGGATGCTGCCACTGTCACACAACATGTAATTGCTGCAAGATACAGAATGCTTTCTCTCTGTGCTCAGCAGATATTTTTTCAGCAGGATTGCAAATGGAAAGACTTGAAAATACCATGCATTTTTAATAAAAATGTCACTTTTGAATCACAATATGACTAATTTTAGTGAAACATAGACTTCATAAACTACAAGTTTATGTGTGTTATATGTGTTCTGAGATGAAAAAGATTATTTTCACCTTGAGGTCATCAACTAGCATACAACAATCTAATTATGATGACATTAAATAGGGTGAAATAGGGAGCTATGGTATTTTACACAATTTAAAATGACTCTCTATTTTAATGACTCAAGAATTTTATAATTTGGAAAACCAGCACTCCCCTCTTAGCATGCAGAAAACAGAAAGAAGGTTAATGGATTAGCTAACATCATGTATTCATCATTCATTTAATCAACAAATTTTTATTCAGCATCTACAAGGGGGATACAAGGAAAATATGATACAGCTTCAATTTATGCCTTGAAAGGGAAATCTGATGCCAGCTACTTTGAACCCGACTTGAACAAGAATATACTTGAAAATATATTCAACAAGTTGCCATCTATTTGTTGCTTGAAAATCTCTAGTGAGGAGAAATCTATGGTCTCCTGAGCAGTCCATTCCATGTTTGGATAACTTAATTTTAGGATGATTTTACTTAGGCTAAAATTTATGTTTTTACAACTGCTTTCCATCATTCCTAGTTCTCCATCTGGGGTGAAGTACAGCTGCTCCCATTCTCCTTTCATGTGACAAATGTTCAATTGTATGAAAATGCCTATCATGTGCTTCACTGTCCCCCACCCCCCCAACTCCTCTCTTTTTCGGGCTAAACATCCCCATTTCCTTCCATGAATCCTCATGAGGTACAATGTGAGGCCATTTTCCATCTTCCTCATCCTCCTTTGGATGCTCTCCTTTTTATCAATGTTCCTTCTGAAATGTGGCACACTAACGAATCAAAAGCTTACTGTGTTATTAATGTGATCTATTATGTTTTTTTTTTTCTAACAGTAATTAGCCTTATATTCCTGGTATAAATTCAGCTTGTAACATCAATATTTAAAAATATTTCCTATAGTCTCCTTAACTATTTTTTTAATATTGTTTCATCAATACTTATTCATGATGTCAATCCTAAAGATTTCCTTTTCTTACTTATATCTCACTGGCTTAAATGTTAGAATCAAGGATGAGTTCACTCCAATTACATAATAGTTTTGATTGTTAGTTTGAGGTTTTCCTCTATCATAGCCTCTTGCCTTCATACTCTTCTTTTTAAAAATAAAAGAAAAGGGAGAAAAGGGGATGATTTAGTGCTATATTTTTACAGTTGTAACAATCAGAGCCCAATCCTCTCCCTTCTCCATCTTCTTCAATTCTATACCTAGATTATTGTATCTTTTTCTTTCTCTCTCTTTCTACCTTTCAGAATCATCTCTCTCTAGCTGAGGTCTGCCTTACTTTTGGCTATTCCCTTCACAAGTCTTTCCTTTCTATTAAACTCCAAACTTTCTGCTCCTTGTTCTAGAGAATATCTCTATTCACTTTATTGTATTTCTAAAATATAATTTTGGTTTTTTCTTTTACTGGCTTAATAAAAGCAAATTTCGTGAGATTTCTATCCTTTTCATGTGCCATATTTATGATGATATATTATTTTGTTATGGTAAAACTATTATAATATCTAGTATAGTCCCTTCAAGCTATTTCTTTCTTTGAATTAGTATTTTGGGCAGTCCAATGATTCTTAAATTATCTTTTCTCTTGTTTTTCAAGTCAGTTTTTTTAGGTCAATTGCTTTGGTATTAGCTATCTAATTTATACTATCAATTTGTTTTCTTTTGACTTTGCTCTACTATTTCATATAATATCATTGACTTTTTCAGTATTTTAGGATATCCATTACATTGCTAAAGTTTTCCATAATCTGTTTTACATTACATATTCTCTCTTCACTTTTCCCTCAAAATGACTAACTTTGACTCCTTATATCTTTACTAATATCATATTTTTTAAATAAATTGTATTGATATATTTTGGATATTGCCCATATTTCCCACTATTTTATTGACTTTTTAATGTCACCTCCATTTCCCAGTGCATCCTTCTGATCACCTCTAAGAAAGCCACAGTTTATGATAAAGGATTAAAAATGAGAATTTAAAGTACAGGAAAATTAAGCAACATATTGAAAAAAAATCTTGAGATTATATGTAATATTTCACACTTATAGTCTTAATTTCTTTTAGTAGGTCTTCCATTCACTATCAGAGTCATTCAGATTACTCCATTCTCCCTCTGTGTGTGTGTGTGTGTGTGTGTGTGTGTGTTCTTTGTGTTTTGACCAAATTCTTGGTAATTTTGACCAAATTATTAGTCTCCTGGAGTTTTCTTCTGGATTAGAGTTTATACCTAAATACTCCTAACCCTATTTGTTTATTCTTCTACTAATACACCATGCAGAAGATAGAGACAGAGAGGAACAGAGAGAAAAATCAATGAAGAGAGGGAATGAAAAGTTCACAGTTAACAAGGGAAGAATTAGCAAGTCACACATAAATGAAAGTTAAAAGACTAGTCTGCCTAAGCAAAGTGCCCTTTCAGAATAATGGCACAATAAAGAATATATAATATATGCATGCAGTGTCTAGTATTTAATCAGCATGAGAGGAATAAAGAAAAAGAGGTTAGAAGTATCTGAATTGAATTTATTCAGATCTTGGATTTTATTGCAGTCAACAGCTAGAGGATATTGTTTTAATTAATGCTAATGGCAAAAATTTAAAAATTAGTCCATGGAGAATTGATGCTGAGTAAAGTGAGCAGAACCAGGAGAACACTGTACACAGTAACAGTAACACTGTGTGATGATCAACTATGATTGACTTAGCTCCTCTCAGCAATACAATGATCCAAGAAAATTCCAAAAGACTCATGACAGAAAATGTTATCTACATCCAGAGAAAGATCTATGGAGTCTGAATGAAGATCAAAGCATACTATTTTCACTTTTTTTGCTGTTTTGTTTTGTTTTTGTTTGCTTGTTTTGTTTTTTGTGGCTTTTCCCTTTTGTTTTGTCTCTTCTTTCACAATGTGACTAATATGGAAATACATTTCCATCCTTGCACATGTATAATCTAAACCAGATTGCACATGTATAACCTAACTTATTGACATCTTGGGGAGGGGGAAGGAAAGGAAGGGTGGGAGAAAAATTTGGAATTCAAAATCTTATAAAAATGAATTTTAAAAAACTATTTCTACATGTAATTGGAAAAAATAAAATACTATTTACAAAAAGAAATAGCCCATGGAATGTTTTCATTGTAGTTAGCTAGTTGGCCTTGTTCATAATTTCTGAATTAGAATTAGGAAAATTTGAGTTCAAATCCTGCCTTAGGTACTTAATTTCCCTGTGATCCCTGACTAGTCACTTATTTTCTCTCAGCATCAGTTTCCTCATTTGTAGAATGGAAAAAATAGTAGCACTTAACTCATATATGAAAGAAATATATAAGTTTTTAAAATGTTATATAAATGCTAACTTTTACTGTTGACTAGGTCCCACAGTGGATAGAGTGCAGGGCTTGGAGTCAGGCAGACCCAAATTCAATCTAGTCCCAGATATTTACTAGCTGTGTGACCCTTAATCTCTGTCAGACTCAGTTTCCTCAACTACAAAATGGAGATAATAATAATACCTCCCATGGCTACTATTTGGCTATAGAAATATGTCTAGATTTTGGCTTAGAACCACAGAGAGAAGGGAAAGAATCCTGTCCAAGTGCAATTCAAGAGCAAGTGTAATAACTGGAGTTAAGCCTTAAGATCAATGTTAGTGCTGTATAAGATGGACTGAAACAAGGGGATACGAGAAGAGGAAAAGACTAGTTAACAAACAAAAAAAAAACTACTGCTTATCATAAGCAAATCACTGTTTGAGCAGGAATTAAACTACTTGGCTTCAGTACTTCTCGGCAAAAGCAGTATTAGCACTACCTTTCAGAAAAAGTAGCAATATTTACCCCCCCAAACCTCCCATCCCCTCACCCTGCAACATCTCTAGTTCAGGGGTTAACTTTTTTTTTGTCTCATAGACCTCTTTGGCAATCTATTGATACCAATGGACTCCTTCTTCAAATCATATTTTAAAATCCATAAAACAATATACAAAGGGTTACAAAAAGAATCAATTATATTGAAATACAGATATTTAATTTTTTTAATTCATAAAACAATATACACAGTGTTGAAAAGGGAATCAATTCTATTGAAAAATGCCTATTTCTTTTTTAAAGTAGACATCTCAGGTTAAGAAACCTTGCCTAGGTCCATGTATAGGTCCAACCTATACTGAAATAAAACTAGCATAGAAGTTTCAACAGAATTGTTTGGTATGAGGTTCAAAGTAAATTTTTTCATCGTAGAGGGCAATGTATAATAATATCCAAAATAAAATTGCAAGGAATTGTAGGTAATATGTTTGAACACATCTATGAAATATAAAATTTAGTGATGGAAACAATTCACTAAAAGGACATTGAAATTCTTAGTAAACTTGTCTTTTTTATTTCAGTGCAAGTTGGCAGGCTACTAGTTATAATGGATCTTATTTATTAAGATTTTTTAACATCATTTTTACTGTGGAATATCTTTGTGGCAATTTTTATATCATTATTCATCAGAAATTATGAATCCTAAAACATGATGACCAAGAATTTAAAGAAAACATTCTTCTTGCAATTCTATAACACTGCAAAATATGTGTACATGTTTTAACGGGAAAAAATTAAGTTTTAAATATAAAAATGAAGCTTCACTTCTGAAGAACAAAAGTACACTGCCAGGAATAAGTAATTCAAAAGAATACTGCTTTTCAGTCACCTAAAAATTTGAAATAGGACACTAATAATTTTTCTTTTATTTTCCTTTAGGCAATCTGTTTCCAGTGATCCATAATTAAAGCTGATAGAGGCATGATTAAATATGCAAAAGTAGTTGAATCTTGCCTTTAGTTGAAATACTATTACCTCTGGATTTTAATGATTAGAAGACCAGAATGTGAACTGAAAAAAATTCACTCCCAGATCTCCACAAAGAGGATTTAACTTAACACTGAATACGAGAATTTATTTTTTTTATCTTTATGATGAATCTTCTTAGAGACTATGCTCTCCAGAGTTGAATGTAGTTATTGAGTTTTGAGATGTTTAAGTTATATTTATTTCTATTAGAAATAAAGTGTAAGGTAATAAAAAAAAATGACCCTTCTTGAAGAAAGTGGTTTTTTGGTTTGTTTCTTTGTTTCTTTGTTTTACCTTAGTACATTGCAGCAAAGAATTTTTCAGAAAGAAATCAAAACTAGTCAAACATTGTGAAACCAATGGACCATATTAGATTTGTGCCACACTTTAATTTACACCTCTTTGAAAATTATATTATGTTAACAAAGCATACAACTGAATAGAATATGAAAGACAGATCAACCAATGTTATTATATTATAAAGTAATTCATATGTTCATTTCCAATTTTTGCCAATGTGATCAATGTGATAATACAGTCAATTTTCTTTAATAAAAGAAGTAATTCAACATGACCTACAGGACCAGGAAATGATATCAACTCTCAGTTATACAGTTCTGTCATTAAAACATTCTATGCTGACTTTACCAACCATATTCCACACTCTCAAACTTTCATCACTAAAACAAATTCTATAGATGAGACACAGAGAGGGTAACAGAGATGAGACACAGACATGGCTGAGATATAAAACAACTCATTACTGACTAAGACAGGATTGGAGCTCCAACCATCCTATTCCTAAACCAGTAGCTTTATACAATTTATAACAGCATAATGAAGTAGAAAGGGAACATAGAAAGAGAAGGAGAGAAAAGAGTGAAAGGAAGTATAAGTTCAAAGACAAGAAGGGAGAATTAAGTGAGTCACATGATGAGAGCTAACAGATTATTCAGACTAGGTACAGAGTCTTTTATGAGTGGTGGAATAATGAAAAGAAATTTACGTGCACATAGCTTCTAAAGCCTGATCAACTGGAGAGAAGAAAAGATAAAAGAAAAAAAAAGAGGTGTTAAGTGTCTGGAAGCTACATACCAACAGAAGACTTTCTTGCAGACAATAGCCAGCAGATATTGTCTTCATTAAAGCTGTTAGCAGGAACCTACTTATTTTTTGATCAAATGCAACTGAGAATGTTGTGTGCAATCATACAATGGAAATCCAGAAAAAGCAGGAAAACTAATGAAAAAAAGCTTCACTTAGTACCAGAACTCACAACAGAACAACTAGCTAATTTGCTATAGTAGTTAACTGCAAGAGTGGTAAGAATTGAGGAACTTGGTTTCAGCATTTATGGAGGTAAAGAGGAATATTCTAGTAAACTTTAAAAATTGTACAATTTGTGTTTCAGGCCAAGAAACAACCAAATATGCACAAAATAAAGATTGCTCTTCCTACCTGAGGACAGAGTGAAAAAATTGCTGAAAAACCTCATCTTTGCTCTGGTTAATCACGGAGAATGAAGTGCTTGCCTCTGTGATACTTAATATGGTTATCAATGACTTGGAAAAGCCATAGACACTACACTCATCTAGTAAGATGATAACACAAAGCTTGGGAGAGAGAGTTATCATATTGTAAGGCAGATTTGTTTGTTTGTTTGTTTTTGGCAGAATGGGTTGTACCAACTCAAGTCACTGCTATTTCTGCAGTTTATAGTATTAGAGTTACCTAAAGCACTAAAAGTTTATAAGCCTTGTCCAGGTTCATACAGCCAGTATGTGACAGAGGCAGAATTCCAAGACTAGATATCTATCCTCTATGCCATGATGCATCCAGACACAGAGAAGAGATTGACTTGTTTTATTCTGCTTTGATAAGACCATATCTGGAGTACTGAGGTTGATTATTCCTGCCACACTTTTGAAGGTACATCCATGAGCTACAGAGGACCCAGAAGCAGTGAGCTGAATGGTAAAGAGCCTTGAGTTAATGCCATTTGAGGACTGGTTGAAAAATAGAGAATAGTTAGCCTGGAGATGATAAGAGTGGTCATTCTAACTCTCATTAAGTCTTTGAAGGATTCTCACATAGACAAGGGAGTCAATGTCTTCTGCTTGTCTCCAAAAGGCAGAACTAGGAGAAAACTATGAAAGCTTCAAAGAGAAAAATTTGCTTCCAAAGTAAGGAACAACTTACTAACAATTTAGTTGCCTAAAAGTTGAATGGGTTGCCCCCTGCTCCAAGAGGGATTATAGTTTTAAAGTCTTCATACCAAACCAGGATGACCATTTGTGTAATATGTTCCAAAGGGCTGGACCTGGATGTGCACTGAGATTCCTTCCAATTGTGAAATTTTGTGATTCTGTTTCTTGAAATGATACAAGAAGTGCTGAAATAGGAAAATAAAGGATAATAGGAATGCAAAATGGGAAACATATATCTAAAACCATGTCAGGGCATTGATGGATAGAAGGCTGTGAAACAAGGGAACTAGAAGGAGTTTTTGGAGTCACATCATAGCTTTGAAGGTCTCCTAATAGATGATAGCATTGGACTCTCTGAGAAGAAAACAATCTCTTATACTCCATGTATTGATAATGAAAGTACAAATATTGGTAATACCAAGGCTGAGGTCATAAGAAGAACATTCAGTGGATGAAAACTTCTAAGTCAGGTATACTGAGGCAGACATATAGCAATAAAAAATGAACCATATAACATCCTTCGAGTATTCTGTCTGCCCAGGGCATATCTGAGAAATTAAACAAAGAGTTCCAAGATTGGCTACACTTCATTCTAACAATTTAGCGTAGGGGCAAATGGATCTTTTCCCCAAGGATATATAAAGAACATTTCAAAAATTAGAAAGTCCTTAGCAAAAAAAAAAAAAAATGACAACCTTTAGGCATAGGTGATGTTTTCATCACTACTGCCAAATGAAGGTAGAACCGTCAGAATAAGAATGCAGAGAAAAATTGATTAAGGTTATAGTATAAGATTCAGCAATGACTGGCTCTTGGATAGAAAAAAAAAAGTACAGTTAGTATGTACTGGGAAAACATGTTTTCATAAAGGTACATAGATTTTTTTTTTATTTATTTATTTTCATTTTCACTTCCAAGTCCTCTCCCTCTCCCTCTACTCACTACCCCATCCATTGGAAAGGCAAGAAATAGAATATCCATTATACATATAAAATAAGTATATATGTATATATATATATATATATATATATATATATATATATTCAATCAAGAAAGTTTTTAACTGAAAGCAGGGAGGAAGGGGAAAATGCCCACATAAATCCATAGCCAGATACCATAGAGATAGATTGCAAAAAAGAAAGAAAATGTGAAGAGGAGAATCCTAATAGTTCACAGGAGATGATATTAGGTTAAACAGCTAAAGTTCCTTTCAAGTCTTAGTACTGTGTTTCTATGGTCCTCCAATCCAAGAAAAGGGGTAGCAATATTGCTCATGGCTTCTGTCATCTGCCTATACATACATGGGCAGGTGTGATTAATAAAATAACTTCAAGATCTTAATGAAATTCAGTAAGTTGGACATCATATCACTGCATTTTGATAGGATGTGACTTATGACTTATATTTCTATTAACAGTTGAAACAGAAATAAGTTAGCTAATAGTGGCAGTAGAGTAGCATTGTATACCAATAAGATATATTCTTATATGTATATCCATGAACCAGAAGGAATAAGCAAGGGAGGATAAATGAAGAAAGAAAAGCAACATTGTGGTGAGATTGTACTATGGACTACTAGGCTAGACTATTTATAATATTCTATCAGATACCAAGTAGCACCCAAATCTTCACCCTCCATATATCTTATATTTTTGCTTACATAATACATATCCTCACTAAGCTGTAAGTAAATTGATTAGCTAGGTAAAACATGTGCAGGTGGGTCAAATTGTTATGGGATTGTAAGGCAGTTAGGATTTTTTAAAAAACCCACTGTTTCCAAGGTTGCAATAATTTTTGCCAATTCAATAGTTTATAATTTCTTTCTTAGACCCTATATAGGAGGCAAAGAGTTATATAAATTTAATAAAGCAAAAACACATTTGTCTCATGATGTGGACACTAACCTGAGGTCTTAATTAAATGTAATTGAACAAACATTTACTAATGACCTACTTTGAGCAAACTACGACATTAACCCTGAAAGGTATAAGGTCTGAAAAGGCCAACTAAGAAAGAAAAGCTATTTTTATGGGCCTGGTCAGATATTCAAGGATCAGCTTACCTAAATTCAAGGAGACTTACTATTATTTAAAATTTGACTGAGTCACATGGCTCACATGACCAAAAAGATGGAGGACTAGATATTCTCTTTAGTTCTCAGGACTTCTCAAACCTCTTCAAAATACTAATACTTTATATGAGATAATAAAGCAATTTCAGCTGTCTCCATAGTCACCAAGACCATAAACACCATATGTCACCATAGACACCAATAACTCTAATAAAGTGAAAAAACAAAGCAAAACAACAGCAAAAATTAAAATATACTACCAACAGAGAAGAGTAATCCCTAACTTGTTCACTTAGCATCTCCCTCCCCACCAATCACTTTAGTTCTAGCAGGGCAGCACAAACTAACCCATAAGCTTGCAAAAGAATTCAGCTCTACCCCCTGCCTTCCAATGCCTGAGAAAACCAAAAGAAAGCTGCCTGCAACAGAGCTCAGTCAAAGAAGTGAGGAACAAAGGGAACAGTGATAGGACACATGTGTGGTTCCCATTAAGCCTGAAGGAAAATGCCCAGAATCCATCTGTAACCAGTTCTGTCTCTCCAGAAGTCTCTTGTGGAAGAGAAAGAGATCAATGAAACATGAATTGCTCACCTTGAGAGGAGACTTAGAAGGCTTTGATGTGCAGCCCGCAGTGAAACTGCAATCAAAGGGGAAGGAGTCAGAAAGTGAGTGACACAGGAACATAAGGGGAAAAAAAGTGAAATTACTGAAACTCTCAGTAGGAATATAACATATTTAAAGACCTAGAGCATAAGCAGATAAACCAACAGGGAAGATATTAAGAACAGAAGGAAATATGGATTCTAGAGCAGCTTAATGAGATCTGGCATCTATGAACAAATAAAAAAATATATATAACATCTGATGAACTGGAGGACCCTGTATATTCCAAAGGGTGCACAGAACAAAAGAAAGATGTTCCTGAATGGCTTAAAAGAAAAAATACAAATTTTGAAAGAATTTATGCATTGTACAGTAGAAATAATAGGCATGACAGAAAAAGCTTGAATCCACTGTAGTAAGTCTCTCAGAAAAAAAAATAGGAGAGAGAATAATAAATTGCAAATACAAATGTACTGAAGTAAAGGTCAATTTGGAAGGAGAGGAAAAAAAAAAGAAAGAATGAAAAAAACATGATCTCCATACAAGCAAAAGACAGTGATCTTAAAGGCAGGATAACTTAAGGATTGTTGGTGTCCCAGAAGAACACAAGTCAAAAAACCCTGAATATCATGATGCAAGAAATACTACAAGAAAACTGCCCAAAACTTCTGAATATAGAAAACAAAAGACTAGCTGGAAGAATGCACAGATTGCCTCCAGGGTAAACAACAACTATGAAGCAAATTTCAAGTCACAAAGCAGTTAATTTTAAGAATTCCAATAAAAAATAACAAATTCTACAAGTGACCAAGAGAAAGACCTTCAAGTATAAATGAAAGGAAATTCAAATAAGAAAGATTATTCTGAACCCACCAGAGACTATAGGAAGGAATGGAATCATGTGGTCCAAAGACTAAATAAGCTCAAGATACAACCTAAAATGACCTACCTCGCAAAACTGAGCCTAGTTATTAGTGAAAAAAAAAAAAAAGATGGATATTCAATTTTTAAAAAGGTATTCAAAGCATTCCTAGAGAGAAACTTGGTCTGAACAAATTATTTGCTATCCAAATACCGGAGACAACAGAAAGACAAGAAAGATAAACAAATACAACAACCACAAATGGCAACGAAATAATAATAGAGAGATTTTAAAAGTACACAAGAAGGCAATGGTCAAAGCAAGAGTCAAATTGCAGTGATAAAGGAGAAACAGGCCTGAAAGATTATGGAATAAACCTTATAATACCCCACCTACAGGTGAGTCACTGATTCTCTTGGAACTAAATGACAGAAAGTGAGAGTACATAAAAGAGGAAAGAGGAAGAAGAAGATAAAGAAGATACCTGAGGCAAGGAAAACAATTAGAAGCTGTCTACAAATAGACTGATAGTTTCTTTTTTGGTAGGGAGAGTGCTGACTGAGAAAATCATAGTTTGAATTATCTGTGAAATATTATGCTGATTGATAAAGTCACAGAAGAATATTAACTTCATGTATTAGAATCATTAAATATAAAAAAATTGTAGCTAGAAAGGACCTTAGAGGTTACTTAGTCTGAAGGCTTCATTTTCCAGATGAGTACACAGGTCAAAAGTTCTCTGTGATCACACGGCTAATGAATGACAGAGCTGAGATTAGAGGCCACTTTTCCTAACTCCTAACAGTAAAGTTGTTCCTTACATTGTTTAAGTAGCGATTCAGGAAAGGCATGGTATTCCTTCTAAACAATTATTACCTTGGCTTTTTTTCTTGAGTGGCATTGGCCATGGTGGACAGGCAGGTCCTGGTGATCTACCAGTGGGGTCATCTCCTTGGCCGCTTGGCCAAGCAAGTCCTCCTGGGACAGATGGTGGTTGTGGTTCGCTGCAAAGGCATTAACATCTCAGGAAACTTCTACAGGAACAAGTTGAAATACCTGGCCTTCCTCTGAAAGCAAATGAACACAAACCCTTCAAGAGGCCCTTACCACTTCAGAGCCCCAAGCCACATTTTCTGGAGGACAGTCAGAGGGATGTTTCCCCACAAGACCAAGCAAGGTCAGACTGCCTTGGAACGCCTTAAGGTGTTTGATGGCATTCCTCTACCCTATGACAAGTGGAAACCCATGGTTGTCCCAGCTGCCATCAAAGTGGTCAGACTGAAGCCAGCTAGAAAATTCGCTTATCTGGGACACTTGACCCCCGCGTTAGCTGAAAGTATCAGGCAGTGAATGCTACTTTGGAAGAGAAGAGAAATGAGAAAACAAGATCCATTATAGAAAGAAAAAAAAGATTACGAAACTGCGCAACCAAGCCGAGAAGAATGTGGAAGGCAAAATCCACAAATACACAAAGGTGCTGAAGAAGCACGGGCTGCTGGTGTGAGTCCAATAAGTATCCTCTATGGCAAATAAATAAACAAATTATTATTACCTTGCAATAAGATTACAATAAGCATCTTTAAGGGTGAAAGAACTAAAACAAAGTAAAGACTTTAGCTGGAAGGCGAATTTAGGAGATATTTTGTTCAACGTTTTCATTTTACAGCTGAGGAAATCGAGGTAAAGAATAGTAAGTGATGTTCATATGTTCATATAAGTAGGAAATGTCAGAGGCAGGATTTGAAACCAGGTCCCCTTGACACCAAAACCAGAGAAATGTCTACCCCAAAGTTCAGCTTCCACATGGCTTCTAAGAAATCTGGCTCAGATTTTCATGAAATTTTCAGTTACCTTAATGATATTCCATTTAAGAGAGGAGAAAAAATTAAAAGATGAGCTAAAACCAATTGATTAATTAGCACCTCCTTGCTTGATGTTTTGCAGGTCCACAGTCAGGGAATTACAGTATGACCTCCTAGAAGCAAACACAACACACAGTCATTAGCTTATTAAGCACCATCTGTGTACCAGGCAATGCGCTAAACTTGGGGATAAAAATACACATGTGCACACACAAACACACATACATACAGTCAATCAGTTCCTGACTTAAATGAATTTACATTCTGCTATAGTATTGCATCATATTTCTTGTCCACTAGTGTTTCTCTAAATACTTCCTGGATATTGGGACAAATACAAACAACCTTTCCAACCTCATTTTTCTAACTACCTTTTTTGGGGTCAAATAATCTTGTAACCTTTTAAACTAAATGGCTTTTCCTTTGTAATGCACACATATACATACATACATACATACACACACACACACACACACACCTATACCATCTTTTATAAGTTTTTGCCTATGACCTACCTGAAGAAAAAGTATTTATAGCAAGTAATTTTACTGATACATCATTTTTTAAAATGTCTCACAATATTATTTGTTTTCAAATAATGTGGTTCATAAAATATCATGAGTTTTATATTTCTATTGAATTCTTATGTTTTTCTGCTGCTTAATTATAACTCAATAGTCAATACTACTGGGCCTTAGCCTTTGCCCATTTGGCAAGACCCTATAAAAGTTGTGAACAGTAGATAAGGGGAAGGTTAATACCTTAGAAATCATGGCACTAAAGAAACAGGCCAGTGGTATATCTCTCTTTAGTCCATATTTCACTAGAATAGAACAGTTCTTCTCTCATTGCTAATAGAGACTAGTGATATTTGCTTTCCTTTTTCTGTGGATGTAGACATGCACTGAAGGAGAATTGAGTTATAAACTTATCTTGAGGCCCAGAAAGCCAATATGAAAAGATAAATGTAAAGAAGATGATAAGAACTTTACTACAAAAACAGTTTTAAAAACCTTTTGTCCCCAAAATATTTTTTTTTCCATTTCTAGAGTCTAGGTGATAGGTTGTCTACTTTAGAATCCCAATGACTTAACAAGCAAAGTGGGCTTTAGATGGAGATTTAAAAGCTTCCAGAGAAGGTTATAGGGAATGAAAGTCACCAAAAAATGTAATTTAGTTTCAAACAAAAAAGAGATATCATTTTATCTTTTCTAATCTGATTCAAAATTATTCTCTTGGCCTTAAAAATTCAACAAGGATTCTTAAGGCTTTTCCTGACCCATCTATCCATCTGATTTCCCTAAATGCATCAAATTTTACCTGATTTCTTATTTTCTAACTTTTTGTCAATTGTCTTGTGTTTAGTTTTTGGAATTCTCCAAGAAATCAATCAGCTTCCTCTTCCAGAGATCTAGAAGATGAATTCACAAACATATTCTGTACCACACTACCACAGTAAATAATGTGACAGTTGGAGGCTATTTGTCCATAAGAAATCTACTTTCTTGTCTCATAATTATTATGAAACTTCATTTACACAACTATTTGTTTATAACTATATGATATACATTACTCTCCATTGCTAGACAGATAATAGATAGTTATTGCTTTAGAGCTATTCTGAGAAGGAACTTGAAATATTCAGTGCTTGGAATATAGTAGGTGCTTAATTAATATTGGTTGATTATTCCAGTCAGGTAGGTGGCATGATGGATAAAGGACTGAATCAGAAATAAAAACAGCTAAATTCAAATTGTGCTTCCAGCACTTACTAGCTGTATGATGCTGAACAAGTCACTTAACTACCTATTTCCCAGGGTTCCTGTGAGGATTAAAAGAGAAAATATCTGTAAAGTGTTCTGTAAAACATAAAGTGCTATATAAATGCTGTTATTATTATTATCATATTAAAAATATTCAAATATATCTTGTGATTTCATCAATTCAGGAGTTCCCTCCAATGACTTGGACTGAAACTTTTCCAAAAGAATTCAACATTAAATAATAAGAGAGATAAACTAGAATAATTCTCTGATTCTCCACCCCAATATATATTCGAACAGGAATAGTCCTTTTGCAGGTTCCAGAGAGACTATATTCTAATCCTTCTTCTAATCCCTACCCCTAACATAACAAGAAAGAACAATTCTTCATAACTGTTGGGTCCAGTGGCAAAAATCTTAGGATTTAGCCACATATGATTTATGAGAACTTCTATCTTAGAGAGTTGCCTGGCACGTTGAGAGATATTTGGCCAGAGACATATAGTCAGCTGTGAGAATAATTTTGATACCTCTACTCTGTTTAATCAGTATTTACTCAGACCATTGTGATTTAGTGGGTATCAGCGATTATATTAGAAAATTGAGGAAAAACAGAATTAAGTTTGGGTTGGTTATGTTTGTTAATTCTGTAAGGAAGAGACTTAAGATAAAACAGTCCATTACTTATTGATGATTATAGCATTTATATTTGATTTATAAGTTAGAAATATACTAAATTAGTTAGGCATGAGATAAGAATTTATATTTGTATCAAAAACTTATAATAACACCTCTAAACCCTCCCACCCCTATGAGTCACTACTGCCACTCTTAAGTGACCTTTGCTTTGAACCCACAAGTCCCTTGGTCCCCTAGGATGCTGTTGGTCAAACATTAGTGTTTAATGGCTTGTAGAAGACCCCAAACCTTACAGACCCAGTCTTATAACCTGTAAAAGGCCCTGAGATGTTAACATGGCCTGCAATTGATGGCCTGTAGCTAATGACCTATGAAAGGCCTACTGAAAAAGTGATTGTGATTGATGGACATTGACTTTGACCAATCATGGGAGCTCCCCTTCTTCTGAAGATTAGACAATCATAGAAGTTGTCATGCTTCTGAAGGAATCTCCCAAGGACTAGGAGATGTCTCAGGGATTCCCTGAGGTCTATAAAATCCCCCTGCCCCTGAGCATCAGGTCCCTGACTGTGAGGAAGGTCTTGGACCCAACTGATTAGGGACTACCAATCTCCCTACTAAATTGATTGATTATGCTCAAAGCTTTGTCTCAGTGACTTTTGTTGCAGATTGGAATTTTGTAACCCATACAGCTAAGGGAGTTGCCCATAATCATATAGCCGGTTAAGGGACTTGCCTAGGGTTATATAACAAGTGTGTGTCAAAGGTAGGACTTGAACCTAGATATTCTTAACTCCAAAGTCAGAGCTTTATCCTTAGGCTATGCTGCTTCTCAATTGAAAAAGAAAAAAAGTTTGTTAAATCTAGTTAAATTGTAACTTTTTAAGACATATAATGAAAAATAAAGCAAAAATGAAATATGCATGAGTTTCTACATCTATTTCCCTTATACCCAATTAGTGACATGCATCATGTTAAGGAGAAAGATGTATTCCATTAACCATACTATTACCTTCTTTTCAAATTATCTATACAGCAACCCAAATAGTCAAATGATAAGAGAATTGAGAGTCAGAGGATCAATCTCACTTTGATTTTTCATTCTACTCTTTACCAGGTCTGTGACTTTGGCCAAGTCCTTTAATCTTTCTAGATCTCATTTTTCTCATTTGGACAATTTGGGAACTAAACTAGTTAAACTCTAAGGCCCCTTACAGCTCTGAAACACATGCCCCCGTTACATTAACCATTTCCTAATACAGACCCATCCTCTTCTTTCTGGGTTCCCCATCTCTTCTTAACTGTGGGCCTTCCCTAAGAGGGGAAAATAAACTAATTTTGGGCCATTCTGAAGTATCAGGAAATAAATACCTAAATGACTCAGTACTGGGTCTTCAGTTAGCTCAGAGGACTAGAAGAAGGGAAGAGATGAATCTCAGAGGATGAGATTGAGAAGTGTGAGGACTCAGAGTTGGAGTATGCATCAAATGCTGAGAGAAAGGGGATTACAGGAAACATGCCCATTACTTATCTCAGCTCTGTTTTATTGAAGGGGCATCTCTCTCAAGACTGACAGGGAAGCAGAAATAATAAGAATCCTCGCTGGGTGCTATGCCAGGTCTTGTCAGTCAGAATAAGTTGGAGCCTCAGAGAAAAGGATATATACCTTTTCTCAACTGTTATTCAACTGCAGAGTCTTTCAGCCAATGATTTTCTCTTTCTACTCCCTCTCATTTGCATTCTCAGGGATCTTAACTTAGAAAATGTAAAAAATGCTATACGTATATCAAAAAATCAATAACTAGAATTTATTAAGTACTTTCTATGTGTCAGGCAACCAAGGGTTACAAAGATAGTCCCCTGCAGTCAAGGTGATTACAGACTAGCCAATGTAATTCCCATTTCACCCCTCCATGCTAATGATTCCAGGACTCCTCCTCCAAGTATTGAAATCAACTTTCTCTGCCTATATATGATTCTTGTCTAGCTTGGATTTGGGTAGGCCTGAAGAACCAACCCGATCTCACCTACTTCTAACCATACCAATGGAACAATAAGGGAGCCTTATAGCACAAGCCTCAGGTTAACAAAAGAATTATTTGAGAAGAAAGAATATGCAGTTCATAAAATGACTAAACTACTTAGAAATTCCTGTTACCATTTTCCTGCCCTCTTCCCAACCCCACTTCTGAGGTCACAGGGATTTAGGGAAATCTTAAGAAACCCACTTAAGGGATTTCTTGCTCCCTTTTCCCCTTTACCCTAATCAAATAAATATGTCATGCTGGTCATTTATACCTTCAAATGAATTAGTTTGAGTTAGGGTTAGTCCAGCTAAGGCTGCTAGAGGTCCATTCCCAAACATGTCTGGGGTCCTTATGCAATTGAAATAGTGCATGATACATTTACAACAGTTTTGTTTTCCATTACCTCTTTTGGATTCCTTGTACTTTACCTAGATTGTAAATTCAATAAGTTTAAGGGAGGGAATCATCCTGGGAACATAGTCATACTTTGTTGGGTTTTTTTGTTATTTGTTTGTTTGTTGGAGGGAACAACATTCCAAATCCCCAAACACAACAGACTTAATGAATGAACTTTGAGCACATGCTTTTTACGTGAAAGTTAGAAGCTGCCACTGTCCTCTAATACAAGCACCGGCTGAAACAGTCTAAGAGAGAGAATGCCAGATTTTACAGGAACTCCCTAATCAAAATCCTTCTTGACCTTTATAACTCAACCATTTAACAGTTTCTGTTCAACTCACTTCTTTCTGAGTACTGACAGAAACTAGGAATAAAATAGCTACCCTGAAAGCTCTTCACATAAAATGAACAAACAAAAAAGAAGAAAAAAAAAGAAAAAGAAAACTCAGCTTCAGTTATTCCAAACTCAATTAATAAACTTTTGGGATTACCAGAGTGAACATTTTTGCCAGAAAAAGAAAAAAGAGGAGAAAAAAGTGCCTTTAGTACACTTTACAGTGCAGATTGCTGCCTGAGATCTGATGGAATGCTAATGGAATCTTTAGGCTCCATTGTTGTACTGATGATTTCCAGCTTAAAAAGCCAAGCATGCTTCATTCATTCAAGGTTTTCATTATTAAGCAAATTTCAGATCATCAGTGAAGTCCTTAGTCGCATTTACTTTAGATGATTGTGACTGTGCTGTACCTGAACCGCCAAGGGCATCCAAAAGGAAGGGAGGGAGGGAGAGAAGGGAAGGATAAAAGAAGGTGGAGAAGTCAGGGAAGGAAAAAAGAAAGATAGGTAAGAAGAAAGAGAAAAGGGGAAAGAAAAAAGAAGGGAAGAGTAGAAAAGAAAAAGGAGGAGGGAAAAAGGAGACAGAGTAAGGGGGAAAAAGGAAGGTAGAGAGGAAAGGAAAGGTGAAGGGGCAGGATAAGGAGAGAAGAAAAGAGTAAAGAAGGAAATGGTTGAAAAGCCTAAAAAAGAAAGGAAAGAAGGAAGGAAGGGGAAAAGGAAGGGAGACAGGGATGAAGGGAGGAAGGGAGGAAGGGAGGAAGAGAGAAAAAGAAAAAGGGAGGGAGAGATAAAGAAAATAAGGGAGTAAGGGAAGAAACAAGGATGAAAAGATGGATCTGTTTCAAAATGAAAAGCTCTTCTTGATTTAGTTTCATCAGAGCCTCAGGAAGTCGTCGAAGTCCAGGTGTCACGATGGTGAAAATGACCAGACAAAATCAAGGATTTATTTAATTTGCAGGGACTCAGTTGTTGAATACAGACCAAGTATACATGTTGAGAGTTCTAGTTCTAGTTCAGCTGAATGCCAAGACCTTCCCTTGCCTCCTTTTTTCTTTACAGAGACAATACTCTGTTCATGGTAATTGCAACTAGCCTGGTTTGAAGAGTCTACCTGATTTAAGAAGATGGGAAGTTGCCCTGGTGGGGGCTTTTTATAGGGTCTAGGAATTTCTTAGGGACCAGTCACCCAGTGTAAACCATCTAATAAGCATGAGATGAAGAAAAGTTTATGTTCTATCTGCCTATTTGGAAGAGGGCCACTGTCCATGACCATCTTTTAACTCTGAGAGAAGTGGTTATTTTTCTATTATATTAATAACCAAATTAGGATTGAGGGGTTTTTTGTTTGTTTTGTTTTGTTTTGTTATGCCCTTTCTATTTCCTCATTTAAGGACCAGCCCTTATAGGTCAGTCAATCTCTGAAGGACAGGGTTTATGATGAGATTGGCCTAATCCTCTGGGAACATTCTCCTCATTCTTGGATGGGATCCCACCCAACTAAGAGAATTTACTTCTGATTAAAGTATAAATAAAATCTAATCTAGTTGAATCCCAGCCCTAAAGCATTAGGCTCACAGCCTTGAAAAGTCCCCCATACTCCAACCCCATTGTTCAATGGGAATGGTCTCAGTGGAGATTGATTCTTTTGTCCAAATAGAGGGAAGCAGCTGTGAGTCTCATGATCAAGTCAAGATCTCAGGAGGAAGAGCTGAAGGCTTTTAGCCCTGTCCTCATGAATATGTCCACCCTTTCATTAATTGTTCACCAATCTTCCCTGATTTTCACCTGTCTGGGACACCTCCTTTTCCAAAGGTATTTAAGCATTCAGAAATATCTATGGTTTTGTTTTTGGTTACTGAGATAGACCACTGACCATCAATTTATTGACTATTTGCTAATCTAATTAATAAATTATTAATTACCCAGGAACTCTGTCTCTTAGGCTTTTCATTCATCTCAACTCCCTGTAACTTGTAACCCTATGGGCTCTACAATCTAGGAAAACACTTCTTGCAATTCTATATGTTCTCCCTCAGACTTCTTTCTTTCTCCTTACCTTCTAGTTTCCCTTTCATTTTTCTTTCCCTCTCTCCCCTCTCTTTCTTCCTATTTATCTTTCCCTTTTCCTTACTTTCCTTCTCCACTTTCTCCCCATCCTTTCCCTCCCTCTTTTCTTCTCATGTAATATGAATAGACCTGGCCATAGTCTACTGAAATTATTCCTTTATGATTTTTGAATGCTTAAAAGAAATCGTGAGGGGCAGCTAGGTGGTGCAGTAGATAGAGCTCTGGCCTTGAAGTCAGGAGGACTTGAGTTCAAATCCAGTTTCAGACACTTGACACTTACTAGCTGTGTGACCCTGGGCAAGTCACTTAATCCAGATTGCCTCACCAAAAAGCAAAAAAAAAAAAAATCCTATAGGGAGTAGCTAGGTGGCACAGTGGATAGGGCACCAGCCCTGGAGTTAAGAGGTCCTGAGTTCAAATCTGGCCTCAGACACATAATACTAGCTGATGCGGTCTAGAGGTTCATGGGTGTTGGGACCCCAAAATCACAATACCCAAGTCCTGTCAGAAAGAATTCGACCCAAGCCCTCCTGCAGCCAAAAACAAAGTTTATTGAAGATTTTCCATATTAGCTAGATTCTTAAGGAATCTGAGCATCTGTGGGCTATTGGCTAGATTGTGAAAATCTGCACATCTTTATGGAGACAAGATGGACGTTATATATAGGAAGACTGTGGGAGGGATCTAGGAGTGGCCAAATAGTCCATGAGGTAATAGAATTCCCAAGGGTGGGAAATGGAGCCTAGGTGGGACCAAGGGTGGGAAGTGGTCTGGGGCCATAGGGAGGCAAGACAATGGAGGGGAGATTGGGTGTAGCCACAATGAAAGGCCAGTTGATGGAATTATAGCAGCCAGAGATTTGGCCATGTGGGAAAGTACAGGAGTCCATGAGGTAATAGAATTACCAAGGGTGGGAAATAGAGTCTAGGTGGGACTAGGGGTGGGAAGTGGTCCGGGGCCTTAGGGAAAATCCAGGGTTTTTCCCTTCTGGGGCCCAGATTCCAATGCCATCACTAGCTATGTGACTCTAGACAAGTCACTTAACCTCAATTGCCTAAAAAAAGATAAAAACAAAAAACAAAACAAACAAAAAAAAACCCAGAAATCCTGTATTCTTTATTGTGTTCAGACTGAGATAGCAAGTGTTGATAAGATTGAAGTACTTTGTTTTCCCTTGCCACCTCAAGAACACTGTTGAGGCCTATGCTGAAAAGTTGGATGAGAAACAGATGCTCTTTCTCAAGCTGGCTGTGGTCAACAGTTAAGTTGAGGGAAGCCCAATTCCATAGCAATGTTCTTTTGGCACTCATCACTAGTCAGTCAGGAAGGCAACAGCTACCATTTATCAGTTGTGGGCTCCAAAGCACATCTTTTGCCCATTACTGGAGAAGCTCAATAATTTCTGAATAACCTTAAATCACTGAATCTGTCACAACGAGAAAGTTCAAGCCAAAGACTGAGAGCCATGAGAAGCTTCTACTGATGGGGTTGGAATCTGGGCCCCAGAAAGGAAAAATCCTGGACTTTCCCACATGGCCAAATCTCTGGCATTCCCCTGAGGCTATAATCCCATCAACTAGCTTTTCATTGTGGCTACACCCAATCTCCCCTCCATTGTTTTACCTCCCTATGGCCCCTGGCCATTTCCCACCCTTAATCCTAGCTAGGCTCTGTTCTTCCTTGGCCATGAGGTCCAGATCCCAGGAGTTCTGTTCACCCCAGATTACTAGCCACTCCCATCCAGATCTCCTTAGGCCCTTCCTCCAGTCACCCCAAACTACTTGGCCACTCCTAGATCCCTCCCACAGTCTTTCCATATATAAGGACCATCTTGTGTCTATTAAGATGCTCTGATTCTTAGAATCTAGCCAATAGCCCATAGATGCTCAGATTCCTTAAGAGTCTAGCTAATATGGCAAATCTTCAATAAACCTTGTTTTTGGCTACAAGAAGGTTTGGGTTGAATTCTTTCCGGCAGGACGTGGGTGTCGTGATTTTGGGGTTCCAGGACCCCTAACCTCTAGACCGCATCACTACCTTTGCAATGACTACTACCAATGGACTTAAAAGAGGACTCATTTCTTCTTACACTATTCTAATTTGGACCCAGCTATATGCTTTCTATTCTATTTGTCAGGCAGAAATAGAAGTCTTAATTACCTGGAAGTTGCATGTGTTTGCACATGTGCATAAAAGCTATTTGGGCTCAAAGAATTATAGATTTGGAACTGGACAGGTTGTTAAGAGACCATCTCATATAAACTTCACATTTTATAGAGAGGAGATTGAGGCCACAAATGTTAAATGTCTTCTCCAAGTTCATACAAGTAAAAAGTGTTAGGGGTAGAATTTTAATTCTGGTCTTCTCCACACAATTAAAATAATTGGTACTATTGGTATGTGACTTCCAATAATTTCCTATTTCACATTTATGTAATAATTTCTATTATTCAGATGAATGTATTAACTATTCCTTGCCCAATTACTTGTCTCAGAACATGCCAATCAGTCTAATTTAATCAAACAAACCAAACCCAATCCAACAAGCATTTCTTAAGTGCCTACTATGCTCAAAGCACTGTTCTAGGTATCATAAAGAAAAGATGTCTTTGCTCTCAATGAATGTACTGATATTTCCCACTAAGCAAACCCTTCTTTTCATAAAGATTCAGTCATACTTTCATATTCCTTCAGGGTGTGCTGAATAAGTATTTCTGTGGATCATTTTAATTCTACACTGTTTTGGTTGTAAAGCTCTCAAACGGCCTTCTTGCTTTTCCCCCTGTCTCTCTTGTCCTCTCCTTTACCTAGCTCTGGATTATTATTGTTGTTTTAGCCTGGAGTCCACAGTCCCTCAAATGGATTGTGAAGAGATTTTGGGATCTATAAATTTTTCTAAAATATATTTTGATAACTATATTTTAATGCAATTAGATTCCTTTTTAATGCTAAGCTTTTTATTTTATTAATTTAAAAGTATGCTGAGAGGGGATCTATGAGCTTCATATAAAGGAATCCATAACACAAAAAAAGGTTAAGCACCACATCTGGTTTAATTGTATAACTCCTTGGACTTTTGTCATGCCTTGTCTCTCAGTTTGGGGAGGCACAATTCAATAACTCAAACAAAAACATATCTGTTGAGCTTTCATTATGTGTGAAACACCATGCTGGGTGTTATATGCTTTGCAAGGATCTCTCTAGCCTTTCTGCTAGAGGAAGGAACTCAAGGGATTTCCTTGAGCTAATTGAATTTCCTTATATATCTTGTTCCAATTGATCTAGATATATGACATTAAGCCTTTTTTTTAAATAAAAAAGAAACCCACCTTATCCTTTGGCACATTGAATTTTATGAATTAGAGACACTTTTCCTGGCCCTTCTGCATATTAACATATTTAACTGCTGGTTAGTAAACATAAACATTCTAATAGGTTCTTCTAAAATGAATTTTAAAAGTCTTCCTGGAGCATCATTGGCTTATTCATATTCATAAAGATGAAATCATCACACCTGCAAAACTTGAGCTAGCTGTGAGGGTGGTAAAAGGCAGCTTAGTCACCACTTTGCCCAAAGTCTACACAGAGCAATAAATGGAAAGGATGATTTGAAAATTCACTTAGTTGATTGCTGTTTCTTCCTCCCAACTTCTTCAGGGGCCCACAAAAATCACATACCAACATCTGGCTCAGATAGGTCCCATAAAGAAAAGGCTACTACTGCTAAATGTAACCAGTGATGTTTTGGCTCCTTTATTTCAAAGTAAATCTCTTGTGGATTTTGTTATTGTTGTTGTCATTGTTCGTGAAGCACAGGGTTTTGTGTAAGGGTTTATTGGTAGTACCATTTCAGTTGTTCTTATATATGATAATTTCATTTAGACTAATTTCACATTTAATGAAGCACTTTATGTTATCCAAATGTGTTAGAGTCATTTAGTAGCTAGCCTTCACAATGTAATGAGATAAGCAATATCTTTCACAATGAACAAAAATAAACAGATTCAAGTACAGTAGTAGTAACAGTAGTAGTAGTAATAGTAGTAGTAGTAGTAGTAGTAGTAGTGGTAGTATTATTATTACTAATAGTGGTAGTAGTAATAATTTACTTAATATAGTGCTTTAAAATTTAGAAAATCCTTTATATACATTGTTTTATCTGAGCCTCAAAGCAATCCTGTGAGGTGCTATTGCTATGCAACTTGGGATTCAGTCATTAACATATCAATCTTGAACAGTAAAAAGGGATGTTAAATGATTTACCAAAAGTCTCACAGCTAGTAAAGAGGCAAAGCAAGATGTGAACCTAGAGGTTTCTAACTCTTAATTCCAATACTCTGTCCATTAGATGACAGTTGTCTTTCAAAAAGACCAAGTGCAAAGTGTTAAGTGTGGGTACAAGGTGTATAAATTCAGAAACCTAAGATAAGGGCAGGAAGGATAGTACTGAGTAGGAATTTGTAAGTGTTTGTTGAAGTTTAAATACCTACCACCTTCTAAATTAGGCTTTGCTTGATTTCCTGGTAGCTACTGCTCCCCCATCTTAAT
The DNA here is from genome assembly GCF_900497805.2 of Vombatus ursinus. Taxonomy (NCBI): domain Eukaryota; kingdom Metazoa; phylum Chordata; class Mammalia; order Diprotodontia; family Vombatidae; genus Vombatus; species Vombatus ursinus. Next base: position 4,109,656 of record NW_020954867.1, read on the forward strand.
TATTATTTTCCCCATTATAGAATGTAAGCTGTTCAAAGGCAAAAGCTATATATTAATTTTGTATCTGTGTTCCAAACAACTAGCAAAATGCCTGGAACATACTATAAAGAGAGAGGAAATGGACCTATGATTTTATTGGTAGAGTAAATTTCCAAGTGAGCAATGTCGTTGCCAAAATAGATGGGCATGTTCTTTTTGGGACTTAAGAACGGCACCCAGAAATTATGTAATCCTGATCCTAATCAGGATCACAAAGTCAGAATGTGTCCAAAGCAGGACTTGAAGCTCTTCCTGGCTTCAAGGCCAGCTCTCTATTCAAAATGCAAGATTGCCTCTCAGAGTAGATGCTTAATAAATGCTTTTTGGTTGATTGATTGATTGACTGATTGATGCCAAGCATGGCAGCTGCTGGTTATTTGGAACTAAGACAAAAAAGATACCTAGCAGTTATCTTCAAGAGCTCTGAATCAGCAAAGTAACATTGAGGTTAATAATGGCAATACAATACTGAAGTAAAGAAATAGGAGGAAAGAATTTTGCAATTGTGAAATCATCTTCTTGTCATTCCCTGTCATGTCACAACTAAGAAGGATGTGGGGAACTTGAAAAGCATCCAAGAAAAGAATTGAAAAGGTAATCAAGTCCCTCCCCGCTTCCTTCTCCCCCCACCAAAAGAAAGAACTGTGTTTCCACAGCTCTCTTGGTCTTTCTCCTAACTCCTGATCTTGGGCGAGGATCTAAAATTTGATCACTGGGAAGCAGTATTTGGATTCACATGTAAAATAATCATCTTCTTTATCTTTAAAGATTTTAACTACCTCTTAGAACTAGCTGGTACTGTTGGGTAAAAGTAGAACATTGAGTAAAAATTGCAAAGAGGAAGATTTAAGCTTGAGATACTGGAAAAACTTCTTAAGAATTCAAACTATCCAAAAGTTAAAGTAGCATCAGGGGTCCGCCTACCCCCTGTAGAGATCTTCAAAGAAAAGCTGACTGACTTCTAGTGAAACACACTGTTAAAAAGAATTTCTATTCAGATATGGGTTTGACTTGAGGTACCTTCAATTTATAAGCTTCTGTGATTATCTAATTACGACTTTCTGTAAGTTCATAGCACTGGTGGACTCTTTGAAAGGACTGTTAGGCTAATTCTCTTCCTCAAGGCAAAAGTGTCATGCCTCTCTTATTCTAAACCTCAAGAGAAGGGAATTTATTAATCAGTCCCCTCCCCCCACCATCTCCAATAATACCATTTTCTAGGTCTGTAGGATCTTAGAATGGAAAGGGAAATTGGGCATTTTGTCCTGTTCACAATACAATGCTACAAATTTTCGAGTCTGTATCAGATCAAATTTTAGATCGAAAAGTATTTTGCCACTTTCCTCTTTTTATATAGGGAAAGTCCTGTTCTATTATGGCCCAATGACAGGGGGAGGTCCCTACCAAAGAAGGGGATGGGTTTCCTTGTCCACCTTTGTTTTCTACCAAGGAATCACAATGGCAAACTTATCCACAGTTGGTGCCACCAGAAACAAGTAGTCTAAACTCTGGTGTCTTTGGTTTGTGTCTTAAAGCAGTCCTGCACAACACATGGCCTGTGGGCAGCCTGGTCAAAGGATTTCAGTGGCCTGGAAAAATGTAGAGTTGCCACTGTGCAGGCTCCTGTTTGTCATATGACCTGCAGCAACCAACCACTGTCAGTCTGTCTCTAGTCTAACCTCTATGCAGAAGTGTAGCTTGTTTTAATTTTGGCCCCTACTTACTGCCAAGTTGTGCAGGTCTGTCTTAAAGGAAGGGGACCACAAAGGTGTCCTAGGGTTGGGTGTGAGCAAACAATCCTGGTTGAGCAGCCTGGTTCATTGGAAAAATTATGTTGGCACTAAGTGGGGACTATTACATGAATCACGTTTTAATAAGGCACAGAGAGTACAGAGGCAGGCAGCACATGGGGAATGAGGTGAATGGCAGATGGTGTGGAGAATAAAGAGAAGGAAGAGGGACAGACAAATAGAGTCACTTATGAAACTGCAGATTGAACTTGGAAGCATTCAGGAAGCAAGAAGCGAGGGCAGGTAGAAGAGTTGCACAAGGTCTGGGGGGGTCTTATCCTGAAAGGGTTCTAGTGGCAGGAGTAGGCTTAACCCTTAACCCAGGCCAGCTTGGGGTTCAGTCATTAACATATCAATATTATCTTAAAGTTATCAGTGCCTGGCTTTACTGTGCATGTCTGGGGCTTCTCTGGAGCTTATAGAACTAGGGTCAGTTTGTGGTACTGAGGGGCTGTTCTGTGAAGGACTATCTGGCTTCTCCTAATTTAACAGATAATCTTTGGGTGTGGCTTCAATTAATTTAGGAGGCAGCTTTCTGCAAGTAGCTTCTATGTTCTATTCTATGTTCACTCTAACTTCCTATTTCTTATTTATTATTATCTTACACTGGTTACTTACATACCTATTTACTATATTGACTGGTGTGGATATTTTGCCACTTTCCTCTTTTTAAATAGGGAAAGTCCTGTTCTATTATGGCCCAACGATAAGGGGAGGTCCCTACCTAAGGAAGGGGATGGTTGGGAGGAACCATAACAAGATATGGTTTCAGTACAGTTCACAAATACCCTCTCTGATATGTCAATGAGCTTTCACCACTTTTCCTTGCTTCCCAGGGATTCAACAGCAATGACTGGTGTTAAAGCAGGTGTTATCAGTTAATTCTGATCTATATTTTGGGTACTTTGGGGATTATAATTGATTGAAAGAGCAAAGGAAAGAAAAGGGAGGGAGTTTGGCTCAATTCATTACTGACTTTTTAAATTGATTGAGTCTTTTCTCCTAGAAAAGCAAGAGCCAGCGTAGTGTGTAGATACAGAGCTAAACTGGGAGCCAGCAAGATTTGGATTCAAGTCTCACATCAGACACACATTGAATATATAACCCTGTTAAAGTCCCTTAAACTCTAAGTGTTCTTGGCAAATATCTAAGAATATAAGTTGCAGAGAAGATGCTTATAGTCATTATGATAAAGAGTTTCCTCACCTTGAAGTTCTGTATTCCAATGAAATCACATGTTTAGTTATTATCTTCATCTCATATAGAAAGAGACTTGCTCTCATGACCTTGGTTGGTCTGTATGAGACACTGATCTGTAAATTTCCCAAAGCCCAAGGGTTCATCCTCTCCTCAGGTGGTTATTAGGTTATAAGAGGCTATCTGGTAAAGCAAAAATCAAAACAAAACAAAACAGAACAAAAAGGTGCCCTTAAATTTATTTACAATCTGTTTCTTATTTAACAGTTAATTCTCCAGAGCTAATCACTAAAGCATGTTATTGGTTCAATAAACAGGTTAACAACCACTCAGAGCTTTTTATTCAGTACTTCATATATTGATGTGCCTTGCACCAATAAAATGATATAGTAGAAAGTGATAAATGTGTCTATGAATGTATACTTTTTCTAGGAAACATTGTCAGCTAATTTATATTCTTAAAGGATAGCACTTACAATTACAAAAATCCAAAATAACAAATATATCCATAAGTTATAGACCATATTATATAAATAAATGTGTATATATATGTATGTATATGCAAACATATAACATATAGCATATAGAAGGGAAAGGATCATAGGTACAAACCACACATAACAAAATTAATTGTGACATTGTTCAGCTGACCTTGCCAAAATCCCTCTCTCTCCATTCTACTCTACCTCTAGTAACCTATTCTAATATTTGACAAACCTGAATGAACTTTGCCATATGTAAAAACTGAATACCTTGGGACTAATTCTCCTCTGGCCTTACTCCAGAGGTGGGTGGGAGAACAGCTAGAAGAGAATGAGTCAGTGAAGTAAACAGATTAAAAATGGTCTTACAGAAACCAAAACTATTATTTAAAAAGAAAAAAAAAAGACTTCTGCCCTCATCACCCAAAGCTGTCAAAATACATTTCATTATGGCACTTCATGGATTTTGTGTTTGGCTAAGAAGTGTTACAACCTGACAAGAGATACTTTTCTAGATAGAGATAAAAGAGTTACTAGTTAGGAAGAACTTTTATTTTATGGCAAAGTACAGTTTCAAACGTATTTGTGTCTTGTCCTCTAAAGTCAGTGGAATTTGTGTGTATATATTTATATATATTCATATATGTATGTGTGTGTGCCATCTATGTGTAATCACTGTGAGATGATATTTTTGTTAAACTGACTAGTCTGTCAATATAGTCATCATTGATTTAGAAGTGAAGCAAAATGAAACTTTGGAATATATGAGAGACAGTATTGGAGGGAAAGAGAAAGTGAGGGGGAGAAGGAGAAAGGAGAGAGAAACAGAAAGGAGAAACAGAGAGAGAGGAGACAGAGGGAGAGGGGGGAGAGAAGGAGAAGGAAGAGACACAGAAAGGGGGAGTGGGGGGAGCTTGAAACCAAGAGACCTAGGTTCATAATCATATAAATCAAATATAACAGATAGATACTTCTCTAAATTCTCTGACATATACTGGCTATGTGACCCAGGGCAGAGCTTCTTAACCTAACTTCTCAGGTTTTTAGGCAATTTCTAAATTGCAGAGAATAGTGATTGCTTGTGCTGTTAGAGGAAGTTCTTCATCTTGGAGTTCCTTGTACCAATGAAATTATGGGTCTAGTCCCTATCCCCGTTTATACAAGATACATGTCAATGTTTGACATTCATGATTGCTAAGAAGCTTGTATGGAGGTACTTGAAGATAACCCCAGAAATGTATCCATAAATTAACTTTTAATGGCTCATGCAGCAATTGCTTTGCAGGAAAAAGTCATTCCTATGGCACAAGACAAGTTGGGTGATTTGAGGAAGTCCTATAGTCATTTTCTGCTGGAAAACAAGAAAATTGAAAAGCAATAGACTGTGTTACTTTACCCCCTCAAAACTGTGTGGGATATTTTCATACATATTTACAGGGATATGTGCATTCACATACTTATAACCCAAATTTATTTTAGAGATTAAGTATGAAATATGAAATGTCACGGTGTCATTTAATTCAAGTATATATGTGTATGACTAGAAAGAACCTTTTTCTTCTTGTTTTGGGGATACTACTACAGAAAATATAGCATTCTCTAACTCGGGATTTTTATGAAAGTGATTAAAGATAGCTTTATAATGAAAACAAACTCTCCTCTTCTCTTTGAAGTCATTGTAAGAAAAGATGACCTTTGCATATGGCAGTTTAAGGTTTCAAAAATACTTTCCTCACCATGAGGTAGATCGTATGGGTATTTTAGTTCCATTTTACAGATAAGAAAATAGGCTGAGTGAGACTAACTCTCTTAGAATGGCAGGACTGGTGCTGGGCCCAGACTTGAATCTAGATCTTTTGCCTCTAATAACAGTGACCCTTCTATGGAACTATTACGAGGCAGGGCAACTTGTTCCGGGGTGCCCAATTAGATTTGGGGGAAGAGGTGACAATGTGCTTCCTCTATGCCTGTCAATACTTCCTGGGCTCTGTACCCAAGGTAAGATGAAGGTCTTTATCTGTCCTAACATATGCCTTCTTCCATGAGGGTACTGTTCCTCTCCTACCTTATTAGCTCACATACTTCCTCCCAGGGGTTGCCCAATGTGAATATATCTACCACCCTTTTCAGGTTCACTAGCTTTCATCTTCCCCTCTTGCCTTCTCCCCAAAATGTCTAATATGCCTGTGCATGAAAGTGTCTCTCCCATCTCCTGGGGTTCACCTCACACCATAAATTTTCTGCCCCATTATCTCTGCTGAGCTTCCTACTTCTCCACCTGTTTCCTGGGGTTGACCATTATACTGGATCCCACCAAGATGCTAAAATTCCGAGTTATGGCTCTGCCATTCTACACCATTATGCTGCCTTGAGGTGTGAAACTAAGAAATTATTGAGTGTTTTTCCTCTGTGTCTAGAGGTATAGTTAATTTCTTCTGATTTCATATGATATCAAATGTATAGTTATAAAATAATGATTTAAAAACTGATGGTGAGCTTTATGTTCATTTTCTCTACAATTACATATCACGTTTTAGCTCTGTCTAGCCAACTTGTTTGACCACTATGTCAGCCAAGTCATTCTAAAAAAGCAATGTGATTGATTTCTGGACTGACTTGGCCATCATAATGGTGGAACAGATTGTGTATGCTGGCATGCGTCTCTTCAAGCCAACCTGTCATCAAACAGTAAAGTTGTGAAACTATCAGGATAAATCATTTGTCCTTCACGAAAGAGAACAGAAAGGGCAGTAATTTCATCTAGGGTACCAGAAGTCTTATGACCCTGTGAAATGTCCTTTTTCAGCTACTTCTTCGTCTCATATTCTATAATAATAATAAGCTGTTTCTGATTCCACTAATATTTGAATATCTGAAAATCAATCTCTCACTCAATTTATTAATTGGCATTTAAGCAGCATGGTATAATGGAAAGAGTGCTGGCATGAGAGTTAAGAGATCTATGTACTATTTATGGCTCTGCTGCTAACTCTATGACCTTAATCAATCAAGCTCCCTGGGCCTCAGTTTCTTCAGATGTAAAATGAGGTGATTAGCTCATTATGTGTCCTTATGCTTTTGTGTGTATATTTTAGACCCCTTTGGCAGTCTGATGAGACCTATGGACCCTTTCTCAGAATTGAAGGAAATATTAAATTAAAGTTAAAAGTTAATGAAAGAAAAAATAGTATATTTTCCCATCTAAATTCACAGACTGCCCTCTCCCCATCCCTCCAAACTGATCCATGGGCTGTGGATTCCAGGTTAGGAAACCCTGGCTTAGATGTTGTCTAAGGTCCCTTTCAGATCTTTCATTCTATAATACAATGCTAACTCTAGTATTTAATCCATTTCATAGTGCTTTACAATTTCAAAGCTTTTGGTAATGAATAATGACAGATACCTTGCAGTAGAAAAATATGAATTGATGAAGCTCATGAGTTCCATCAACTCTTGCCTTTCACAGTTTTAGGTTTCGAATTGATAATTTATTCATTGGATTCCTACCTCTCCTATATACTGCATTCCCAGTTTGAAAACTGGGAGTATCTGAATTTAACTTTAGTAATCTCACCACACTAACAAATCAATGCAAGAAACAATAAAACACATACTCAGAGAAAAATTAGTAATAAAGTGACAAAATATGTCACTGCCCTTTTACCTTCTTCCCCTTTGCCCCCCTCCACCTCCCCAAAGTACCTAAGGAAATGAACTCCTCTCAGTCTCATGATTGAGACAAAGGAATACACGGATTTTGTTTCTTTATATACCCAGAGTATGGTTCTGAATTGGTTTGAGAGCTAAAGATTTCAGTGAAGGACTTACATCATACTAAGGACAGTCTCCTTTCCTTGAGGCAGATTGGTGACGTGATGGGTAGTATGCTGGATGTGGAGTCAGGAAAATCCTGAGTTCAAGTCCTGACTCAGAGACTTATTCATTGTATGACCCTAGACATCACTCTCTTTTAGCTTCAGTTTCCTCATCTATAAAAATGGGGGCCTAACTTACAAGGCTATTGGGATCAAATCAAGTGAGATAATACATGTTAACCACTTTACAAACCTTCAAGCGTTATATAAATGCTAGCTATTATTATTTGGGGAGGCAATTATGGTGTAGTGAATCCACTGGATTGGAATCACAGAGTTGGTTTCAATTTCTGTCTCATACACTTAACTAGCTGTGTAATTCTGGGAAATTGCTTTACTCCTCTGTCCCTCAGTTTTCTAATCTGCAAAATGAGAGGGCAGGGCTCAGTAGCCTTTAAGGTGATTTCCAGCTTTAAAAATCATCTTATGATCCCTGGTAGTCTTCTAATAAACTCCTTGTCTGAATGTATCTTATCTCTCACCCCATGCCTCACAGAATTAGATAATCACAGCCCTTCAGGGACCCCAGCAATTATCTAGCACTGGGGTGGGAAACCTGTGGCCTCAAGGCCACATGTGGCCCTCTAAATCCTCAAGTGTGGCCCTTTGACTGAATCCAAACTTCACAGAACAAATCACCCTAATAAAAGGATTTGTTCTATAAAACTTGGACTCAGTCAAAAGGCTGCACCCAAGGACCTGGAAGACCACATGTGGCCTTGAGGCTGCAGGTTACCCACCACCGAACCGGGATAACCTATACCTGAAAGGACTATAACCTACTGGACAAGTTGTCTTTTTGGATTATCTCCTGACTTGGTTTAGGGCTCAATGAACTACTGTTCTTTCCTTTCTGCTTCAACAGCTCTCTGCTACACAGGGTCAGGATAAATTATTAGTAGTATTAATATTTATGTAGTGTTTTAAAGTTTTCAAAATTTTTTACAAATATTATCACATTTAACCCTCACCAACAACACTTCTGAGAGATAGGTACTATTATCATCCCATTTTAAAGGCCAATAAACTGAGACAGGCAGAAGTTAAGTCACTTTCCCAGACAGCTATTAAATTGCTGAAGTGGGAATATGTCTATTGCTCTACTACTTGGCAGGAATAAATTCTTTCTCAACTATTTCACCAAGAGGTGAGTGAAGAGAAGCCCTCCTCAGTAGCTTAGACAGAAAAAAAAATCCCCCTTTCCCCTCATAGGTTTAACAAGGATTCTCTTTCACTTTACTTTCTTCATCTCTTCTCCTTTCTTCCTTTGTCTCTCTCCCTCTCTGCTTCTCTCGCTGTCTCTCTCACTTATTGATTATTAATGTAAATATTTTGATAAAGCCATTTGAACCACAGAACATGAGAGATAGAAAGTACATTGAACTAGATGAAGAAACTCAAGTTGAGAGATTATCCAAGACTATATAGCTAATGAATTCTTAGATTAACTCATCTAAGGCTGGAAGAGCCTTTAAATATCTAGTCTATATCCATCGTTTTACAGATGAGCAACCTGAAGCCTACAGAAGTCAAGTGATTTGTCCAAGGCCTTCTGATTCTAAATCCACAATTGCTACCACACCATTTTAATCATTATATGAAATTCAACAAGATGAATTGGGTTGGTCCAGCTAGCTCAATGACGATTATAAGGAATAACTGAACAGAACATAAGACCTGTACTACAAAGTAGGCAGCTCCCTTTAGCAGAGACAGGACAGATAGGATCCAATATCTTAGGCTCTCTATACACACTAAAAATGCCCATTAATCAGTGCAGTGTAATCAGCTGGGAATAGCCAGGACTACGTGAAGAGAAGCATCTACCCCATAAGACTCAAGAGGATCTTTTTTTTTTTTAAGGTATCTTATTCCACTAACCTGAAGGAAAAGATTGAGCTCTATTTTTCAGATATATCTGAGGCGCTTCCCCCACAAAACCCATCTGGCGTCTGAAGACATGACTACCAAGAAAGCAGTTTCCAAAGGAGTTGTACAACTTCCATTAAATTCCTATTCTTTTCTCCCTTTCAGTCTTCAAGATGTGTAAAGAAAAATATTAAGAGTACAGTAGTTAAGGCAGACTGTTAACTTGACCAAAATAAAAATCAGAGAATGATATTAACATTTTGAGAAATCACCCTTATCCAGATTCACTTGGGCTTTGGCTTCAATCTGTCACCTGAATGCTTTTGTACCATATGGCTCATGAACCACCCAGCATGCTTGAAAACAGGAGCAGCTTGATTAGCTGCTAATTAACCAGTATGGCTGCAATTTTCCAGGAAATGTGGTAGAGCATGCTGCTTTACCACAAATCTTTGTGAATTTTGTCGGACTGGTTTGGTTTCCTCATTAGGACATAATGCTCATGGCCTGACTTCTTCCTTCCTCGAACATTTATTTGCCTTTGTGTAGATACTGGCTTAGAAGCAAATACTCCATAACTGACTGCTTAGGAATGTTTTCTATCAAATCACTGACCTTTGTAGTGTGTGGCAGCTTGAGAAAGTGATCCATATAACTCCTGAATCACTAGTGAAAGATCATGAGAGTATTTGTCATTCATTCCTGTTCTTAGGCTGAGATTTTATAAATTTGAAGTCTTTCAAGAGAGTTGAACACATCTAAAAATCAAAAACAAACTGATTTTCTTAAAAATTTTACCATATACTCTGAAGGAGACTTATTTTTACATTCCCAGACATTTAACAGAGTAGATTGCACTGTGCATGTTGGTTTCTGGATTTAGTAAATGCTGATGTCTGTGTTTCTTCTTCTTGTGGAAGGAAATAACTTTCATCTTAGGTATTTGGTTATACAATCTATTCCTGGAGTAAAGCATTTTAAAGGAAAAATTCACTGCCTCTGATGGAAGTGGGAGTATTCAAAAGATGGGTGATCTGACCTATGAAGGGACTATCCTTTGATTCATTTTCTCCATTACTAATGGTAGCTTGGCACTGTTTCCATCCACACCTTTTTTTTTTTTAACCTGGATACCTTGTTAACAGTTTCAAGGGCAAACCAGAAGACGCCACAGAGATTCTTTACCTTGGGTCCATGAACTTGTTATAACAAGTTTATCTATAGATAGATAGATATAGAGAAATAGATATAGATAGATACATAAACATATATATGTATATATTGAAAACTATATTTCAATATAATTTGTTTCCTTTAAGATCCTAAGCATCTTATTTTATTCATTTAAAAACATTATTCTGTGAAAGAATCACTATACTTTAAAATGCTTAGACACAATTCAATTCAATTTGATATTAAAATGCCTACTAGGTCTGAGACACTGAATCTGTAAAGACTGGGGATACAGATACAAAAAAGAAATATCCCTCTATTTAAGTAGTTTATATGGGGGCAGGAAGGATGTATAATTGACAGAAAAGTAAACAATAGGTACCTAGAAGAATGAGAAAGCATTCAGGTATGGGAATATCAGGAAAGATTTCCTAAGGAGGTAGCATCTGAACTGAGCCTTGAATGAAGCTGAACAGTCCATAGGCACAGAGATGGAAGCTGGGGGAGCTAATGGTCCTATTGGGTTGGAATATAGAGTGAAAGGGAATACTTTTTTTTAAGTCTGGATAGGTATCTATAAAGGACATAAAGCTGGAAAGGTCAGCTAACTTGCAATGACCATTTCAAAATGCAAAAAAAAAAAAATCTCAACAGACTATATAGAACATTGAGCCAAATTTTTTCTATTGGAGTTAATATGGATAAATGTAAAGTCCAACATTTCAGAACCAAAACTCAGCTGTATTAGCACAAGTTGATGGAAGAGTTGTGAAACACGAATTGCTATTAAAAAAAAATCTATGTTTTCAGTAGGTTACGTTTCCAGCCAAAGATGATGCTGCCCTGGATAATATTGAGAAAGTGTCCAGAATGCCCGAGGGGATAGTCTTACTTAACTCTACTCTGGCTAAAGCCCATCTGAAGTATTTTCTTAAAATCTGTGCATGACATTTCATGAAAAAACGTTGAAGGGAAATTGTACTCTATGAGGCTCTGTTGAAGAAACTGGGGATGAGAAATATTTATCTTGGAGAAAACTGAAAGATCAATGAGGGGATATGGAGAAAATGAAAGCTGACTTCATGTATTTGAAGGCCTGTCATAAAGAAGAGAAATTCAACTCATTGAATTACCTCCCCAGAGGGCAAAACGAGAAACAAGTGGAAGCTATACAATTAGATTTAGACTTTATGTATAGAGGGGAAATTTTCATATTACAGCTGTCATATAATGGAATGGGCTGTCTTGGGAGGTAGTCTCACCCTCAGACTCCATTGGAGGTCTTCAGGCAGAGACTATAAACAACTTGTTAAGATTATTGTTGTAAGAATTCCTGCTCAGGTCCTTAGAGAACTGGGTGGCCTCTTAAATTCTTTCCAACTCTGAGATGCTGTGATTCTGTGAAGGAATATGAAGAATCAAGGTGAGGAGTAAAAGGAGGAAATGAAATAGTACAAATGACATTGAAGGATAGGGAAAGAAGGGCACAGGCTTCATTAAGGTATCAACTAGCAGACTAGGCAGGATTTGGGACCCCTGATCTGCTTTCAGTTCTAATTATTTTTAATGTTATTAAAACTATTAGATGCCTGCAGGCAAATATGGAACAGTAGGTATATAATGACATGTACATTTTCAGACATGGTCAGTGTATTCATTTATTTTGCATACTGTACTCATTTGATAAAAGACAAGTTTCTCCTCTTTTGGGGGGAGGATATTAGAAAATGATGTTAAAAAAAAACAGGAAAAGAGAATCAGTAAAAATTTGAAAAGGAAAAATGTATGAAATCAGTAGATATTTGTTGAAATGCTATAGAGAACCAGAGGAATAGTCATATCCCTGGTCCAGAGAATAAATAATATAATTAACATGTTATAAACCTCATAGTAACCAGGAAACTTTTGGGTTGCTTGGTTCCTTGCCACCTCTCATGCATATCTCAGCACCACCATAGGACTGACAGTGACCCAGTCCTGCTTTTTACCACCCCTATCTCTGTCAGAAAAGGGTGAGAGATAATGGTTGCATTGTATGTCAACAGATTATAAGGATGATTGCTAATATTCCCTTGATAGAAATCTTTTCAAAATCTCTGCATTGGCAATCCTAAATCTCTCTTGATTTTTGTAAGGGATGATAAGGCTCTTAATGGCCATAGAGCCCATTGTATTTTTAGATCCTTTGTCACTGTAGGTTCCCTGTCAGTCACTCACCCTCTGAGGTTGGAATCAGCAGGCTATTAGTTTGCCCAATGTATAATCTCAGGTCCCTTGGAACAAGGGCTTTCAGCGAGTAGGCTTCCTGATTGTGGAATTTACTTTTGATTTTTATTCATAGAGCACTGTCAGTTCTGCCTTTAAAACTAAAGTGAAAACATATCTGTCTGCTGCTGCAATGGAAATCTCTTAAGGGAAAAACATATTTGAAAGCACCCTACTGCTCAATAAAATGTGACATGACAATGTATACTTCTAATGTATTTGGTTTCTTCCACAATTGAATTATGCTAAAGAGATTTTTAAAATCCTGCATCCCTTTTCTTTGTTTGTAAGTGTGGTAATTAGTCTTTATTTTCATATTAGCTTGTATCATTTCCTTCAAAAAAAAAAGTCCTTCAGCATTCACCTTACTTACTGGCCTATTAGATGTTCTGTAAATAAGACACTTTATCTCTCTGCTCCAAGCATTTTCTCTGGCTGTTATGCATACCTAGAAAGCTCTACCTCCTCAACTCTCCCTGACTTCCTTGGCTTCCTTTAAGTCTCAAGTAAAATCGCAATTTGTTTTACAGGAGGATTTTTTCCAACCCCCATTCAATTCTATTACCTTCTGTTAATTATTTCCTATTTATGCTGGGTATAGCTTAGTGTGTACGTGTGTGTATATATATATATATATATATATATACATATATATACATGCAATATATGCAATTGCTCCCCCCATTAGATTCTAAGCTTTTTGAAGGCAGTAACTGCCTCTTTTGTGTCCCTTTTTGCATCTGTGCTAAGTAGCACAGAACCTAGCACATAATAGCTTCTTAATGTTGATTGATTGATTGATTGGGGGAGGAGAGGAATGGATAAACAGTAAGAAGAAAAATAGCAGACAAAAAATATCGTGCTAGTGCCATTTTAAAAAGGGAGGGTGGAAGCAGTTCCTTTGTTACTATCTCAATATTCCTTCAATGGAATTTTTCTATGGTGATGGAAATAGAGCCCAGTGAAGCTGATTACTCTTGGTTTACAGCTTGTGTAGAGGAGAGAAACAATGTGTGTTGAAGTGGGAGTTGGATGGAGAAGGAAAAGGGCTATAAGAAGAAGCCAGAAGAGATTTTAGCCAGAGCAAGGTAATTAGGAGAAAGAGCAAGGGTAATAGTCTAGCTGTATTTTCCTCATATATTGTTCAGTTCAGCAATTCATCAAAAGTCTTTATTTCTTGAAACATAAGTTTAAAAAAAATATACCTGCCTTCCTCCTGCTTTTCCCAGCCCTCCTCTCTGCTTCAGTTCCTTACCATTTGAGACAATGGGCTAAATCAACCAGTAAATAAACATTTATTAAGTGCCTACCATGTGCCAAGCATTATGCTAAGCTCAGATATCTCAGGAGACAGATACACAAAAGAGAATATAGGTATTTCACTACATTGTACTTTAATTTTGTACTAGATTGCACTATAATTTCAATTGGAAAATGATTAGGAAAATTCAAATTTGAAAGAGCAGGAGTAGGGGAGTGCAATTAGAATTTAGGGAAGTTGACAATTAGAATAGAGAATAGAACTGCTGGTTGTTCTCTCTGGTTGAAAATGAGAAAGCCTAAATCTGTAGTAAGAGGGCTAGTGTTCTTTTCTTTAAAAAAAAAATTCTCATATACAAAGTAGAAAAAGGGAATTTTTTATGAAACCATCAATCTGTATTATGTACAGCTTGTTTTTTATGAATATATAGTAAATTCAGCATGCTACTTTCAAAGCTATCCTGCTTATTTCTATTTCCTTCTTCATTTTAACTTCTGTTTTTTCAATTATCAAGTTTTTATTTTTTCCTTCCTCTGATCCAGCCCCAATAGAAATGAAAAGAAAAACAAATCTATTGTGAAAAATATGCATAGTCAAAGAAAATAAATTCTCACTTTGTCCATTTCCCCAAATATACATCTGCTATATAAAGTTTACCTCATACATAGTTTACCTGGTACATATTTTTTTTTGCAAGTTGTCTCACCCATTAAATTCTAAGCTCTTCAGGGACAGGAATTATTTTTTTTCCATTTTTTTATTTATTGATAGATTTCCCTTACTCTTCAAGATTTTTTGTTTCTTCCAAATTTTTTATTATATTATCATATCTGTAAAGCATCTCTTTTGTAATTTTCATCAATATACCATTAAAAGTGTAAATTAATTTTAGTAGGGTAGTATTGTCATTTTTATTCTATTGGCATGACCTAATCATAAGCATTGAATATCCCTCCTGCTATTTACATTTTTCTTCATTTCTTTAAGGATCGTAAATGAATCTATTCACATCTTTTGTGTGCTTTGGGAAGGTGATTCTCAGACATTTTCTGCAATTTGTGGTATTTCAAATGGGATTTCACTATTATTGCATCTTTGGTTTGCTATTATTATATAGAAATGATGCTGATTTATGAAGATTTATTTTGTAGCCTAAAACTTTGCTGAAGATATTGTCTTAACTAGTATCTTTGCTGATCCTCTGAAGTTTTCCAAGGAAACAGTCAAATCCTGAGCAAATAGGACTACTTTGTTTTTAATCTCCTCTTATTATTCCTTTAATTCCTTTCCCTTTTCCAATTGCTATTGCTAATATTTCCAGAAGTATGTCAATAACAGTGAGGAGAGCAGATATCCTTGCCATTACTGGAAAGAGTCCTAGTATAATCTAATACGTGATTTTTAATTTTAATTTTAGTTAAGTGCTTTTTATGATGTTAAAAAAAAGGTCTTACTGTACCTATACTTCACAGAGTGTTTACCATATAAGTGTTGCACTTTGTAAAAGACTTTTTCTGCAGCTATTGAGATGATCATGTGGTTTTAGATGCTTTAGTTTTTAATATGATAATCATTTATTGGGTTCATAAAGTTGAATCATGTTTGTTTAAGACTTTTGAATCACTATTTATTTATTTGAGTTACTATTATGTTGGCCTATAGTTTTTGTTCATGGTTTAGCTTTTATCTTTTATCTTTTCCTGGTTATAAAAGGATTCTGAAAGACTATATCTCAATTTTTTAGAATAATTTGTGAGGTATGGGTATTTGATAGAATTCTCCTGTGAATCAATCAAATCCAGGAGTTTTTTGGGTTTTTTTTCCCCTTTGATAGTTCTTGTACAGCTAGATCTATTAATTTTCTGAGATCCAGTTATTTAATTCTCTAACTGGTCTTCTGGTATTTTGGATATTTTTTTACAACTTTTGAAGATAGTGCTCTCTTTCTGTTGTTTTCAGTTTTTTAGCATATGACTATGCATAATTCTCACTGTTCTTTTTATTTCTTCTGTTTTTGCTGTGATTTCACCTTGCTAATTTGCTATTTTATTGATTTAATTTTCTGCTTACTACTTTTTAATCAGATTAGCTAAGGGTTTATCATTTTTAGTCTTTTTAAAAACTACATTTTAGTTTTATTTACTATTTCTATGAGCATTTTGTTTCTAATGAATTTCATATATATGTTTATGTGTATGTATAGATTATATATGTGTGTATATTTATAGTATATAATTTATTCAACTATTTACCCTCTAATTTTTATTATCTTATTTCTTCTCTTTTTCTATTTTGTTGAAGTATGACTATGAGGATATAATTTTTTCCCCAAGGACTGCTTGAGCTATATCCCAGAAACTTTAGTATCTTGTTTCATCGTTGTCATTTTGTTTTGCATAAATATTAATTATTTCTATGATTTGTTCTTTGACCCACTCATTATTTAACCTTTAATTGTTAAATCTCCATTTGGGTATGTTTATGTATATGTAAATCAATTGGTCAAAGACCAATTAATTGCCCCTCTACTTTTGAATCTAGTTTGTTTGGATCTACTGAAGGGAGTACTTCTCTCTTAGCATTTTCTCATTTCAACAAGGTTTTAATTCCCTGTTCACCATCTTTCTTCTGTAATTCCCAAATGAATGCCTCCTCTTTTATTCAAAAAATAGACACACAAAAATTGAGTAATTGTTTCCTCTGTCCATCATCTATGACCATTATCCTATTCCTCCTGTACCATAATCCTTCTCCTTATTCTCAACATTACTTTAAAAAGTCCTTTATTGTTGCATTAGCATTTATTGTGAACTTACGTTTGTTCTAAGTTTTAGATTAGAGAACTACCAAACTCTCTTACCATTCAATAGTTCTTTAATTTTTTTATCCTTGTTATTTTTCAAAAAGATTTGGAAATAAAACTGAAAGTGAGGATAGATTAGTACTAGTTTTCTTAAAGACCCTCAAAATATTTTACAAGACATTTTTAAAAAATAGTCATGCCACTGAGTAGTGGGTGGTATCGTGGGTGGTGTGTTACTGAAGTATAGAGAAGGGCCACTATGACGCAAAGCAGTAAGGAAAACCAGAACCTAAGAGCAGATAATGTGTTAATAAGAGACAACATTTGATTTTCAATGGGAGAAAACAACTCATTTGGCTGACAAATGCCTCCTAATAGAAAGTGCAAATATGATTTGAAGACATTTGCTGTGAAATGTTAAGAGGATAAAGGGACTAAAGTTTCATCAGAAAAAAAACAGCCTTGTGTAGGCTAGATTACATTAACTCATCTCGCTAGGCTCTGTATTTACACCTAACTTATGAGGAATATTCCTCCTCCTTCATCAACTCCATCTGTCAGCACAGCAAGGAAGGCAGTGCAGCTGAGCTGTTGAGTTGGCAAGGTAGCAGATGAAATCCATAGCCCTGAGGATTGCATTCCTCTCTTTCTCTCTTCCATGCTACAACTGCCTTCACTGCTTGTGTTTCAGATTGACTCTCATAATAGTACTTGAATGGTACTTTATGTTGTTGGGGAAAGGAGATACGACATAGATAAGGTCTTTTCACAGGACAGCAGCAAAGCCATAGGGTTTAATTCATGGTTATGTTTTTTTGGTTGTCTATGGGTATGTTCCTGTTGTGATGCACATGTTTCCCATGCTTCCAGTCTTTCCAAGTTCTGAGGCATGGAGGTATTTGGTAATGTCTATGTCAATTAGTTGTGTCCTTGAAAGTAAATTCTGAAAAAAGAAAGAAATTACTTTTTGGCTCATATACTCTTCCCCAGACCTTTCCAAGGGTCTCTTTATGTTATTCAAAACCTCAAATCAAACTTCTTTCTCTATAAGCAATTCTTTCATCTATAAGAATAATTATCAGAAATGAGTTATATATAATAGAAGTTAACATTTCAAAATAATCCATTTTTCTTATTTTAATTTGGATATGGAAATTCTTTTTTGAGGAGTGTTTAATGAACTCAAGAAAAAATTTTAAGAATAAAATTAATCCACTATATCAGAAATTGAGAGGTAGAAGGTGAAGGTGATGAGTGTGATGGTGACTGGAGTATGTTTGAACCAGCTCATACTGACTCATAAAAGCCCATTGTTAAATTTCTTGTGTGAGCATTTACACTGCAGAAATCAGCAAATGATAAAAATAAAGACTTTACTAAATGATTATTTTGTTATAGGTTAGACTTAAGAAAGTGATAGAAAAATGTTAATAGTGTTATGTAGATGCATTTCCCCCCCTAAAAAACCTGTTGTTAATCATTCAAAAACACCAAGATGGTGGTGAGTAGAGAGTTTAACAGGCATTCTCCTTTCACATTTGATAGGATGCCTACTCTATCTACTATCAGCTCCTTCACACACATCAGGTTTCATCTTCTCTACTTCCTCAAATCATTATCCCTGTTTCAACTATTTGATCTCCATTAAATCTTTTCCAGTATATGAACCACTTCTAATCACCACAATTCTTTTAAAATAAATTGTAATTTAAGTTTAGGCTGTTTGCATTCTGCAAGGATGACTTCATTTTTCCCCCCTTTCATAGGATGATAGATCTAAAAATGGAAGGGACTGTGGAGATTATTTAATTAAACCTTTTCATTATTCAGAAAAAAAGGAAAATGAGGTTCAGTGAAATTAAGTGATTTGACCACAGCCACAGATGTAATAAGCGTGGGAGATGGAGTGTGATCTCAGAACCAGTTCTACTATACCACATTGCTTCACTTTCCAAGTCCTTGGGAATTTTTTACATTCAATGTCTTTGTTTAGAGGTAATGTTAAGTAATGGATAGAGTTCTGTATTTAGAGTTAGGAACACTTGGATTCCAAAACTCCTTCAGACATTTCCTAGCTGTGTGACCCTGGGCAAATCACTAATCTCTCCTTTCTCAATTTTCTCATATTTAAAATGAGGCCATTGGATTTCTATTGACCTCTTAAGGTACCTTCTAACTCAAAAGCTATGATCCTGTAATTCTAAGGATAGAGATGGAGTAGTTGATTTCATTGATATAAGGAATTCCTAGATGAGGCCTACAAGTCTACAATGTCTCCACAACTCATATTCTTAGAAAGGTGCCTAGATTAGCGAGAAATTATGATTTACCAAGGTAGAATTGGAAACCAGGTCTTCTTGGATTTGTCCTGACCAGCTCCAAATCAATTTCTACCTCTTTATTCCATAGACCCTATGCTCAGTAATGATGACTTCTTCATTACCAAACCTAAAATTATCATACCCATTTTGTATTCTTCATGTTTTCTTAGCTTTTTATAAGATAAATTATGAAGTTCTTTAATAGTCTATCTTTTCTAGGCAACCAGATATTATTATCTTCAACCTCACTGTAGTTTCCTTTTAATCTAATGGTCTCTCCCAAAGCAAAATATGGAATTGAAATTATTGAATTTGGGTCAATATTTATTTAATTCTTCATATTTTTGTGTATTTTGATACCATCAATAAGCAACACAAATATAATCAATGTGGGGAAAGAAAAGAAATAATTTCACAACCTGCCACTGGGAACTTGCAGACTACTCAGAGAGGCAAAACTTGGACACACGAGGACTTAAAAACAATTGCAAACCAACTTAAAAACAGGTACAAAATCATATCCTGCAGAATGCATAAGCACTGAGTGGCTACATTTAGTAAGGTGGTAATCTGCAGAGAAGATCTGCATGATTTAGTGTCTGCGATAGTTTTTGTAGGAAATGATGGAAAGGAGGTTAAATGACTAACATGAAGAATCATGGTTTACACATACAGAGCCAAGTCAGAACCCCAACCCTGATATCCAGATTCATGGACTAGTGCTTTGTTTCTAACATGGCACAGTACCATTTCTCATGCGATAGATGCTCTAGTTCATCCAAATTCTATCACACCTCATTTCTAAAAGAATGGTGACTATATTGACTAGCTAGTGAGCTTGACAAAAATGTCATTTAGCAATGATGATATATAGGTGGCATATTTCCATTTAGATTAACACTATAGTGCTCCAGTCAGAAGCATACTGATGTTTAGACAATAATACTATATTTCAGAGCATCTGTGTGAGAACACCTGATATCTACAGTGAAATTTAAGTCAAGTACTATGAAAAATATGTTCCATATGTTTGCAGATGTTCTCAGATCAAAATTTCTCATATCTCTGTGACAAAACATATAAGATGTTCCATTTCCATGCAAGATGGAATTTGAGATGACAGTTCCACGGGTTTGAATCATAGTTTTAAAAAAATCTAGTCGAGTTTCAGTTCAGTAGAACTCTGAGATTTTGGAATATAGCAACAGAGATTCATTAAACTCATTATGATTAACTGGACTTTTGATTCAGTTCAAATTAATAAGTATTTAGTAAATGCCTTCTGTTAACAAAGCCCCATGCTTTGTGATGGGGAGGCAAAGATGAAAAGCAACCTAGTATTTGCCTTCAAGTAGCTTACAGTCTAATGAAAGAAATAAGCCTCATATACAAGTTGACATGATACATATTACAACATGATCAAGGCAAATGTGGAGGGGAGGGGTTCAAGATAAAGTGGCATACAGATTCCTTTGTTTAGCATTTAAAGCCCATCACAATCTATATCTAAAACTACCTCTCAGGTTCATCAAGTGCACTCACTCACACATTCTTTATTCCAGTCAAGTTGACCTTGAAGTTCCTCACATAGAGTATTTCATCTCTTTAGCATTACACAGCCTGTCCTCCATGCTTGTAACACATTCTCTCCCTATCTCCATCTACTAGAATCTTTAATTTCTTTCAGGGCTCAGATCAAATGTTGCCTCCTTCATGAGGACTTTTTAAATGTTTTCTTAATGTAGAAAGTATATTTACCCACAGAGATCTTCTCTAATCTTTGGTTTCTATCTCCTGATTCCTTCCCTGATATATATATGTGTGTGTGTGTGTGTGTGTGTGTGTGTGTGTGTGTATGTATATATAAAACATATATAACATGTATAACATATATAACACGTGTGTGTGTGTGTGTATGTGTGTATATGACCTATATTTATTGCCTCCCCTTCCTTTCCTCTAACTTCTCAAGCATTTGCTATTGGATTCCAATCTCATTACTCAAGTAAAACTCCACTCGCTAAAGCAACTTATCATTTCTAAATTGTGGAAATTGAAGGTCTTTCCTGAAGTCTCATCCTTTTTGACCTCCATGAAATATCTGATACTTTTCACCCTCTTCCTCTACTGGCTCCACTCTTCTGCTGGGTTTTCATGATGCTCCTCTTACCTAGGTCTTCACCTACCTCTCTAACTTTTTCTTCTCAGAGTTTCTCTATGATTGTTCTTCATTCATACTATGCCTTTGTCATGGGCTTTCTCTTCTCACTATTTCCTATGACTTCTTTAGTTCCCCATAGGTTTAATTATCATCTCTATGCAATTGATTATAGGATCATATATTTAGAGCTAAAAGTGACCTTAGAGGCCATCTCATTCAACTTCCATATTTAACAGATAAAGAAATAAGGCCTAGAGAAAAGGTAAATAACTTGCCCAGGGTCACACAACTAGAAAGTGGCTGAAATTGAATTTGAATGTAGTTCTTCCTGACTCCAAGTCGATCACTCTATCTACTTTATCATGTAACTTCCAGTCTATATATCTAACCTAGGTCTCTATCCAGATCTCCAGTCCCACATTTTCATCTTCTAATTAGACATTTCAAGCTACATATCCCTTTAAAATCTCAAAATCTCCATATCTGAAATGAAACTCATTATCTATACCACTTTGGCCTACCCCACCCTACCAAAAAAATTATCTCTTCCAAAAGTCCCTATTTCTGTCTAAAGCATCACTGTTTTCCAGCCTCTCAGTAACTCTTCACTCTCCCCCACCTCACATATTGTTACATATGACAAATATTGACATTTCTTCTTCCACAGCTGCTGGTTTACTTGTTCTCTTATCACTACTCACACAACTACTACCTTAGTTCAGGTTCTCTTCATTTCTGGTCTGGGTTACTTATATTGCAACATCCCTGCTTTGACTCTCCTACCACTCCAATGTAGCTGTGTAGATACACAGGTGACAAAAAAAAACTCACCTCATTTGCAAATCTGATATCACTCTCCTATTCAATAAAGTCTGGCAGCTCCCAATTGCACCTATGATCCAATATAAAGCACTATATTTTGTTTTTAAAACCTTTCAAAACTTGATCCCAACCTACTATGTTAGCTTTGTGATGTATTTAGGCCAGCAATAGTCTGATGCTTTAGTAGGCACTTAATGAATAGTTGTTAATTTGTTAATTGGTTAATATCACTTCTTTTTCCTCCTGCTGTGTTCAAGTCAAAGTGGCTTTCTTGCCTTCATTCACACACAGCAAGCATCACACATCATATGTCCACATCTTTTCCCAGGGGGGTCCCTCATATATTACCTCTTCCCCTGGGTTTCATATTAGTCCTTCCTTTTTACAGTTCTCTACTCAAGCACTTCCTTCTACCTTAAGACTTTCTTGTTTCCCCAACTGCTGGTACCCTCCCTCTCTCAACTACCTTCTTTTTTGTTTTCATTCTGTGGATATTTATATATCTGTATCTATCTATCTATCTATCTTGTCTATGCTATCTCCAACAATAGAATGAAAGCTTCTTAAGAGCAGGGACTTTTTTTTTCATTTTTGTCTCTATTTTTACAGCACTTAACACTGTCCCTAGCACACAGTAGGTGCTTAATAGCTGCTTCTTGATTGTTTTATTGATATTGTATTGTAGAATGTAAGTTTCTTGAGAAAGGAATTATTTCATTTCTGTCTTTGTATTTCTAACAACTGGCATAGTGCTTGGCACATAGTAGGTATGTAATATAGTCACCTGATTGGTTTACTAGATATTTTTGCTAAAATAATCAATTTCAGCTGCCCAAGAATCATAGCTCTGCCATGATTGGACCTCATCAGGAGTATTTTTTTCAGTTCTGGACAGCACAGATTAGTAAATTCATTGACAAATGTTTGGGAAACAGTATTCTGGAAAGTGCCCAGAATAAGGGAAGAAGGATGACGAAGGAACTGTAGACTGTATCATACAAAGATTAATTGAAGGAACTGGGGATATTTAGCCTAAAATAGAGAAGATTTAGCAGGTAAATGATAGGATCTCTTCAAAGATTTGAAGGGTTGTCATGGAAAAGAGGAATTAGTCTTGTTATGCTTTGCTCCACAGGTCAGAACTGGGAGAAATGAGTAGAAGTTATAGAGAGATTTAGGTTTGTTGTAAGGAAAAGCATCCTAACAATTAGAGCTATCCAAAATAACCTTGGGAGATAGTGAGTTCCTTCTCAGTAGCCTTGTCTTTGAGGATAAATAACTATTTGTTATGTAAAAGATTATTGGTCTCTAAGGACACTCCCTTATATTCCACAATAGAGTTAAGAAGAACCATGGAGGTCATCTAGTCTAATTCCTTCGTTTTACATATAAAACAACTGAGGGCGTGAGAGCTGAAATAACATGTCCTTGGAGCAGAAGCCTAGAGAAGATGTCAGGGGATAGAATCAAGAACAAAAAGTGCTATACTTTTAAGGGTCAAACGAATGATTGGATCTTTAGGGCAAGCACTTCGCATTCTCTCACATACTCTTATACACTGCAGGAATAAGATATGCCCAAGAGAGGTAGCCTTGAGAATGATTGGGAATCAAGCAATTATATATGACTCTAATGGCAATTTGTGGTAGTTTATTTTCCAACAGAGTAAATTGTGGATTAGTTACTAATTTTTTTTTGTATTCTTCATTGCACCAAAAACCATAAATAGGGTAGTCCTTCAATAAATAGCTATTTAATGAGAAAAAATGCAGATAAAAGACCAGAAGGTGGTCACTATTTTGATTTGAAATCATTAACAACTCAATTTTTTCTGAAAGTTTTGAATAATTATATCCTTTCACAGTACTAACAGACAAAGGATAGTGTTCTTACAAACCCAAAGAATTATTTCAAAATCAATCAGATGATTAGTTACAGCTGTTGTTATTGTTGTTGTTTGTCCGTCATTCTCAAAGAACACCATGACATCAGGCAGGTGATGCCATGACATGCAAGTGAATTGAATTTAAGTGAGGGAGGGCTGTGTAAAGTCACCAACTTCATTTTCTCCTTTGGACCCATCTGGGACCAAAGGAAAAATATAGGTTAGGATGATCGGAGATGGCCCTGGATACAGTAGGAGACCATGGCCTTTTTAAGGTAAAGTCTTTCCTACATCTCAGTTTGACTGAGGCAACACCCATTTAGTGATTAAGGCTAAGTAAGAAATCTAGTTACAGACAGTCAGTTGGTTATTACTTATGTAACATAAAATGGAAACACAGCATGTGCTGCATATAGGAGCATATATGTAAAACAAGAATTTGACTTAATTTTCTTGGTTCTCGATAGATGTTCTAGGACCTAAGCTGTAGGAAATAATTGGGCTTAATATAAAAAAGAACTTCCTAAGAATCTGAGTTGTACAAAATGGAATAGTCATGTCAATGTGTAGCAGGTTCTAAAGTCATTCCTTAGCACATGGCAACTGGACCACATATATCTAAGAAGGGCTTTTTCTCCAAGATGACCAACCTTTGTGTATCTCACTTTACATTCCCAACATTACTGTGCTCAGGATTCAGTCATAACTAAAAAATGTTGGAACTGGGGCAAATGTCATTGACAGGGATGGGGATGGCAGTTTTGGTGGCAGAATCATAGAGTGTGATGATTCGGTCATCTCTGAGATAATTCTTTGCTTTCATAAGATCATTTAATCCTTTGTTCACTTATATTGAGGAAAATGGTATAGCTGTTTAGAAGTTTCACAAACAACTAAGTAATAAATACACTTTCAAATCTATATAGTAATTATCTTTGTGTCCTTACTTTGTGTTCATTCATCCATTTATTCATTCAATAATTCATGAATGACTGCTGTGTTCATGGTTATTGGCGTAGTGATAGCTATAAAGAAGTATTCAAACATAGGTTCAGTTGTTCCAGGAGAGGGGACTGACTATGTCCTAGATAGTATAGCTGCTGTCCATGTAGCAATTTAGGGGGAGTAGACCCCACCATATGGGTGGCACACTGCTAAGCACCATGGAGATGACAGATCATCAGAGCTATAAATAAATTGGGAGAATAGGGACTGCATTCAAAGAAAGCATCACAAGAATATTTTGTCCCCTTAGTTATCCTCTACCAGCCTCTATCACACAGCATGACCACCCCTGTTCCCCTGCCCAGTCATGAGCCATTCTTTTTCCCAGAGTCCAATTTCCATGGACTACCTTTCCACCACCTGCCATCCTCTGCCTGTCACCCCCTTTCCTCTCACATATGAAAGTCAGATGCCAATGATTACACCATGGGGACATGAGATGGACTTTCTAGCAACAGGCCTTCCCTTCTCAGAGCCTGCTGTTATCTGGGGTGGATTGTCTTCTGTTCCTTTCTCCCTGAATTGATTTTTCTCAGGTGCAGCAAGTTCTAGTTACAGCTCTGCTTGGTCTACTTTTTCCAAAGATGTAACATAATAATCTTTTTTTTCTTTCCTCTCCACCCCCTAAATGCATGTCTTCTGTGTATAAGTTTATTCTGAAGTAAATGGTTTAAAGCCAGTTTGGAAAATGTACTGCTATTCTCTAATTTCTAAAGTTCATTTCTTCTCTAAACTCTGGTTTTGTTGTTTTATTTTTTTTCCCAGTAAAGTTATGTTTCACCCCGGGGTATTTTGTGGAAGTGGAGCATTCTGTACCCCCTCCTCTCATCTGGACCCCCTACAGGAAGAATGTAAAGCTTCACTGAAGCACAAAAGAGTGTCAAGTTACTATACCTAGAGAAAATCCAATAAAGGAAGCCTGAAGGAGTCCCCTCTAATTATGCTTTTGCATTCAAACCAACCCAGTCATCAATTCCTATCTGAGGCTTAGGTAACAAAACCTTCCCTGCAGATGAATACCTTGGTATCTGTCAATGTACCCAATGGTCTTTTAGATACTCTAGTTTAATTTTGTAGATGCCTTCATTTTCACTTCCAGACCTTCAATCTGACAGTCTTTGAACACTAAGAATTTCATTGAGAGTATATATTAATTATATTTGCTGTTGTTTTTGCCTTTTAAAAAAAGCTCTTTCTGTCTGTCTCTGTCTCTTTTTCTGTCTGTCTGTCTGTCTGTAGCCATCTTGTTTTTGTTTTTTGTTTCGACTAAAGTGCTTTCCACCTCAAGGGCTTCAGGTGAATAAACCCAATATGAATACATAATTAAGACACTGAATAGAATTTCCAATATTATCTTTTTAAAACACAAATTCAGCTCTCAGACTCTGTCCCCAAGGGAAAATACCAGTGACAACCAAATCAGTTTCTGGCAGTCTCATTTCAAAAGCAGTCAGGTTTCTGTTTTGGTTTTGGGCAATCTCTCTTCTGACAGTCAAAAATCCTCCCTTAGATGCATCTTCTGTCAAGCTCATCTCAGGGCAGGCTGCTGATTGACAATAGAAATCATGATACATGGATATGATGTCAGATCCATGTACAAACAACAAGGGTTTTGATTAGCAGCTTCCTAATGGTGGAATTTTGGAATTCATATACTTTAACATCTGTTTAAATACTTCCCAGATTCTCACGCATGTCTTAACAACCTGATTCTGAACTCATTTCTGCATTTGGGGTGAAATAAAATAACTGCTCACACTGAGAATCTCAGAATAGAGAACAGAAGATGAAGACAAAGGTAACCCTTGTTTTTTGTTTTTTTAACATGGAGGACTTAGTAATGAACATAAGCTTTGGGGAACAAAATATGCATTACTGAAGCTTTGGTAATATTAAGGAGAGGACAGATAGCAGTAAAATATATTGCTTTGAATTAAAGATCTCAAATACTGAATGGTAAATATTATTATGATTCTTTAAAAAAAATAGGCTGATCATTTTGCTCCCTGTAAGGAACTCCCTCTATTTTACTTATGAGAAATGAAATAATACTAGTAATAACAACAATGGCAATAATAATTTTTAAAATTTTCATTTAAATATCACTTTAAGATGTATAAATCACATATATATGTATGTATACATATATATGTATATATATATATATATATAATCTCATTTGAGCCTAGCAACAACTAGATCTGTGATTTCATAGCTATAGGTTACTCCCTATATTGATCAGGATCTCTGCCATTCATGCTCTTAGAGAGTTGTCTCTGGTATAAGGAGGTTAAGGGACTTTCCCAGGATCACATAATCAGTATATCTCAAAGACTGGACTTGAACCCTGATAGTCCTAAATCTGAGGCAAACTTCTCTATTAATTATCCTGTGCTAGTATTTTTATCCCCATTCTTCAGATAAGTAAACTGAGTTGCTGAGAGGTTAATTGACAGCCAAGTAAGTATCTGAGGTTGGATTAAAGCCAGGTTTTCATGAATTCAATTCAGCACTCAATCCACTCCACCACGGATGTTCCATATAGCATTCCATTAGAATTATATTGGCTACTCCACAAGAAATTTAGATTCAGAATGTCCAGCATCAGAGAGAACTGTTGTTTTGTTTTGTTTTGTTTTGTTTTGTTTTGTTTTGTTTTTCAGAGAAAAGATTTACTCGCCAAAAATTAGTGAAATAGAAACACATGGTGCTAAGCAATTGTTTGCTTAGAAATCAATGGTATTCACATAATTAGCAATCGCACCTCTCTACCTTCTAGCTGTTTTGGATTGGTGTCGTAAAGGAAGATGACATTAATGTCACACTCCACCCTGATTTTGCCCCCACCTTCTGTCAAAGCAATAGATCTAAAAAAAAAAAAAAAAGAGGAAGCATTTTATGGGAAGGATGATTCAGTTAAATTTAACAAACATATTCTAGACCAAGCAGGAAGCCTATTTGTATTCTCTTCTCTTCCACTTTCTTCTCCACCCCCAAAACCACCACTGCTACCACATTGCTACTAGAGGTGAGGGTGCGACTCTGTAATCTTAGCTTATCTGCTGCCCAGTGTCTTACAAATTCTAAGCCTAGCATCTGTCATTTGGATTTTGGTGAAAGAGAATACAATGCCATTCTCCTCTGAGTATGATAGTATCTTTAGCCTTAGTGTTAAAAGTAAATTTTTCCATTTAAAGATGCTGTTTTGGATAAGATTTGCTTATTTATGTGAAGCTAAATTTCAGCATAATCTATAAATTATATGTGCTGGTCACAAATCAGTCCTACTGATAACAATTTTTGTGACAAATGTATTAGGGGATGGTAATGCAATAAATAGATTCCACTTTAATCCTAAATTAAAAGTTGCAAGTTGACCACTGTTGACCCCCTAGACACTATACAACTTGTGTGCAAAAAGCAGTGTAAGACAAGTATCAAAGGAAAAAGAGGTAGATTCATCAGGTAGAAAGAGCAAGGTATAGCAAAGTGATAACCAAAGGTTATAGATACACACATTATTTTAAGAGACTTTGAGGATGTCTCCCCACCCAACACATTGGGTATGTAGATACCAGATATACTACCTCTATGGCATTGAAAAATTTATGCAATTCTTCTTGGCCTTGGTTTTTTTTGCATGTAAAATTAGGGGGTTGTATTAGATGACCTTTAAGGTCCTTCTAGAATAAATTTATTGAACTAAGGTCATATGATCCATATAAGACCATAGAGTCCAACAGTATTTTTTTTTTAAAGTTTGGTTTATAAACTCAGGTAATATCAGAAAAATTCTATATCATTACACTAGAATGCTGTCTTTCTGATCTAATCATACTGCCAATAAAATCCACTTCCTTCCTGATTTCTTTCTTCAAATTTTGACAGCACTCCCCCAACATGTATTGCCCACCATGGGCATCCTATCAGGTAGCTAGAATGTAGTAAAGGTAATCACATAATTGTCACACTCCACATTTTGGAGTCAGGCTGATAAAGATATTTATTTGACCATCCCCATCTTTGCAATCATACTCGACATGTTTTAGCATTAATGAAGTGTATTCTTCATGAGTTACATCTGGAATACTATCCATTGAGCACTGTAGTTAGCAGTTTTAATATCTTCAATTAATTTCTGGAAAATAGCCTTGTTAATGAAATCATTCTGAATATCTTTCAAAAGATAATGAGCCCCTGGGCTTTGATAAGGGAGAGTAAGGACAAAGAAGGAGAGAAAAGGTAAAATCTGTTGATTTGTAAGGAAGGAAAGATACTCCTAGATTGGGATAGAGCTATTTGATTGAGGCAGAAAATGTACTACTTTCTCCTTTTCAAAGATGGAGACAAAAGCAGACACGAATGAAGATCCCTCAAAGGTAAGTCCAAGAGCAAGGGCAGAGTTAGTATGACAGTTTTACCTCCAAATACAGGATTCAAGGGAAACATAAAATAGTTTAAAAAAGAAAGAAAGAAAGAAACCTATCAGAGTAGCTAATATGACAAAAAATGGAAAATGGTAGATATTGGAGGGGATGGGGAAAAACTGGGACACTAATGCACTGTTGGTGGAGTTGTGAACTGATTCAACTATTCTGGAGAATAATTTGGAACTAATAGCCCAAAAGGGCTATTAACATTGTATACACTCTTTGATCCAGCAACACCACTGCTAGGAGGTCTATATCCCAAAGACATAAAAAAGTGGGGGGAGTGGGGAACGGACCTATTTGTACAAAAATATTTATAGCTCTTTTTTTGTGGTAGCTAAGAATAGG
Organism: Vombatus ursinus; assembly: GCF_900497805.2. Classification (NCBI taxonomy): domain Eukaryota; kingdom Metazoa; phylum Chordata; class Mammalia; order Diprotodontia; family Vombatidae; genus Vombatus; species Vombatus ursinus. The sequence goes on from NW_020954867.1 coordinate 4,139,382, forward strand.
AAATTGAGGGACTGCCCATCAGTTGGGCAATTCAGTTGGGGAATGGCCAAAAAAGCTATGGTATATGATTGTAATGGCATATTATTATGACATAAGAAATGACAAGCAGGATGATTTCAGAAAAACCTGGACTTACATGAGTTGATGCATTGTGAAGTGAACAGAATCAGGATAATGTTGTATGTAGTAATAGCAACATTGTTCGATGAAAAATTGTGAATGACTTAGATATTCTCAGCAATACAATGATCCTAGACAATCCTAAAGGACTAATGGTGAAACCTCCATAGAAAGAACTGATATTGATTGAATACAGACTGAAGCATGCTATTTTTCACTTTATTTCTTTCATTTTTTTCTTTTATTTAAATCTTCTTGTACAAAATGACTGATATGCAAGTGTTTTACATAACTGCACATGTATAACCTATATCTGCCTACTGTCTCAGGGAGGAGGGAAGGGCTAGAGGGAGAGAAGAATAGAATTTGGAATTCAAAACTTTAAATAAAAATGTTTTTAAAAATTGGAAAAAATAAACTAGACTATTACTCAAAATAAGAGATTGTAGTATTATATATTTAGAGGTCATCTAGTCCACCCCCCTCATTTTATGTATGAAGGAACTTAGAGGTTACATGATTTGCCCAATTTCTCACAAGTTGTGGGACCAGGCAGCCAGTACCTTGGGCCACTTACAAGAAGAACATCTGCTAATAGCTTGTATTTTGCCCTCTCCTTGTAAACCCAGATCTGTTTGAGTGTATCTGTAAACTGGGTGAATTCATTATCTGCTCCCTTAGTACTCTGTGGAGTACAACCTTCATAAGTATTCCAAAATTGTGACATCATGTTCCTCTGATTTCAGACTATATGCTAGATTGGATGTTGTGTCTTAAGAGCATCCATTGTTCTCCCCTTCTGCATTTCAGTCACCCACAGTAATGTCTCCCTGGCATATTCTATTGAGGCCACAAATGGCATCTTGCCAGATAGTGTCCAAGAACAACTCACCTGGAAAAGACTATAATTTGTCCAAGCAGAGTCTTTCTTTGTGCTGGCTGTTTTCTGCTTACTCTTCCTCTCCAAATGCCATGGTTCTTGAACATACACTTATTAGCATCTTCAGACAGCGTTCAAACATCGCCCTACGAAATTATCAAGCATTCCATGTCTGCCAGTTGCTTCTGTTCCATAGCGCTCCCCCATTCAGTACATGGCAACATTCTTCTCATGGATGTGCTTTGTTAGAGTTCATCCAATTAGAATCTTATGGCTTTTGTGGCCTTCCTATTAATAGGAAAGAAAACTGTACCATCTTCCCTTTGCTGTTGTCTTTAGGTAGAGTTAATTGTACATGTATGATTCAAGTGGTTACAGTTCTTTACTCATGACTATAAATGAAAAAGGAATAAAAACCAAATATGTTAAATCAACCATCAAACTAGCCAGCCTTTGGCAGCAACTCTAAGACTAGGTGGTTCAACTTCTTCTAATCTGTAGCCATACTCCAAAGCTCAGGAGTTTAAAGAGATAACCATAGGAAGCTTAGATTCAGAAATTCCCCTCCCACAGATTAGTAAAGGAAAAGTATTAGCCACTTCTAAAGTATTCTAAATCCATTGTGGTTTCCAGTCTGTTGCATTTCCACTCACTGCTGTATTCTTAGGTTCTGGCTCCTTTCTTTCTTGCTTTCCTTTTTCATCCCTTCCTCTCCACAGGCATTCCTTTAGAACCCAGCTGATCTCCTTGACTACTCATATAGTTTGGAAAGATGGGAGTCATTGACTGCAATCCTTCTGGGCAGATGGAGGACCTCTAGATATCATACCCTGCTATTGTATCCTAAGTTGCTCTAGGCATTACCATCTACCTCTACATTAAGCAAACACTGGGCATAGTCATCTAAACCAGAGGTGGAAAATTCACCACCAGCTGGCACAAGTGGCAGCAGCCTACAAATGCCCCTGAACCAGATTAAATTTAAGTGGGGAATGTTTCACAAAATAAATACAAATACAATAAAACATAGGTAATGTCCATTTGAGGTTTTCTATGTCAATATGTAACCTGCTAGGATCAATTACTTTTTGAGTTAAATATCATCAATAACTACTAATGTAACCTAAAGACCCCAGAGCTTTATCACCTGCCTCTGGGGACTTCTTGACTTTGAATATAATTTAACTTTTTTTTATATGTGGTCTCCCCCATTTAGAGTGTGAGATCTTTGAGAGTAGAAACTGTCTAGTTTTTTGCATATTTATTCTCAGTAGTTAACACAATGTTCAGCACATAATAGGAGATTAATAAATGCTTTCTCATTAATTCATTCATTCATTCATTCATTGTCCTTTGTAGTGGTAAGTACGGGCTACAGGTCACCCCAGCTCAGGCTCAATTCATGTCTCTCAATCCTATATGAGAAGCTAGAGGAAAAAGACATTTTATGACCTTGAATTCCCATTTTATGTCCTTTTTTCCTTACTGAAAAATTTGAACTCTCTGACTTGGCCTACATCCTACAATATTTTCCCCTGGGTCAACACTACCTTTGCCTGTTATTTGGCTCCTTCCATATTTCCTTTGCTCTAAAGCTCAGTAGATAGAGTTAACAGGTTCATGAAATGTTAGAGTAGACATATCATATGATAACATCTTCAAGAGATCTGGTTTGGTTCATTGGTTCTCATTTTCCTCAGGAGAAAGCATAAAATCTTCAATCTGACTTTTCATCACTGATTCCAACTGTCAAGTACTTCCAAACACTCAAAATTCTTCATTTGATATTTTTTAGTATTCTTAAGAGGCCTTATTCCTTTCCACTTCCATTCTTATATCAAGATATCCTTTTCTCCGAAATTCCTCCAGAATATATAACCATATAACATAATTTATGTATTAATCATATACCTGTTTTAATTTTTATTAAAGATTTTTGTAGATGGCTTCACCCGGATAATGGAGTAGGTAAAGGAAACTGTGTCAAGGATGAATCAAATAAATGATTGAAATTGGTTGAAAAGGAAGATGGTCCAATCATGCAGCAAGAACAAGGGATACCTAATAAATATCTCATATGCATTGCTGCCTTCAAAATCATAAGAGAACATAAGAAAGGTTGTATAGTGACCTCTCCTTCATCTTTAGCAAATTTATATGATGACCTGATTGTCATACAGAATGGATAGGCATAGATAGACTGTAATCTACATTTCCAGAGGGAATGCTCATGTAGACGAGATCATGAATATGATAGAATATTGAAGTATCCATGCACATATCTCATGTCTTCACATAGATTGGTAGCTCTCTGACGGGAAAAGTCAGGTCTTTCTTTTCTATCAATTACAACATCCAAGTCATCACTGAACATTCTTAGCATATAGGTGATAGGTGATAGGTGATAGTTGATAAATACCTGTTGATTTAAACATGCAAAAGAAAGGAGAAATAATGAATAATAATCATAATGCAACCTCACCTTGCCCAGGCATTCCTCAAAATTAGGATTGGGTTTACTCGCCTTGTCTCATACATAGAGACCTTATAACTACAACCTGAGTTCCTATAGAATCTCCACATCTGTGAAGGACAGCCTGATTAGCCTTGTAAGTAGAATTCTAAAGTACAAGAACTTTGCCTTTAGCATCCATGATGATCATTCTGTAGCTTTTCCCCTCCTACCACCATGCTAAATTCCTAGCTTTTCTTGATGTGTTACTTATGTGTATCCCTGCCATTCCCTCAGATCCCTAATGCACTCATGCTTCCACACTCTTCCTCATTTTTAAATTATGTACTCAAATTCTTTATTTGCTTTATGATATAAGCACCCAAATTTCCAAGGTATCATACTGTATGAGGTACAATAGAAGTTTTACCACTACTGCATTGTAAACAAAGGAGGGACTGTGCCTCATTTATCTCAGTAATTATTCTCTCGTTGCCTAGTGTTTTTCTCATAGTAGACACTCAATTGTTTCCTGCACTGAATTAAATTGGCCCTATCCTAGTTGTTCTTAAAAAAAAAAAAGAAGAGAAAACTGGTATCCTAACTTTAAATAGATAAATCCCCAAGTCAAGTATCAGCAAATAGGTATGGGAGGGATTAGGTCGCTAGAACCCCTGAAATCAAGTTTCACTAAGCTTAACAAATCATGATGTAAACAAAGTTTAGCATAGGCCAGGGGAGGCTGTATGAGATAAAGGATAAAACAAAAGGATCAGGATTCTTGGCTTCTTATTCCAGATGCCCAATTAATTAGGGATATAATGCACTAGAAAGTCACTTAAGCTTTCAGGGGCAGGGGAGGAGGGAGGACTGAGTTTCCTCAACTATAAAATCAGAAGTTCACTGAATAAACATAAAGTTCCCTTCTAGCTCTAAAATTCTTAGGTTTTATGATTCTCCGCTTTAGAAAAAGAATGATAACAATATCACCGATGGCTATCCAAAATAAGTCCTCATTCAACACAGTCCTTCACTTCCCATGTTGGTTTTGGCACAGGCCCAAAATTTCCACCCAGTTTTGGTTGGAGAATAGGAAAGGGGCATGTTAGCTCATTTCTGCAGAGTAGGAATGTGCATGGGCAAATTCATATGTTGTTATACAGTCTAGAGAAACAACTTTAGGATTTTTTTGAAACTATAACAGAAGTAATTAAAGAAAAAATACATAAAAGTAATATATGAATTGTATATGTGTGCGTGTGTGTATGAGAAGGAAGAGGAGGAGGAGGAGAGGGAGAGGGAGAGGGAAGGAGAGAGGGAGAGAGAGAGAGAGAGAGAGAGAGAGAGAGAGTGAAAGAGTGAGAGTGTTAATGGTAGATAAAATCCCCTAGATACATACCAATATTTATTTCCAGCCTTACATTACAGTACTCAGATATCCTCAGCTCTATTTTAACCATATTTTTAATATTTCTAAGTTTAATGTATGAATTTTATTAGCCTACTAAATTGAGAATGATACATTGACAGTCTTGTTCTCACTCATCATACCTTGTACCTCTTCTGTTTACTGACAAAACATTCTATTTCTGCCAGTGCATTTGAATTGCTTTTCATCAACTGATCTGTATATCCAAAGATGATCATATGTCTTTTCTTTTCCAGTAGCAAAGTACTTCTATCCCTCTTGGGTGTCTTATAAAAATTATAAATCCTCAATATATTCCCTCTATATTCATTCGTTATTATTTTCTGTTACTCCTCTTGATCCCATGAGAGTGAGGAAAATGAACATATTATAATATTTTGTGGAGTCTAGGGCTGAGCATTCTTTAGTCCTACTGCCTGAGCTCAAACATGACAGCAACATCTTCAGATCTATGAGATTAGCAGGGAGGTCATACCCCTAGAGTCAGAAAAATTTTACCTCTCCTCCAAAGACAGAACACTGCCTCTTAAGTTGAAAGGACTTGGGAGTCAAGAACACTGAGAATTAATAATAATGATGATAGATGACATACTTATTTAGTTAAATAAAGTTTACAAAGCATTTTCCTCACAGTACCCATGTGGTCTAGCTAGTACAAAATATTATTTACTCCATTTTACAAATAAGAAAGCTGAGGCTCAGAGGCCCATAGTCATATAGGTAAGCACAACCTTTCACGAAGCCAGGCCCATTTCATACTGGGCAAAGACAGCTTGGCAAACTGTGATACACAGAACACCCCAAAAGAAAAAGACTTTTAGTTATCCCCATTACATACAATGCTTGCTTTTGGTTTTAGATAAATACTATTTAGCATTTTAAGAAAAACTCCACTTATTCCTATACTTATTTTTAAAGGAATGATTTTGGTATATCAGCAAAAAGCTTTTTCTGCATTTATTGATATAATCATTTTTTTGTTATTTTTTTACTTTAATAGTCAATTAGCTTATAGTTTTCCTAATATTGAACCAGCTCTGCATTCCTGATATAAATCCAGCCTGGTAATAGTGTATGATCTTTGTGTTATATTACTGTAATCTCTTTGCTAGTATTTTACATAAATTTCTTCTATCAATATTCATGAGGAAAATTGATTTATAATTTTCTTTCTTTTTTTTACTCTGCTTAGTTTAAGCATCAAAAGCATATTTGTGTCTTAGAAGGAATTTGGTAGCACTCTTTTTTTACATATTTTTTCAATAGTTTATATAAGAGTCCAATTAAGTGTTCTTTAAATGTTTGGTAGAATTCACTTGTAAATCTGTCGGGTTCTAGGTTGGTTTTTCTTTGTTTTGTTTTGTTTCTTCCTTAGGGAGTCCATTTATGGCTTCTTTTAATTGTATAAAAAGGTTATTTAAGTATTTTATTTCCTCTTCTGTTACTCAGAGCACTTTATAATTTTTGTAAGCATTCATTCTTTTCATTTTGATTGTCAGTTTTATTGGCATAAAGTTGGGTAAAATATCACCTAATAACTGATTTAATTTAATCTTCATCAGTGGAGCGTTCATCCTTTGCATTTTTGATAATAGTAATTTGGTTGTCTTTTTTTAAAATCAAATTAACAAATGTTTTCTCAATTATCTTTTTTGTAATCATAAAACCAGTCCTTAGTTTTATTCATTAGTTCATTTTTTTAAAAAAAAACTTTCAATTTTATTAATCTCTCCTTTGATTTAAAGGACTTCTATTTTAGTGTTTAATTAGGGATATTTAATTGGGGGGGTTCTAGTTTTTTTTTTTTAGTTGTACATTTAGTTCATTGACCTATTCTTTCTCTCTCTTATTCATATATTTAGAGATATAAAATTTCCCCTAAGTACGGCTTGGGCTACATCCCATGAATTTTGATATGTTGTTCTCTGACTCACTCATTCTTTAGGATTATGTTATTTCATTTCCAATTAATTTTTGTAGATGCTTCAAAGTCTTTTTTGAATGAAAATTGTATTACATTGTGGACCCAAAAGAGTGCATTTAATATTTCTATCTTTCTGCATTTGTTTATGAGCATCTTATGTTTTAATATGTGATCAATTTCTTGTGATGGAATCATGCACTGCTGAAGATAAGTATATACTTTTCTATTCCCATTCAATATTTTTTACAGGTCTATCATATTTAACTTTGCTAAAATTTGATTCATTTCCTTAACTTCTAATCTTATTTATTTCATAATTAGATTTATTTTTATCTGAGAGGGATCAATTGAGGTGTTCTATTAGTATAGTTTTACTGTCTATTTCCTTCTACAAACTATTTAATGTTACTTTAAGAATTTCAATGCTACGTCATTTGGTACATAAATATTCAATACCGATATTAATTCATTGTCTATGGCACCTTTTAACAAAATGTAGTTTCCCTGATTATCACTTTTAATTAGGTCTATTTTTGTTTTTGCTTTGTCTGAACTCATGATTGCTATGGTTTTTTTTTTTTAACTTTAACAGAAGTGTAATAGATACTGCTCCAGCCCCTTATTTGAACTCTTTGCATTTGTTTCTGTTTCAAGTATGTCCTTATAAACAACATATTGTTGTGTTCTGATTTCTTATACACTTTGCTATATCCTTCCATTTTATGGGTGAGTTCATCCCATTCTTATTTACAGTTATGATTGCTAATTGCGTATTTTCCTCCGTTCTGTTCTCTTCTATTTATCTTTCTCTTTTTTTTCTCTGTCCCCCCACAAAAGCTTGTTTTGCTTTGGAATACTGCCTCCTTAATATTCTCTGCCTTATCAACTCCCCTCCAATTTTTCTACTGGCTAAGATGAATTTCTCCACCCATCTAAATGTGTATGGATTACATACATATAAACACATATAAACATATATGTACATATCTATTTATATACATCTATCTATATCTATCCATCCATCTGTCTATCAATCTATCTATCCTCTTCCTTCCTTACCAGTTCAGATGAGAGTAAGGTTCAAGCATTCCCTCTCCCATTTTCTCCTCCACTGTAAAGCTTCATTCATACCTCTTTTATGTGAGATAATTTATCCCATTCTTCCTTTCCCTTCCTCCTTCCCAGTGAATCTTTCTTTCTCATCCTCCAGTTTTTCTTTTGATATCATCCCAATATAATAGAATCACACCATGCTCTCTAAGTTGACCTCTAACTGCCCTAATAATGATAATGTTTTTGGGTGTTACATGTATAAACAGTTTAACATTGTTGAGTCCCTTATGATTTCTCATTCACGTTTTCCTTTCAGACTTCTCTTAAGTCTTGTATTTGTATATCAAATTTTCTATTCAGCTCTGGTATTTTCATCAGGAATGTTTGAAAGTTCTCTACTTCATTACATATTCATTGTCCCCCTGTAGGATTATACTCTGTTTTACTGGTTTGTAATCCTACCTCCTTTGCCTTCCAGAATATTAATTTCCAAGTCCTCCACTTCTTTATTTTGGTGGCTGGTAAATCTAGTGTGATTCTGACTGTGGCTCTATAGTATTTGAATTGTTTATTTGTTTGTTTCTTTCTTACTGCTTACAACATTTTATCCTTGATCTGGGAGCTCTGGAGTTTGGCTATAGTATTACTGGGAGTTTTCATTTTGGTTATCTCTTTAAGAAGGTAACTGCTGAATTTTTTTCAATTTCTACTTTGCCCTTTGGTTCTAAAATAGCTGGGCAGTGTTCCTTTATAATTTCTTGAAATACTAAGTTTTTTTTTTTTTTATCATGGCTTTTAGGTAGTCCAATAATTCTTAAATTACCTCTTTTCAATCTACCTTTAAGGTTAGCTTTTTTTCCTATGAGGTATTTTACATTTTCTGCTCTTTTTATCTTTTGTCTTTGTTTTATTGTTTCTTGATGTCTATGAGAGTCACTAGCTTCCACTTGACTAATACCAATTTATAAGGAGTTATTTTCTGCATAAGACTTTGTACCTCTTTTACTTTTTGTCCAATTCTGATATTTAAGGAGTTAATTTCTTTAATATTTTTGTGCCTGTTTTACCAAGCACATAATTGTCTTTTCATAATTTTCTTGAATAGGTCTCATTCCGCCCCCTCCCATTTTTCTTCTACCACTCTGATTTTTAAAATCATATATATTTTTTCTCTTCTTAACTCTTTCTTGAGTTCTTCTAGGAGTTCTTCTTGGGCTTGTGTCCAATCTGCATTTTTTTTTCCTTTGAGGCTTTGCTTGTAGACTTTGCTTTGCAAGTCATTGTCTTCTTCTGAGTTTGTGTCTTGAGCTTCCCTGTCACCACAGTATTTTTTTGTGGTAGAGTTCTTTTTGTTTGGTTGGTAGTTTGTTTTTTCTTTTGTTTGTTTGTTTGTTTGTTTTTTGCTCATTTTTCCAGCCTACTTCTTTATTTTGGATTTTATGTTAGAGGGCTCTACTCACTGCTGGTGTGGATGACTGGCCTGAGCTTTTTTTTTTTTTTTTTTAATGTCTTTTTGTTTCTTTTTAAGCTTAATCTGGGGACCTATACTTTTTAGTGCTTCCAATGTGGTATTATCCATGGAGAGATCTGGTCACTATTATCTAAGTCTGTACTCTTTTTGTTACACAAGTAGGGTCCTTGCTTCTTCAAGACCAGTGCTAGTATAAGGGACCCCTAGGCGTTCAGTCCTCTTTTAGTCCCTCTGCACCGCTGCCATCCCCACAGCCCATGCCTATTAACACTTCATCTGAGCTTCACTCCCAGTCAGGTCCCACCTCAGTGTCTACAGACCTCCCAGAATTCCATTTGGTATATTCTGTGGTCATTTTGTAGGAGAGGTTTTTTGGAAAGTTTGTAATTTTGACTTCCCATTCTGCCACCTTGCTTTATGTTATCATTTTCAAAAGGATAACATGATATAACAGTAAATACCTTATTGAAATCTAAGTAAATTATCATTATAACTATGTATATAGCATTTCTCTGATCTGCCAGTCTAATAATCTTATATCTTTAAAAAAAAGGTTATAGAAAAAAGACTACTTATCATAATATGTTACACAATAAGACTTATTTTTTAATAAATCTGTACATATTCATGGTAATCACTGATTCCCTTTCTACATTTTACAAATAAAATTATTAGTTTAATTTTTTTCCAAGAAGAGATTTGGAACTCACTAGTTGATTGTTTGAAGAATAGATAGATAGATACAGTTGTTGTTTTTTTTTCTTTTTTTGAAAATTGGGACACCATCTGCATGTCTTCTGACATCCTTCCCTGAGGAACCTAAATAAACCAACCAAAAAAACAAAAAGACTTAGAGTGAAAGCCAGGTCAATATTTGGATCAAAAACAGAGTATCTGGAGTGAGGAGAGAAGAAAGGGGCAAGGCTGATGTGAAATACAAGGTCAGATAGTAATTTGATAGCAGAATAACACAAATGGCCTGAACTCCATGGATTCTTCAATTTGCTTCACCTGGTTTTCTAAAGATACTTTGATTTTATTTAAATGAAACTTTCACAAGATATATGAATAATTGATGTCCTCTTAACTATTTTTTTTAACCTGTCAGTGATCTGTATCAGAAACTCATCCATTGGTGGATGGTGACATTGGTGGACTATAGCATCCTACCTCACTCTCCCAAACATAAACACAATAATGTCACTTTTGGCTCATTTTATCTTCCCCTCCAAATTATCTTAGGATACTAGAAGCATCAACTTATAATGAAAATGTACCTTAAAGGTCATCAAACCCAACCTTTTGATTTTATAAGAGGAAACTGAGGCTGAGAGAGGTTATATGACTTATCCAGAGTCATACAACTATGTCTTAAGTGAAATTAAAATCCTAGTCTTACTGACTCCAAGACCAGGAATCTATTCACAGCACCACACTGCCTTCACTATGCTATTGCTCTCAGTTTTGTTAAATTTTACATAGGTGTATGTTTGAAATAAAGTTCTATTTGTTTCCCCTTGCATTGAAGCTTTTTGTTTTCTGCTTTTTTATATAAATTTATTGTTTATTTCTTTTTAACATTTTTTTTAAATTTTGAGTTACAAATTCTCTCCTTTCCTCCCTTCTCTTCCCCCTCTATGAGAATGCAAGCAATTTTATATCAATTATACACGTGAAATAATGCAAAACACAGTTCCATATTAGCCATGCTCCAAAAAAAAAAAGGAAGAAAGAAAGAAAACAAAGAAAAAGAAAGTGAAAAAAAAAATCTGCTTCAATCTGCACTTATACTTCATCAGTTCTCTATCTGGAGGTGGATAGCATTTTTAATCATGAGTTCTTCAGAATTGTCTTGGGTCATTGCATTGATCACCAGGACTTGTACAGTTTATCATCATTACAATATTGCTCTTATTGTGTATAATGTTCTCTTATTTCTACTCAATTCATTTTGTATCAGTTCAATATAAGTTTTCTCAGGTTTTTTTTTTTATGAAACCATCCTGGTCATCATTTTTTAAGGCATGGTAGTATTTCATCATAATCATACACCACAACTTGTTCATCAAGTCCCCAAGTGATGAACATCTTCTCAATTTCCAGTTCTTTGTCACCACAAAAGAACAACTATAAATATTTTTGGTACATGTAGTTCTTTTTCCTTTTTCCTTGATCTGTTTGGGATACAGACATAATAATGACATTATGGGGTTAAAGAGTATACACAGTTTTATAGCCCTTTGGGCATAGTTCTAAATTACTCCCTAAATGGTTGGAGCAGTTCACAACCCTACCAACAATGCACTAGTGTACTAAATTTTCCACATCTCCTCCAGCATTTGTCATTTTCCTTTTTTTCCTGTTAGGTGTGAGGAGAGCTTTTTCTTTTAAACAAGGCATAGCATTCCTTTCTATATTACTGGTAATCTCATTGAAACACAACAAATTAGAACCACTGAATCAAATGACTACATAAAAACATAATCCGAGGAATTCTATGTTATTAAAGCAGACACCTTTACAAGTAGAATAATGCATATTCATTCAAATCTAATTCCATGAGAACTTTTGTGCATGTGTGTTCCCAGTACCTAGTTGAGATTAAAAACTAGTTAAAAAAAGAATTGGCATGGGTCCAGTTTAAGAAGAGATGCTTACTACTAATGCAAACTATGTAACATTTTTCTCTGTGGAATATATATGGAAGATATTCAGAATATAGGCTATATCTAGACTCCATCTGGCACTGCCTTAGCAATGCCTGTGGTTCCCTGTAGGGGCCACATGAAAACACAGACTTCTTTCCAAGGAATCATGTTCCCCATGTGTCCAACAACCTTTCTCCATGTTTTTCAGTCCAACCTTTTTTTTAAAAAGTCAACTCAAGGATTTAACTCAGGTATATATAAACTAGCTGTGAACTTGACTCAATAACAGAACAAAGGCCTCGTCAGCGTAGCAATGTGGACTCAGGACAGAAGAATTCCATTTTATTTTTGCAACACTGTTTGGCCTGACCATTCTCTTACTTGGTAACTACATTCATTTCCATGGGCTCAGCTATCATCTCTATGTAGATCACTCCCAGATCTGTATGTCCAGCCTTCATTTCTCTCCTAAACTTCAGTCCCATGTTGCTGTCATTAGACATTTTAAATTGGATGTCCCATAGACAACTCAAACTCAACATATCCCAAGTGAGATTAATTATCTTTCCTTTAAAACCCATTCTTGTTTCAAATTTCCCATTCTATTAGTCTCCTAGATTGATAACTTCACTGTTATCCTTAACTCCTCAGTTTCCCTCAGCCCACGTGTTCAATCATTTTACCAAATCTTGCTGCTTTTACCTCCACAGAATTTCTCACATATATCCCCTTCTCTCCAGTCACACAACCACACAATCCAAACTCAGTCCTTATCATACCTCAACAGGCCTATCTCAACAGAAAAAGGAAAAAGAACTACATGTACCAAAAATATTTATAGTTGTTCTTTTGTGGTGACAAAGAACTGGAAATTGAGAAGATGTTCATCATTTGGGGACTTGATGAACTAGTTGTGGTGTATGATTATGATGGAATACTACCATACCTAAGTCTCCTACTCAGTGACCCTGCCTCAAGTTTCTCCTCTTTTCAATCCATCTTCCACACAGGTACCAAAGGTATCTTCCTAAAGCCCAGATCTGATCATTCCATGCCCCACCTATTCAATATTGCCCCAAGGCTCATATATTAATTCTTTGTTTGACATTTAAAGTCCTTTGCAGCCTGACTGAAATCTACCTTTTAAACCTTATCACACATTATTCACATATTCTGCTATCCAAACACTGGCTTTTTTAACGTTTCCTCATAACACCATTCCATGTTCTGTCTCTATGCCTTTGCATTGAATTTTCCTATGCCTGGAATACACTCTTTCCTTGCCTTCACCTATTAAAATCTGTAATTCCTTTAAGATTCACCTCAAGCACCATCTTCTATGAGAAGCCTTTTCTGATCCCTCAGCTGCTGCTACTTTTTCTCCCAAAGTTACCTTGTACCTATTTTAGGTATAACCCATAGGATTTTATATATGTGTATATGTATGTGTGTGTGTGTGTGTGTGTGTGTGGTTTATATAACTTCTGGGCATAAATAATGCAAGGACCTTTCCCCCCACTTCAGAGAACAGACCCTGACACCTTCCAACTCAGTATACTGCATAATAATGAATAGCCTTTTAGCTGACTACTGAGCTTGGACTGAGTGTTTGTAAAAAAAAGGTTTGAGCAGACAAGCTCTCAATATTTCCCCCGGTGCCAGGCAAGCCAAGTGACCTGTTATGGGTTTCTAGTGGGGGAGGAGCTCCACCACCTGGCTGCCATATGTCCAAGAATTCATGTTGCTTCTATATCTTGTGTCTCTGTTGTGATTTTTTTCCCTCATCCAAGGTAAATGAGTATTCAGAGTAGGAATTGAAAAGGGAAAGACATCTTTCCTTACAAATGGGTAAGCTTCAAAAGGCTGAAAGAGTCATCAGAAGCCCAGCAACTGGAGTCAGGACCAAAATCTGCTGGTAACCAGAACATCTGAGCCTGGTAAGGAGTTAGATGAGGAGATCACATGGCTATCAAGCAACCTGCTTAAACTTAGAGCAAGAAGGAGATAGATAACTAAGCTAAATGAGGAAGAAACTTCATGCATTGTCTATGCCACAAGAGAAAAATAAAATTAATGAGGACTTTGTAAAGAGCAAAAAGGACTACTGCATTAAGGAAGGGGAATGTTTTATCGATCACATTCGGTTTCAGTCCACATTCTACAGGGGACTAGTAGGTATGTAGAGGAGAGAGTGAACCTCAGGGTTGTTAAATGGGGAGATATTGTTGTACTTAGGTCCTTGTTATGCCTTCTCATAAAGCAGCCCTTTGCTAAAGTTAATTGATTTTGATTGCTTAACTGATATTGGGGAACATATTAGAGAGAACTGGAATGTGATAGTATTAGAATCCACAGTCCCTCGGGTTACCTCTAGAATCTTGAGGGAAGTAGTAGTAGCCACTCTCTGGGTATCTAACCTGCTAGTCTACATGTGACTCAAGACAGTGGGCTCAGAACATGCCCTGCACCTGGATATATCTATTAATGTCTATGTTGTCTCCTCTAGATAGAATAAAAACTCTTTGAAGCAGGGTATGTTTCATTTTTCCCTTTCCATCCCCAGCACCTAGAATAGTCCTGGCACATAGTAGGTAGTATCCCACCTGGATAACACTAGATATTGTCCTTCTTCACTTTCCCCAGCAGAAAGGAAAAGATATTCAGTTCAAACAACATGTATTCCAAAAAAAAAAAAAAAAGATTTATCGTCAATGATGAAATACAAAAGATTCTGAGATTACAAAGCATAATACGCTAGAAAGATTCTTGAAATATTGATTAAAATGAGGGTAATTGCATGATTTTGGACAAGTCACTTAACCTCTCTTAGTTTCAATTTCCTCACCACTGAAATGGGGGTAATTGACTGATTGAATGGACAAGGGTTACTCCTATTAATGAAAATGCCTTCTTCTGCCACGATCCATCACTACTACTCATTTTCCTTTGGAGAGGGGGCACAAGAGTCTATCTTTCCCAAATTTCTTACCAAGTCTATGGTCCAAGTTTTTTTTTAGAATATCCTTCAAAAAACCATATAAAATCTATATTCTGCCCAATTTTTTATAAAATTCTTCTAAACCCAAACCTACTCCCTAAAATATTCCCTTTTTTTTTGTCTTTGCTTGTTTGTTTGTTTGTTTATGGTTAGGCAATGGGGTTAAGTGACTTGCCCAGGGTCACACAGCTAGTAAATGTTATGTGCCTGAAGCCAGATTTGAACTCAGGTCCTCCTGAATCCAGGGCCAGTGCTCTATCCACTGTGCCACCTAGCTGCCCCAAAATATTCCCTTTTCATGATGTATTTCTTTGACTCAGCCTGTTCCTCACGATATTTATAATGCAAATAAGGTTTCAATAGCTCAATGATGACACATTAGAAGGAACTATGCCAATAAGAGAATGGTGAGTGAACTTGAAACTGGGCCACCGTAGGAATAATTAAAAGAACTGGGATGTCAGGACAGCTAAGTGGTGCCAGACCTGGAGTCAAGAAGGCCTGAATTCAAATCTGGCCTCAGATACTAGCTATGTGACCTTGGGTAACTCACTTAACCCTATTTGCCTCAGTTTCCTTATCTATAAAATGAGCTGGAGAAGGAAATGGCAAACCACTCCAGTATCTTTGCCAAGAAAACCCTGAAAGGGGTCATAAAAAGTTAGACACAACTGAAAATGGTTAAATGGCAACAGGGATGTTTAGCAGAGAAAAGGCAAGATTGAATACCTCTCTACAAATAGTTGAAGGATTGTCATGTGGAAGAGGGATTAGATATTTTGGATAATTCCCAGAGGGTAGGCTATGACCAGTGGAATAGAATAGTAAGGAGGCAGATTTCTGTTCAATATGAGGAAGTGGTTCTTAAGAGTTAGAGTTATTTGAAAATTGAAGGAGCCACATAATGAGTTCACCATTACTGTATGTGTTCAGGCAGAGATAAATGACTATTTACTAGAGATGATGATGTAGACAGAATTCATGAATTAGGTAGAGGGATGACTTCTTTTTTATTAATTTATTTATTTTTAGTTTTCGACATTCACTTCCATAAGATTTTGAGTTTTAAATTTTCTCCCCCTCCCACTTTCCCCCACCAAGACAGCATACTATCTGATATCAGCTCTACATATACATTCATGTTAAGCATATTTTCCCATTAGTTATGGTATAAAGAACAATTAGAACTAATGGGAGGAACCACAAGAATGAAGCAATAAAACAAAACAACAACGGAAAAGGAGTGTAAATAGTATGCTTCCATCTGCATTTAGACTCTATATTTCTTTTTCTGGGTGTGGATAGCAATTTTCATCATGAATCTTGTAGTTATCCTAGATTCTTGCATTGCTTTGAAGAGCCAAATCTATTGAAGACAGTCATCGCACAATGTGGCTGTTACTGTGTACAATGTTCTCCTGGTTCTGCTCATTTCATTCTGCATCAGTTCATGTAAGTCTTTCTTAGTTTTTTTTGAAATCTGCCTTCTCATCATTTCTTATAACACAATAGTATTCCATTACATTCATATACCACAACTTGTTCAGCCATTCCCCAATCGATTGGCATGCCCTCAATTTCCAATTCTTTGCCACCACAAAAAGAGCTGCTATAAATGTTTTTGTATGTGTGGGTCCTTTTCCCATTTTTATGATCTCTTTGGGATACAGACCTAGAAGTGGTATTGCTGGGTTAAAGGGTATGCACAATTTTTAGCCCTTTGGGCATAGTTCCAAATTGTTCTCCAAAATGGTTGGATCATTTCACAACTCCAGAGGGATGGCTTCTAAGGCACCTTCCAAATAGCATTTGATGACAGCACCATTTATAGGACAAACCATTATTTCTGAGGCTCAGTAGAGTCATTTATTCATTCCATAAACAACTATTAAGCACCTCCTCTAAGCAAAGCAAAGTTCTAGATGGTGAAGGAGATACAACATTTAAAAAGGCATGGTTTCTCTCTTCAGGAAGCTTGCCAATTGCCTTGTGTCTATTTTCTGTAAAGCTTATACATTGGATGAGGGCACAGTCCTTAAAAGCATGCACAGCATGCCCTGCTTAGCTCCAACTCATATGGAGACTCCATGAGTCTGCCTTCTAGCAATCATAATGGAGGGGCTCTTCTCTTCACTTCAGAGCACAGGCAGCAAGCCTATGTGTCAGCTTACAGTATGATGATGAAAGTCCTTTTAATCAGCTGGTAAAAATAACCTGTGGTATATAAGAACAAATGAGTTCATATCCAGTTTGAGTCAGTGAGGAAATTCTTAAAATAAAAACTCTCTCCACCAAGCCATATCAACAATCTCCCTATACTTTATAGTCTTAGAGAATTGCTTGGGGCATTGAGAAGTTAATGACTTGCCCATGACCACCCAGCTGGCATGTTTCAAAACTAGATCTTAAACCAAGGTCTTTCTAACTGCAGTGCCAGCCCTCTTTCCACAATGCCACTGTGGCAATCCATGTTAAATTAAACTGTGTACATATGCAGATTAAGAGTGGCTACCCCTCTCTTCATAGAGATATTGATAAATATAAACTAGATAAGATAAATATAAATAAAGTATAAATTTAGAAAAGGAATGACTGATATAACCATGGCATTGCCTGAAAGAACCATTTCAATATAGAACAATTTCCTGCCAACCACCCCCTTGGCCCTCCATAAGTAAGAAAGATGGAGCCTCTCCAGAAATTGAAAGCTTGCTACCAAGGGCCTGATAACCACTAATATTAATAAAGACAGCTAACCATTTTTGGCAAAATTACGGAAAGATTAAGCATGCACCTGTTTTGAACATGTTCATTTGGAAAGCATAACAGAATCTCATCAATTCCGTTTTAAAACACCATCCTAAAAGATGCTCCATTCAGATTTTCAGGCATTATGTCTATTTTACTAATTTGTTGAGGCATTAAATGCTTTATTTAAGGGAACTTTAAAAGGATGTTTTACAGTAGATGTGTCAATATGCCAAAGGCAGGCTCATCAGCTTCTTTCCTAGTAAACTTTCATGGGAGCTTTTAATGACCTAGGTTCATAAAAAAAACAGTCTCCTTAATGCCACGCAGATTGTTATTACTATGAAAGAAAAGACACCTTTAACAGCCAAAGCCATTCACAGATTTGCAAAACGACTATTAAAAACCACTTTAATCTCAGCTTTTGTCTGGGAAATACCATTTTTCTCCCTCCTAAACAAAGTCATAACAAACCAGTAGGGAAAAAAAAAATCAAGCCCTTTTGTGAATTTTACTCTCACTTCACTCACTGTTCTCTCTTCATTTATCGAAATGGCTCTGTGGCTCAGCAATGGGAAAACAAAAGGAATGAAAATTCATTTAAGTCATGCCTTTTATTTATGTTAACATTTCATCATATGCTGTTTAACAATTTACTAAATGTTTATTATGCACTGTGTTGCATTCACAGGAGAATAAATACGTTTCTGTCAGCACTTCATTTATGAAATCCTATTTTTGTTGTGGATCTTTAAAAATCCACAATAAACATTTCCTTCAGGAAGAGGCCAAGAAAGGAAATGCTTTGACACTGTTGTTAAGTAAGCTTGGAACTAAAGAAATGGAAAATCAACATCCTCGTAAGTGTTCAGTGTCTCTGACTCTGTGTGTGTGTCTGTGTGTGTGTGTGTATGTGTGTGTATGTGAGAGAGAGAGACAGAGAGAGACAGAGACAGAGACAGAGAGAAAGAGAGAGAGAGACAGAGAGAAAGTAGCTAGATAAAAGATTGACTTAACAGGAAGCAGGATTTAGTGGTGATACGGATACCTTCTCCAGGTCCTTTGGACTTTTTTTATTTGCAAAATTAACCAAAAAGGAGCAAGTTGCACCATGAAAGCAAAGATCTTTCAAGAATAGATGAGCTTAAAGCTTATTTCTCTTCCCAATGGGGCCATTATCTGACTCTAGAATTTCAAGATAGGCCCACAAATCAACCCAATGAATGCTTTCTTTCCAGGGAAGGTGAAGAATGGCATCTTCTAGTGCCCCCTTCTGGTAAAGTGCATATTTTACAATTCAATGCATTTTTTTGTGATGACAAGCTTTAAGCAGAATAGCAGCATGTGGAAGGGTTGTGAAATCCTAAATTTTTGAGAGACATGAGATTTTCACATAGATGTAATTTTTTCCCCTCAATCACAATGAGTCTCAGAATGTGGTGAGTGGTTATAATGAGGCTAGTTTTAATTATTTATTTTTTATATTCTCGCATTCCAGAACTTAGATATCTAAACAAATATTTAAATTTGCCATTGGCATATGCTTATTTCAACAATGCAGCAGTGGTGTGCAACAATTCTGGAAATCACTTTAGGAATATCTTTAGAGTCAATGTAATAATGCATGAATGCATGCATGTATGCATTCATGCAAAAAAAATACCTCATTGTTTTGTGGTCACATGTTTTTACTTTTTGAAACCAAAAATGACAATTATTCTTAATTACTAACCTTATTCACCAGGCTTAAGACATTGCAATTTGACTTTTTTTTTTGAATCAAAGTCAGTCTCAAATGAAAAAGATTTGACAATACTGAATTCATTCAATGGCATATGCTATAGAATCTGTTAAAAAAAAATCCAAAAGAAACATTCCAAAGCTGTTTTGAGCAATGACAATCCCATTGAAATAAATACATAATCCCTTCAACATGGCTACTTTGAAGGGAATGTGAATGTCTGTACTGAGTAGTTTCAGTAACCCAGCCAATTTGCTTTATAGTAGCATTTCACATATCTTACTCTGCACAACTATAAATATGTATGTGCTTATTACATATTATATATGAGATCACTAAATTGTATATGTATATACACAATTAAACACAATTAAATGTAAGTATAAAATTAAAATATGTGATATTTACTAGTTTACATAATATACTTTTATTATTTACTATAATAAATACATTTTTATGTCATGTATGTATATATATAGTATATAGTAGAAGCCTAGTCACCAATGCCAAAACAAAATGCTAATATTAATGTTTTCTTTATGTACCTCCTTTATACAAATCTTCCTCTTTTCCCTGCTCCCATTTCAATTTCCCATTCATGACTCAAGAAAGTCTGAGAGTAGAATTCTTTTTCTACACACACACACACACACACACACACACACACACACACACACGCACACTCTCTCTTTCTCTCTCTCTCTTTTCCACTCCTCACTCCTAACCAGGAAGTTGCGTAGTAGATATAATGAAAAAAGTAGACCAGAGAGTTCACAGAAAGCCATTATCTCGCCCCAAACTGTGCTTTCTAACTGCAGACTAGTGAGAACATCTTTCAAGCTTTGAATATATTCACAACAAGGAAGAAAAGCTATAAAGTATATAGGATTTTTGCAAACGCTTGACTTAAGTGTACCATGAAAAGTTAAAGATCACACAGATACTTTTTCTAATGAAGGACACATGCAGTAGAGAGCCCACCCTGGTCTTGCATGCACAGTCTTCAGAGAAAAACACCTACGATTGTTTTTTTTTTTTCCTCCTGCTATTCCTTTGCCCAGAGCAATGGTCATAAAGAGGATATCTTCTTTTAACTTCAAGGCAATATACTGGTACAGTGACATTTAAACCCTAAAGTCAAGCCATATAAAAATGAAGACTCATACATAGTCCCAGAGACACGCCCAGATCCCGGATATACAACGGTAGGCTTTGAATAGCGCTTGACCTTGTTCACTTACTGTTTCCTGTCTGGAGCTTCCTTTGTGATTTAGCTACACTCAAACCTCTCATCACCTGCAAAGACCTTTTGATGCTGTAGTCTCAACTATCTCAATAACTTCAGTGTGTTAAGAAGTGAATATGAGGATTTCAGGGCCCTTCTACTCCCTGGCAGTTTACCTACAAACATCTTTAAGCATGCAAATCTGAGGAGTTACACTGATTCTTAATGTGATACCCCCTGTGGGAGGACTAGAACTTGTCATCTTTCATCTTCCCAAGTAGGGGGCAAGAGATATACATTTCAAATAATATTTACTCAAAAATGGGCATTTATTAAGTCCTGTTATGTAGAATGTATTGCATGAGATGCCAGGAACAGAACATTTGTTGAAACTGAAAGGTTTCTGCACTTGAAGTCAGAAGGGACTAGTTGTTTAACTTTGGGCAAGTCATTTAAGAATGCTAAAGTACATCACCAGCAAATGAGGGTAACAATATGTGACCACCTGATCTACCTCACATGGTTGTTTTGAGCACAGTGCTTTGCAAAACGCTGAAGTGAAATATAAATGTGAATTATTAGTATTGTTGTTATCATTACTTACCCTCAAGGAACTTAAAACCACTTGGACAGGGGAGAAATAAGAAAAAAAAATCATAATTAGTTATAAGAAAAGTTACAATATAAATCCATGGGAAAGGTCCAATATTAGCAGTGATAGAGAACTGTCCACTTTTGGAACCCATCCAATAGAATGAAATGACAAGGCTAGTTCCAAGAGCTAGGGCTTAGGAGGACAGCAGTATAGCCACTGGATTACACATTCCAGTAGGGAAGTATGCCTTGTATAGGATCTGAATCTCATTTGGATGTATACTTCCTCAGACTCTTGTCTGATCTTAAACCAAATTTGCCTATTTTGCCTTTTCCTGAACTTGTATTATGCTTGGGGACAAGGATGATTTCTTCATTCTAGAAGGCATCCAGGGAGAGGCAATGTAAGCAGACAGATTTCAGGCCTTCTCCCACTCCAAGGACTACATCTAGCCACATAAATACAGACCTTTGTCCTTTTCTTCAATGTGGTTCTCCCCCCACATAAGGTGAAGTAGATTATTATGGTGGTGATGACCTTGTCATATAAGGTCAATTCAAACAAACTAGTACCAGTTAGGTGCCAGGTACTATGCTAAATGCTGAGGATACAAAGAAACACAAAATATTATTTGTCCTCAGGGAGATCACAATCTAATGAGAGAAAACAACATGTAAAGAACTATGTACAAACAAGATATATTCAGGATAAATTTCAGATAACCAACAGAGAAAAGACACTAGCATTAAGTGGGGGCGGGAGGGGGGGTGCAGGGATTGAAAAGGGCTTCTTGAAGAAAGAGAGATTTTAGCTGAGACTTAAAAGGAGCCAAGGAAGCCAGGAAGCTAATATGAGGAGAGAATATGTCAGGAATGGAGGAGAGCCATTAAAAATATACTGAATCAAAAGATGGAGTTCTTGTGTGGATAAAAGTAAAGACTCCAGAGCCACTGGCAGGGAATTAGGCATAAACTCAATGGGATCAAGGCTACAGTGAAACAGTACTTAGTCTTAGGTCACTTTACCCATAGACCAATGTTGTATAGGGGAAAGTGTGCCCCTAAAGTGTGGGGGGAAATAGTTTTTATTTCTCTTCTTTCTCTATCTTTGAAGCAAATATTCTTTTATAAAAGTTAAAAGATGTTAAATGATCCAATGGAACTTGGGTGTTAGTGACTCATGGCCAATGAACGTAGTATGGTGGCTCAAGTTGATGGCACTACAAAAGAGATACCACATCCTCTCATAAGTGCCCCTAGAAACCTGAGTGGGAGATGGAGCTTCCTGGCTCTGGGAGAGTGAGCCCAGAGCATATTTACTACTTTCACCTATTATGACTTTGGAATTCCAGTATTTCCATTTTGCCAACCCATATTGCTGGAATTTCTATATACCTCTTGTCTTTTGTTCTTGCTTACATACTCCCTTGTGATAGCTGACCCTTCACATCATATCTCCGCTTTGTTCTGCCTCCTCTTCACTAGAACCATTATCATGTTAGATAGTGCCACCTAAACCATACCATATTATCAACTCCATAGAAAAAACATATCCCATGGCTGGTCACAATCCCAGTGCAACCACTGCGGGGAGTGGGGGGAGAGGGAGGGGTCCAAAAGAAACATAAAAGGACCTGAAATTCCAGCTTAAGACAGTTATATTTTATTTTCTACCTATATCTTATCTGATTTGTTATCCAAATATTACAAGTGAAAGAATTCTGGAAAGGTTATAATTGAGAACACCAATTATGCTTTGGTTCTGGTCTTTCCCTAGAGATTAACTTACTTCAGGATATATCAGAACTAGCAGAGTCAAAGCTCATCTTTTCTAAGCTGCATATGTGAATCCTCTCTAAGCATCCCTTATAAAGGACATCCATCTTTACTTAAAAATGTTCAGTGATGGGGAACTCATTGGCTCCCAAGGGTCATTGCAATTTTTGGACAGATACTTTTCTTAGAAAAGTTTTCTTATATTGAGCCAAAATCTTCCTCTCTACAACTATTACCTAAAGCTTCTACCCTTGGGAGCCTTGTGGAATAAATCTAATGCCTCTTCTGTATAACAGCTGCTTAAATACTTGAAGGAATGATATTGTGACACTTAAAAGATATGAACAACAGTGAAAAATTAGCCTTTGTTACTCAAAAGTAGAATACACTATGTAAATGAAGACATGAGTCCCCTTAAAAAGCTGCCAGAATTGGAGAATAGTAGTATAATCTCAGAGAATGTTTCTGAAGAAGTTAGGAAACAACCATTCCGGTTCTAATATATCTATGATGAGTAGCGTGGTGCGATGCAAAGAACAACAGGTTTGGAGTCAGAGAACCTGGGTTCAGATTTTGGCTTTGTCATGTTTACGTTTATAACTTTATCATCTTTCAAATGAAAAGTAGAACTCAAAAGTTCTTTTCTCATTAAACCTATGACCCACAATAGTGTAATTGTATCGTAAAAATCAGAATATTATTTGTGATTCTGATTCGATAATACAATATACCAATATTGTAAACAAAAAAACAAAAACAAACAAACAAACAAAAAAACTGTAGGTTGAACCCATCAGGAGTTATCAAAGAGGACTGGAAGAGCAAACTTGGCAAAAAGTATTATAATATTCAACAAACGGTAATATTTAACAAATCGCTAGAAAAAAAATAGATGAAAAATCTAAGGATACAATAAGAGGCTAGGAAGAATGTTGTTACCATAGGCCAGGAACACTCAGGTAGACAGGAAACAAGAAGCCAGGGAGTATGCAATTACCAGATGTCAGGAAGTAGGCAGGAGGATAGCCATGTACACAGCCAAGATACAAAGTAAGATGCAAGCATCAGTCCCAGGCAGATATGCTGACAAGATCTTAATCTTACAAGTCTTATATACTTATTCTTATATACTTTCTTCCTTATACACTAGAGAATATTTATCTACTTCTTATCAAAATAGAAATCAATCCCTCAAAATGCATTGCAAGGATAGGAACATGGCTATCAAGCCTATTCTTTGGTCTTAGCTTACCTAATCACAATACATATCTAGGACATTCAAAGAACAATGCAGAAATATTTACCTTGTAGGTAACGTTCCTGTTGTACTGTCCTGAACAGATGACATCTGGAACATTGTGTTAAGTTCTGGGTGCCACAACTTTCATTATAGTTATTTGTGCATTTTTCCATATTTCCTCCCTTTTTCCGGGAGATTTTAAGTACATGAGGGCAGGTAAGTAATAGTAATTTTTCTTGTTAAGTTGTTTTCAGTCTTGTACAACTCTTCATGACCCTATTTGGTGTTTTCTTGGCAAAGATACAAGAGTGGTTTGCTATTTCTTCTCCAGTACATTTTACAGATGAGGAAACTGAGGCAAATTGAGGGTTAAATGACTTACCCAAGGTCACCTCACATTTAAAAATAGGTGCTAGACCCCTGACTTCATTAAAGTAAAGAACTCCTAGAGGAGGAAATATCCAGAGAAGGGCCACCTGAGTAGTACAAAACCTCAAGTCAATGCCACGTGTGAATTGGTTGAAGGAAACAAACGTGTTTAGTCTGTGAAAAGAAGCTTGGAGTGGGAGAAGGGTATAGAATAGTACTTTGGCTGTCTTCAAGTATATGAAGGTCTGTCAGGTGGGAAAGGGTTTCAAATTGCTTTGCTTATAGCAGAACTAAGAGCAATATGTGAAAGGGACAAAGATACAATTGAAACAGAATGTATGGGAAAACTTCCTGATAATTAGAGCTATCAAAAAGTGAAACAGATTACCTCACAAAATAAGGGGCTCCCCCTCATTGAAGGTTTTCAAGCCCAGACTAGATCTACACTTGTTGGGTTTTGAGAATGGAGAATTCTTTCCTTTAAGAGTTGGATTGATGACCAACAAGGTCCTGTCCAAATCTGATATTCTTTGATAGAATGATTCAGAAATAAATTAACACTATGGTATGTAAATTGCAGGGAGAAATCACAGCATGTAATGATCAGATAGTGTTGAAAATGAAATCACAGGCCATGAAATCATAGCCAGGTGTTGCCATTCAGAAATCTGAGTAATCTGAGAAAGCAATAACATCTAGGGAACTCAGTTTCCTAATCTTTAAAATGACATTATGTGTTAGAGGACAGATGACTTTGAAGGTATTTACACACACACACACACACACACACACACGCACACACACACACCATCCTTAAATATACTCAAAAATTACATTTCTGTGAATTCTTCCATCTTAAAACTTTTAACTCTTACTTTAACTCTTTAGTTCTTAGATTTTTATAGGTGTTAAAATCATGGGACAGAGAAACGGGATAGCATAACATATTTAACTATAATAGGAACAGATAAGTTTTTAATGAGTCAGTTATTTTTATAATATAATTTTTGAAGAGCCATTTTATATTACATAAGTATGTATGTGTAGTATTTAAATAAATACATACACGTATAGTTATATTATGAGAGGCAGTGTAGCCTAGGGGATAAAGCCTAAGAGTCAGGATGAATTAGAGTCAGTCCCATCTGACACATCCTGGCTATGTGAATTTGAGCAAAACATTTAACCTCTCAGTGCCCCCATGGAATTCCCTTAAGGTTGTACAATGGTTGTCTATATGAATTGTTAGAAGGACTTTTCTCACCCTCATTGACCTGTCAGCTCTTTTCCAAACCATTATCTCTGCAATGGCTACACTCTCTTCCCTCCCTTATCTTGGAACTCTGTCGATCCAACTCTAATCTACTATATCTGCTACACTTGAATCCTTTGCCTCCTTGTCCTATTCCCAATCATGCCTTATCAAATGCCACCCTCAGATTCTCTCACCATCCACCTCCTTTACTCCTATTCATGTGCTCCTTAACATGGCTAGAGGAATTCATGAAATTACACTATACAAACTTAGATTATCTCATCAAAACTGGACACCCACTGAAGCAAGGAAAATATTCCTTCTCTCCCTAATTAATTCACTCTCTTATTCTTCACAGCAACTATTCTAAACATTCTCGTGGCATTCCTCCCATTCCCTCAGCTGAGAATCTCACCTCATACTTAACTGAACAAAATTGAGACCATTTACCAAGAGTTCCCACTCTCCCCTCCTTTTCAACACACAAAACTCAAACACCATCTTCCACTAGGTCAATAAACATTTAAGTACCTACTCTATGCCAGGCACTGTGCTGAATGCTGGGAATACAAAGAAAGGCAAAAGACGGTTCCTGTCTTCAAGTAGCTCACAATCTAATAGGAAAAAATAACACATAAAAAGAAGCTGAAAAGTGGAAGGGGAGGGAGAGGGAGAGGGAAGGTAAAGTGCATGGGGGAATAATTAAGTCCTGCAGCTGGAAGGGAAATGATGAAGAGACTTGCACTGAGCCCCTCATTAAAAGGAGGATCTGGGAAGGGCTCTCCATGTCCACCCTCTACTCTCTCCAATGAAAGGGAGGGAGGGGCCACAGGAGCAGGGGTTACTGAGGAGGAGATTTAGAGTTGATGTCATCTTGCAGGAAGATGAGTTTTTTGAGACAAAATTATTTCCATTATCTCTATATTTTTGTGTCAGATGGAAAGATTGCCATTGTCCTTTTCAAAGTCAACCCCTTATATATACCCTTGATCCTATATCCTCCCTTCATCTGCAGTATATTGCTCTCACTATCATTTCCCTTTCATTTGGAGTACTATGTTCGGTTCTGGGAACTGGGAACATGGAGAAACTAGAGAGTGTCTAGAAGAGAGCAACCATCTGTGTTCAAATCTCATCTCTGATGCTTAGTGTATGCCAAGTATGACCTTGGCAATTCATTCAACATCCCTGGGTTCAATTTCTACGTCCGTAAAATGAGATAGTTGGTCTAGACAAGCTTTGAAATCCCTTTTGGCTCTAGATCTATGATCCTACAATACAAAGTGTGGAATTTTTGCCCATTCTGATGAAAGTTGGTCCCAGAGGAGGATCGTAAAAGAAAGGTAAGCAGAATGAAAAACCAAGTTTGTCTATCTGAGGTTACATATATTTGTGTCAGCATAAGAGACACAACAGTAAGCTAAATTAGGGTCCCAGTGGACAGGAAGGAAGCTCTGTAGAGCCAATTCTTTTGAAGGTAATGAATGTCTATATCGAAAGCATTTGGGGGCTTTCTTTTTGGGGAAAAAGAAATGCTTCCTCCTGAGAATTCTTAGTGTCAAGGACTGCTGGAAGTGAAAGATAGTTACTAAGAGTCACAGAGAGTTCTGAGTACCTGAGTTGACCACAAAGGCAGATTAAGATGTAATTTTTCTATTTCCAACTGTTTATGTAAAGCATGAATGTCTCCACCTTCCTACTCCACCCCCTCCCCCAATCTTCTGCATATACCAAAGTGGTAAATGTATGTTGCGTTCAGGGAAGTGGCATAAATAAGTAGAGCTTCTAAATCCTGGTCTCAAAATAAGGTAATCAGAGTTCTAGTTTTGGCTTTTCTGACAGCTGGCTGACTGACCTTGGGCAATTCATGGCATCATAAACTTAGAGTTTAAAGGCATCATAGAAGTCTAACATCCCTCATTTAATTGATGAAGAAACCGGGATTTAAACAGGACCTCTCATTCCAAATCCTTCACCCATTCCATTTTACCCAGTAGTCACTATATTGTTTAGTAAACAGTTTCATCTTCAGTTCTTTAGAATGGGGGTTTGTCACAGCATTGATGAGAGTTTTAAACTTTTTCAAAGATGTAGTTCTTTATAATGTTGTGGTGATGGTATAAATTATTATCCTAGTTCTGCTCCAAACATTTTTAAATGATATGTACTCCTGTGAAAATTAGTGTGTATAGCATCCCTTGAGCTCCACAGTCTGAGACCACCTTTGCTTCTCTACTAAATAAACCTGCTTTGATGGGGTCCAAGAAAGAGCAGCCTTGCAGAAGGCAGAGCTCCAGCATGGTACTAAACTGCCAGCATCACAAGGGCAACAACAAGGGAGATATTCCCATTGACACCATTATCTTCAAAGCAGAGGTGGAGATCAGCCAAGTGAAAAGGAAGCAGGTGTATGTGCTGGATGTGAGGATAAACAATTAGTAGCTCTCTAGACTTGCAGAGAAGCCTCTTGAGACTTGTGCTGCTATTCCCCAACAGGTTGCTCAATCCCATACCCAAGATAGCAAACTGTGCTAAGGGAGTTCAGGGCAGCAGCCACATGGCTGGGAATGGGGTTGCTGCTCAAGGGAGAAAGGGAATATACAGAAATAAGCTCCCTAAGTCCCTGAAGAGCTATGCTCCATTTCCCTTGGCCATGGATTCGGCAAGGTGTGCTGTAAACTTGGCATGGAAATGCAACATTTCTAATATTTTTTCTGTCTTAACAGGGCCTTCCAGTGGCTTCATTTCAAACAAGGTTGTTATTTCCATGAGCTCAAGTTCACTATCCTCATTTTGGCCCATGATGCACACAACCAAAGTATTTCAATTCAGAGACACTAATGAGATGTTGATTCAGAATACAAATGTCAGCACTCTTTTCTACACACACACACACACACAAACACAAACACAAGCACCCACACCATGAGAACAACCTGTTAGCCAGACTTGGGTTTTAATCACTTCTTGCCTTCTTTCTTCACAGGTATCACATTCCTCACATTTTGTATTAGAAAATACCTTCATTGCAGTGAATGTTAACTGACAATAGTATGC
This sequence comes from Vombatus ursinus, assembly GCF_900497805.2. Lineage (NCBI taxonomy): Eukaryota > Metazoa > Chordata > Mammalia > Diprotodontia > Vombatidae > Vombatus > Vombatus ursinus. The sequence continues at coordinate 4,168,362 of NW_020954867.1, forward strand.
TATCATTTATCTACCATTAGCCATAAAGAACATCACTTTTAAAGGAGGCACATTCTCAGGGACTTAAGACCAGCATTCTTTTGAATTGTAGTTATACCACAATAAATTTGCTCTGGTCAATATCTTAGGGTTTTTCTTGCCTCCTCAACCTATTCTTAAAATCATGGGAATCATAGATTTAGCTGGAAGGGATGATGAAGATCATCAAATCTAAATCTTTTATTTTACAAGTGGGGAAACTGAGTCTCAAAGAGGTTAAATGCCTTGCCCATGGTCACAGAGTGGCAGAGCCAGAATTCAAACCCACGTCCTGTGGCTGCAAATCTGGTTTTCTATTCTCTGCCTTGTACCACCACTCTTCTACATTAAATCATATTATTCTCTCATATAGGAATACTATCCCAGGAAAGGAGTATCCTTTACATATATAAGATTTCATTCCTGACCAATTGTGTCATGAGTAATTCAGTTTAATTCAGGTATTATGGTGCAGTGTTAGATGGCAAAGAAGGTCTATAGCATGGTCCCTGAAAAAAAGATCTTTTCCTCCTGCTTAAAGACCAGCTTCTTAAACTTCCACATTTCTTAAGCCAGGCAGTCAGTTTCTCAGTGCAAGTACTATGCATGGGTTGTCATGTGCTTTAATCTTCTTTTCCCTGGGAAACAGCTAGAAACCATGAAATGTATCAATGATTTCTTTTATTAGATAATGTTGCTTAGCAGGTGCAACCAGGACCAGTCGCAAGATGATCTCTCCCCTGACTGTAACAATTCCAAACACTGTGGTTTTTCATGGATAGGCACATTGCGATGCATGGACCATACCCATTAAGGGGCCCACCTCCATAGGCAAGTAATTTGTATGTGATGGGATTGAGCATTTTCAAGGGTTATGAGCTTCATTTTTAAAACTTTTATTGGTGAAGAAGTTAATCCTAACCTGATAGTGCTTATTCACAGTAATGCCCTGAACTAACAATTGTTCGGTTTGGGTGTTCTGAACAATTGATAGAACAGTCTTTATAAAGACAACTGCTGCTACATAATCTCCCTATATATTGAATAAACTGCATGTCACCCTTGTGTGTCTGACTGACTTTTTTTTCAATTTGTGACATATAATGTCCTTATAACTCCTCTAGATTTTAACCACCCACTTAAATATTTGAATGAAATAACCAGAGGTAGCATAGCATGGTGGATAGAGCAATGGATGAGAATTAGGAAGACCTCTGATACATAGCTGCTCTGAGACCTTTGTCAAGTTATTTAAATTCTCAGTGCTCTCAGCAACTGTCTAAGCTGCAGAGAATTTGTTGACCTGTATTTGTAGAGGAAGTTTCTTTATTCTTGAAGTCCATTCATCAATGAAATCACAAGTCCATCACAATGAAATCCCTATTCCCTATTGGGCCATATTTCCCTTTTGAAGCCCTTCACATCCCGGCCCTTTCCAGTGTTCTAACACCTTACTTCACTTCTACTCTACAATCCGGTTACAATGACCCTTGACAAAACACTCTATCTCAAGACTCTGGGCATTTTCACTGGTTATTCTCCTCCATCCTTGGAATTTTCTCCCTCCTCCCCTTTGCTGACTGAGTCCTTCGATTTCTTCAAGTCTCAGCTAAAAGCCTACCTTCTGTATGAAGCCTTTCAAGGTCCCCCTTAAGTGCCTTCCTTCTGTTTATTATCTCCAACTTGACCTTCACATGCCTTTATCATACATAGTTGCTTGCATATTGTTTCCCCTGTTAGTATGTGAGCTCAAGAGCAGAAAGTATTTTGCCTTTCTTTGCATCTCCATCATTTAGTGCAGTGCTTGGCACATAGCAGGTGTTTAATAAATGCTTGTTCACTTGATGACTACTACTGGGTTAGGTACTGTGAAGTAATACATAATGAATAATATCTGGTCCTTGTCCTTTTGGGGCTTATCATCTAATAATGTAGAGGCAAATATATGCATATGTAGGCATGTATATGTATATAATACATATATACGTACATATAGGGGTGTATGTATGCATAAATACAAATTAGAAGGTAATAGGTGCCATAAGAGAGTCACTTCAGGTAATTCAGAGAGGAAAGGATCACATCAGAGAGAGGGAATCAGAGAGGTGTCATAGAGACATTGGAACTTAGGTTTTTAAGGACAGGTTAAATTTGGATGGATGAAGGATGCGGGGAAATCACTCTAGGTAGAGGAAATAAAGTAAAAATGTGTAGTATATATTTGAGGAAATATTCTATGGGGTTTTGTGACAGAGTCTACAGAGGAACCAGGGTGCCATGGTCCCCTTTAAGAGCCATAGAGGGGCTGGAAGGACTGCCTAAACCCTTTAGAATGCAACTGCATTCACAGACCAATTTCAGAGTCAACTGGACCATAGGAGTCCCTTTTAAGTCATCCTGACCTTCCACCCTATCTAAGCAGGTCCTTTCTTTTCTTTCCAATTAGACCCTTTAAGAATGGAAGGAATCCAAGAGATTACCTAATTAAAGATTCTCATTTTACAGATGAGGAAATTAAGGCTTATATTTATAAAAATGACTTACTTAAGGTAACAAAGAGAGTAAAACCTTGTTCCTTCAACCCAAATCTATTGTTGTTTCCACTACACCATAATGCTCTTACCCTTAGGCTCTTCAGTACCCTCCTTTCAGGTTTCTTAAGAAAACACTCTGCCTGGATTTCTACTTCCTTAAGTTCAGTAACCACATTCTTTTAGATTTTCTGAAGCTTCTAGCTGAAAATCCTTAGCTTTTAATGAGGACTTTTTGACTCAATAGACCTCTGTAGCCTATATTGACCCAACCTTTCAAGCACTTGTTCCTACAGTTAGAGTTAGATATTTAGGTCCCAGAGTCCCACTGAACTGTGTGGAGGGAACCAATAAGAGATTAGACTAGAAAGCTAGCTCAATATGTGGATTTTAATTTTAGAATAAAGAAAGAGAATCTCAGAGTCACATTTCTAGGCAAGGAAATATTTATTCTACCCAGAATTCATTCTTATAAACCATTGCTACACCTAACTGTGTAACTAACATCTAGGTCATCTAGTCCATTTGAGGTCATCTCTAATTTTACAGTTAAGGAAACTATATACTACCCAAGACAGTGAAATAACTTGCCCAAGGCCATACATGTAATAAGCGAAAGAATGAGGATTTGAATCCTTTTCCTCTGACTCTAAATCCCTCTAAATCTCACTTATACCTCTGCAACACAGTGGCTCCTGAATATTTCCCCAATATCTACAACATAGTTCCTTAGGGACAGTTCCAAATAAGTGGAACTGAAAGGAAATATTTACTAGCTGTGTGTTCAGTCATTTTTCAATCATGTCCAATTCTTTGTGACCCCATTTAGGGTTTTCTTGGCAAAGATACTGGAGAAACTTGCCATTTCCTTCTCCAGCTCATTTTACAGATAGGGAAACTGAAGTAAACAGGCTTAAGTGAATTGCTAAGTGAATTGTTCACAGCTAGTAAATGTCTGAGGCTGAATTTGAACTCAGGAAGATGAGCCTTCCTGATTCCAAGCCCAGTGCTCTATCCCCTAACTTCCCCCTCACTTTACAGATGAAGAACTGAGGCCTAGAGAACTTAATTGATTTGCTCAATGTCACAAAGGTATTATTTTCCCTGGGTCACAAAGCTAGTAAATGGGAGATCAAAGGCTCAAACCCAGGTCTTCTGCCTCAGTCAGTGAGTAAACATTTATTTAGACTAAGAGTCTACCAGGTACCAGGCACTGTACTAAGTGCTAAGGTTACAAAAAAGAGGCAAAAGACAGTCCTTGCCCTCAAGGAGCATACAATCTAATGAGAAAGAGAAAAGGCAAACAACTATGTACAAATAAGTTATATATAGAACACATAGGAAATACTTAAGAGAAGGCAGGTACTAGAATTAACAGAGGTTGGGACTGTAAAAAAATGAGATTTTGAAGTCAATACTTTTTCAACCACAATATGCAATCTTTTCAGGGGCAAATAACAACATAGCATTTGTATATATGTATGTATGTATGTATGTATGTATGTATGTATATATAGGTATATTCTAATTAGTATTTTCTTGAATCTATGCACATATCATATAACCCCTGCTACATTATAAATTCACAAGGATAGAAATCATGTGATAAACATTAAAAAATAATACTAACAATTTTAATAACCATGATAATAATAATGATGATGATAATAATAACTGATATTTAAGTAGTACTTTAAAGTTTGCAAAATATTTTATGGGAGTATCTTCCCTATGCCTAGCATGGTGTATTTAATAGTAGTTATTTAGCAGAGGTTCATGAATAAGTTAATTATTATTAGTGAATTATCAAACCTGTGTCTCTGGCAACTGAGTATAAGGTAAATTGATTTGGAGAGAGACTGGAGGTGTTAAGACCTGTTAGGAGACCACAACTATGGTCTAGGATAGCAGTAATCAGCACCTGAGTTAGGGTGATGGCAATGGAAATGGAAAGGAAAGGAGGTGGTGGATTCAAGAAATATTGTGAAAGTAAAATCAATGATTAGATGGTAGAACACGGAAAAGAAAGGAGACAGAGTATTCTGAGGTTTCACTTGTGTACTACTGGAACAATGGCAAAGCCATTAACAAAAATACAGAAGAAGGGCAGATTTGAGAGGAAAAAAGTTCTGAAATCTTAGGATGTCAAAGTAGAAATATCCACGGGGTCATGTAAGTATAGGTCTAGCACTCAGGAGAGTGGTAAGAGCTAGAAAGATACATGGGTATTATCTTCATGGAGGTAATAAAAACTCATGAATACACATGTGCCTTTTTGAAAGAACATTAATAGTAGGATTTTTGCAGCATTTCCTTATTGTCAATATAAATTTAAAAGTCTTATTTGGCATAGGAAATAGTTCTCTTTGTTTCTCTGATTAACTAAGTGATCGGTATGTCCTTGCTATTTCAGACAAATGTCTCAACAAAGCTTGGACATATTAATCAACCTTGGCAAGATTCATAGAGCCTGGGTCCCCAAGTCATCAGATTTCAGTGATGTCAATATACATTTTACTCCAACATACATCCTTTCCCAGTATCATGGACTCTACTGCCCTGGGAATTTGAATTCTGTCACAAGCTGGGGCTTTGTACTTTAGTCTAAACTTAATTCTTATAAACACTATGAGAGATTTAGGGATGACAGATTGATCAAATCTACTCTTTTCTGCCTTTGGTTAACATGTCTGTCTTTGGATTATAAATGTCTACCTTTCTTCTAAAACCTCCTAGCCAATAGCAACATTATAAACATATGTGTGTATACCAAGTGTATATGTATATATGTGTATTTATATATATATATTTGTGTATATATGTGAATATATACACAGATATACTATACACATAAATATACATATGCACGTGCTTATATATGCTACGCACATATAGACATATGCATGTGTACACATATACTATGCACTTATACAAATGAATGTATGTATATATGCTTATACAAACACATGTATGTAAATGTGCATGCATATACATAAACACACTTTTTTTCCCATTTTGCTTCAGGAGACATCTGAGAATTGTTCAACTAGCTTTCCTTCTGGCACTTTGGATGTATCACCACTCTTTGTTGACTTAGGGTGGAGTAATTGCCAAATACTGGGGGTGAATGAGTCAACCAACATCACATTCCCTGAACTACCCGTGTTTGTCGTGCATCAAATCACAGAATCTAAGTGGTTGGAAGGGAGCTCAGCCACCATTTGCTCCAAACTACATCTGAGCAGGGTAACTAGGTGGCACCGTGGATAGAAGGCTGGGCCCTACATCAGAAAGATTCATCTTCCTGAGTTCAAATCTGACCTCAGACACTTTGCTACCTGTGTGACCCTGGGCAAGTCACTTAACCCTTTTTACCTCAGTTTCCTCATCTGTAAAATGAGCTATAGAAGGAAATGGCAAACCACTCCAGTATTTTTAACAAGAAAACCCCAAATGGGGTTATGAAGAGTCAGACACAACTGAAATGACTGAAGAACAACAACAAAAATCTGGCCATGAGGCCCTTCTGAAATATCACAACAAGTAGTCATCCAGACTCTTTCCAAAGAATTCCCAACCTTCTTTTTGTGCAATTCTAATTATTAGGAAGCTTTTCCTTATATCTAGACTAAATCTTCCTCTCTACAACTACCAACTGCTGTTCCTACTTCTACCCACTGGAGCTAAGCAGAACAATTCTAATATCTCTTTCACATAACAAGGTTTAGAGAGCTACTTACTAGAAGATAGCTATTCCTCCTTCAGTAGGATTACTGAGAATATTGCACCAAAACCAAGGAAGAATAAATAGCTACAAAGGATATTTCCTATGAGTGTCAGATATTTGGGAACTAAAACCTTAGATGTATTTAAAGTGTCCTTAAACCTAGTACAAAGGCTAAGAATCTTGAGCTCTCTCTTCAATTCTTGGGTCATAAATATGCATAATATTTTTTTTTTTACTTCACAAGTTGAATTCTGAGTATTACAACACAACACCCCATGTTGACTTCTTTTTAAGCTATTTATTATCCCCTAAATATATAGCCTAGACTATAAGATGGATGGCACAGGGTTAATGATCTTTTCAAACTTGAATGGATATTTCTTAGCATTCTTTGAGGTCTTGGAAAGAGAAGAAAGCCCTATGGGCTATTGTAAAGGGAAGAGATATTTATTTAAAATTCAGTGGTGGCTTTCAGCTCACTAAAGTCAGTGCCAATCCTCCAAAGAGAACCACATGACAGTCATAAAAGGGCATTCCACAAAATAAAATATACAAGAGAGACAAATATAACCAGAAGTCTAAATAATATCTATAATGTGTCATCTAATGGTTCTCAGGTAGTATGATTGTCTAGGGCCTCCCAAAGCAAATCACAAATCTGGAATTGAGCCACTGAGACAAGCAAATCCTCCTGCTACTGCTGCAGAGGGGAGTCTCTTTGTGGGGTTCTGACAGCCTGATTTCCAATCAAAGAACTCGATGGATTCTTTTCTACCCTACCAGTGCAAGACATGTTTGTTTGGATGTCTCACGAATTCTTTCTCACCCTAGCCTGGTCCTCTTTACATGACCCTCACCCAAACCACCTCTCCAGACCAAAATTCTTTATAACCATACAAGATATTTGCTTTGCTTCCTTTGATCAAGCTGCACCAGGCCCCAGATTTCACATAGAAATACCACAATCACCACAGAGATACTTTTTTAAATTGGGCAACCAATTTTCAAACAGATTAAAATTATCATTGTCAAAAATACATAATTTGGAGGCAGCTAGGTGGCACAGTGAATAGAGAACCAGTCTTGGAGCCAGGAGAACCCGAGTTCAAATCTAGCCTCAGACACTTGACACTTACTAGCTGTGTAACCCTGGGCAAGTCACTTAAACCCGATTGCCTTGAAAAATAGTAATAATAATAATAATATCCTTTCAAAATCAAAGATGCCTTAAAGTTCGGGGTTGTATTACTAGAAAATCAGAAATAATGGAGAGAAGAAATAATATCTTGGGCAGTATCTGATGAAGGCCTTGTGAAAAGCATGATAGATGAGCAAGTCCTAAAATTTTATGAATTAAAAATAAAAATAAATTAAAAGAATCAAGGTTATGCCATACTGAGCAAAGAAAGAACTGTGAAAGGCTTGAGGCAGAGCACAGCAAGATTTCCTACTAATTTAAAAAAAGGGAGGAGAGTGGAAAGAGCAAGGAAATTTACATCAGAAGGTACATGAGATGAAAATCCAAGTTCTGAATAAAATCAACAAAAGTTTACTGTCAAGGTTCAAAGCACTAGCACCTCCTCCCAATGGGGTGCCATCTTAATGTTACCTGCACAGCATCCTGTTGTGTTTAAATTTTGCAAATCTGATCTTTAACTGTGAATTTCCATCCCCTTGGTTAATCTAAGTCAGAGCCTTAATGTCCTTTTGATGTCATTTTTTGCAAGTGAAGCTTTTTAAAGCAACGTCTGTATTACACAGAATGCGTGATGCATTTTTACCAGTTTATTAAAAAGATATGCTTTAGAAATCATATTTCCTCCATAGATATAACTAATACCAATGGAAATGCAAGCAGTCAGATGATCTGCATGTACCTACTAAAACTACTGAATCAGAATAGATGATGAGAAGGGCAGTATAATATAGTCTGAAAAAATCAACAGGCTCCCCATAAGATTGAAAAGGCAGCTAGATGGCAAAGTGGGCCTCAGACACTTACTGGCTGTTTGACCCTGGGCAAGTCATTTATCCTCTGCCTCACTTTCCTCATCAGTAAAATGGTGATAACAATACCTCTTTGGGCTGTTGTATAGATAAAATGAGATAGTAAGTATAAAATACTTTGCAAAACTTAAAGTGCTATATAAATGTGAAGTAATAGTAAGGTAGTACTAGTAGTTAGTAATTGGTAGAAGAAGAAGTAATTAGTACTAGGGTAGAAGTAGTAGTTATTAGAAGCAGTAATAGTAGTATTTGGAGGCAGCTACGTGGCTCAGTGGATAGAATTCTAGGCCTGGAGTCAGGATGATTTGAGTTCAAACCCAACATCAGACACTTACTAACTGTTTGACCCTAGGCAAGTCTCTTAACCTGTTTACTCTAATCCACTGGAGAAGGAAATGATAAACCACTCCAGTATCTTTGCCAAGAAAACTCCAGGGACAGTTGTGACCCCTGGGTCACAAAGACTAGGACACAAATGAACAATAGTAACAACAGTAGCAGTAGTAGTAGAAGAAGAAGAAGTGGAATAGAAATGGTAGTAGTAATAGTATTAAAAATTCTAGTATTCTGTTCAGTATATGTACCAATGACAACTATAAGTCATACATACACATCAAAAACCCATTTCTGAAATATGGGCATTAAAATTCATTTTATGAAGAAAAAGGAAGAAAAACAAAACAAAACTTCCCAACTATTCTAATTTAACTATGATTTTTACCCCCTCTGCTTCTAAAAAGGATGTGAAGGAAGCATCATCCTAGCTATTTGGTTTTCATGGACTAATTATAGGTGTAAGATTAGAACAGACATTCCATCAAGAAGGGCATATGTATGATAAGGCATGTTAGTGTAAGAAGCTCCCATTTCAGTGACATTATGAAGGCCATAAATTCATAAAAGTGGAATAAATAATTACCTGTTTAGCAGATATTTGGGGAGATGTGAGGTTAGATGAGGTCACACCTATTCATTCATTCCCAAATACATAAAACCTAATGATACAATAAAGAAAGGAAGAAAAGCTATTTCCCAATATGATTCATCTTATTTCGCAATTACAGTTATTTCTTTAATGTAGTCTTCACCACTGAATCAGTGTCTACATTAAGTATTTTGCTCTAAAATCTTTCTCTTACTGTGTCATACCAGTCAGTCTCCTCCAGGGGGAAATTGAGCATTATCCCAGTGGGGGATTCTATTTTTTTCTGCTTTCATTTAGGAAATGAAGATGTATCCTGCTCTTCCTGGCAGGTCTCCTTAATGATCTGACACAGAAAGATACCAGCCATGCTTGGTGAAGTTAGTATGAAGGCAAGGGTTCTTAATCATTTTTGTGCTATGGACTTCTTTGGCATTTTGGTGAAGTCTACAAACCCCTTCTCAGAGTAATGTTTCTAAATGCATAAGACTACAAAGAAAACCAATTATATTTAAATTATCAAAATATGAAAAAAGAAAAGAAAATAAAAGGAAAGGAAAGGAAAGGAAAGAAAAGGGAAGAAAAGAAAACCAAATTCACAGACCCCAAATTAAGAACCTATAGTCTAAATCAGAAGCGTCAAACATGGCCCGCCCCACCAAATGCAGTCCACAACAATCCCAAGTGTAGCCTGAACCAAATTAAAATGTAATTGAGAAATATTTTTAAAAAACCAATAGAACATAGATAATTTTGATATTTGGTTTTCTAAGTCAATATACAGCCATGGAGCTCCTTATGTATGGTTTAGTGGCCCTGTTTCTAACACTGAGATGACAGTAGACAAGTGATACATGATAGTTGTTAATCTGTCTCATTAACACATGCTTACCAAGGAATTACCCCAAAGGCAGCAAAGGACAATAAAAATAAATGTTTAGAAATAGTGAAAGCTGCTCTACTTTTTAAATGTTGCTCTTTATTCATGGACCCCTTACCTAGGAATTTTTATGCCTGTGGCAAATAGTACAACTTGTGCTTACTGAGAATGCTAAAATCTTGCCTCGGGTGAGTCCTGTAGAGAATTGAAGGAAGGAAGAAAAGAAAGAGACTCTAGCATACACATTCAAGACTGTTGCTGAATAAACTACCAACCAGAAGATGTGGGGCAGGAAGCTAGACAGGGTTAAGGATGTGCTCACTCCAGCAAATAATCTGCTTTTTTTTTTCCTATTTTTATTAGTTATTCTTGTTAACTGGATGCTAAGCTTAGTTCTCTGTATACTGTAGGAGATGTACAAGTGCTATGAGTAACCTCTAAATCCAGTGCACTCTATATTTGGTGCCCTCAAACTTCAGCAAAGTTTTTTTCATCACGGTTATAACTCTGACTGCCATTGGTCAAATTAGATTTATTGCTATCTTTGAGTCACAACTACAATTGGGAGAAGAGATGCCTCCAAAACCACTTGTGAAACAAGTGTTCACTAAAAGATACCTGCACACTAGCACATTATTGGTGGAGCTGTGAATCAGTGCTCAAAATGAGAATTGATCAGTATTATGAAGAAAGAAACATAGAAAGATTTACAGGATCTGATGCAAAGTGAAGTAAGCAGACAAGAAAATAATATACATAATGGCTACAACAGTCTAAATAGAAATTACAGTAACTACAAAAACATCAAAAGTATATGTGAAATTACAAAGAAGCTTCATCCCAAGGAAGAAATATGAAAATATACTGTCACTCCTTAGCAGAAGTAGCATATCCACAATTATGTTACATTGCTTGTATCTCCAGACTTTTTTGATGTATTAAGCTTTTTTTTTATCTTTCTCTTTTTCTATTCTTTTAAAAAATGTCATTTGTTGTATGTTATTCTTGGAATGAAGAGGGACACTGGGGAAAATTCAGGTGATCTAAAAAGCAAAACACACAAATAACCTTTTTTTCAAAGTGAAACATGGAAATGTAAGCCCAAGTCAAATCCTCAGGACAGAGAAGTAGTATGACATAGAAGCAAGTATGTTGGACTAAGAGACTGAAAAACAGGATTCAAATCAGCACTGATGAATTCTTAGTAGCAATTTGACTATGGTCAAGTTATAAGTGTAGAGGCAAAGAGACAGAAGCCCTAGATTTCTTCCTCTCTTGATATGAGTGACTCACTTTTAGAATTAGCCTCTTCTTAAGTGAAGATCTAGCAAATCCCTATACCTGGCTTAATTTATATCCAACCCAATTTGTTTTTCAAGGCTAAGACAGAGAAAGACAAGCTGTTACACATAAGTGTAGAAGAAATAAGTCGCTTTGCCAAGCATCATACACTCAGATCTCCTCCCTTACAAATCTAATTTTAGAGAAAAGTTCTAAGTGGACAGTTATATTCAGCTTTCAGTATAGCTCATTGTTCACCTTTGAGCATAAGTTTCTTCTCTGCTCTATTGGGAGTGGGGTGGGAGCAGAACTCTTCTGTAAACACACCCAAGACATAGGTCTGTGGAAGACTTTCCTTTATTCTCCTTTTTTACTGGTATCTGAGGCAAGATTTGAACATAGAAACCTATGTTGACTCCAAGTCCAGCATTCTATCACCTGTTTCACCTCCCTGCCTTTGGATGAAGTAAATATCATTTGCATAGTCCTACTGGAGCGATTTCAAACATAATTTCTGTGAGCTAATATTCCAAAACCTGGATTCAGTTACGAAAGGCGGTTATTTTATACACCTGTGTAGTAGGTAGCAGAGCATTAAATATAAAAGAATAAAAGTAGCATAGTTCCTGTCTTGGTGTCCTCTTTGTATCCCCGGTGTTTGGCACAGTGCCTAGCAGAGAATAAGCATTTAATTAATGCATATTGATTGATGGAAATCAACTTTGACCAGAACTATTTTATATCTGAACTCCATTGAATAAGATGAGAAGAATGAGATTACAACAACAATAACCATTACTACTACTACTACTACTACTACTACTACTACTACTACTACCACCACTACTGAAGATGATGATAATGATAACTAAACCTACAGAAAGGTCATCCTTAAGGATCCTAAACTTAGTGATCAATGTAGATTATATAAGGAACAAATGGACAGTGAGGAACACTTTTTTGAAGGTTGTAAAAAATGATCACCTAGAGAATGCTTAAAAAGGCATGATTTCAGGGCTAGAATTGGACAACAGGACCTCTGTATCTTTGATGGATTAATTAACATATGTGAAATCTACATACCACAAATACAAACCTCAAAATATCACAGAAAACTCAACCAATAAATTGTTTTGGAACCAAATCATTATTATAGTCTGAAATATTGTTTACCATTCCTGGGACAAAAACTTTGGACCACAAAAATTTAAAGATAATGTTTTAATAGATGTTGCTATGCCAGATACTCATAATCTCCAAGCTACATGGAACAAAAGCTTTTCAAAGTAAAGACATCTGAGGAGATAAAAATCATGTCACCCTTATTCCTGTCTGTTAGTAGAGTTGTACCAAGATGCTTTCAGTAAGCCTAGAGGAAATGACTTTACATCCTAAGACTGACTCATCTACGAAAAGCTCCTTGTTTTATCTCCCTGTGCCATAGCACACAGAACAATGAATATAAAGGAACAATAGTAGCAGAATAATTTGTTCTAGAACTTTTTTTATCTAAAACTTTGTGAAAGAGATGAGAATATTGAGAAGCAGTAATAAAAACAGCTTGCATTTTAAGGTTTGCAAACTGCTTTACTTATATTATCACATTTTATTCTCTCAATAACCTTGGGAGTTAGGCATTATTATTATTATTATTATCCCCCTTTAATAGAAGATGAGGAAGACAAAAGTTATGTAATTTGCCCAGGTATCCACATAGTCAGTGATGAGATTGGATTAGAAATCAGGTCTTCCTGACTCCAGGTCCAAGACTCTATCCATTAAACTACCCAACTGCCTCAATGATATTTGACAGATAGAAAGGAAGGAAGGAAGGAAGGAAGGAAGGAAGAAAGAAAGGAAGAAAGGAAAAAAGAAAGAAAGAAAGAAAGAAAGAAAGAAAGAAAGAAAGAAAGAAAGAAAGAAAGAAAGAAAGAATGAAAGAATGAAAGAAAAAAAGAAAACCAAAAATAGATATGTTAAGCAAAGTACTTAACATACTATCTAAGTTATGCCCAACAACAGTCTGTTTTGCAAGGACAAGTGTTATTATCACTGTATCACATATGAGAAAACTGTGGTCCAGAGAGATTAAATGATTTGTTCAAGGTTATTTATCTTGTAAGTGCAAGAAGCAGAATTTGAACTCAAGTCTTCACTTCTGGAATTTACTTTCCTCTTTGGTCAAATGAAAGTGTTGGTTTTGATGACTTCTGTGTTCCTCTAGATCTATGAGTGACTAGGACTAACTGATCTCCAAAGTCCCTTCCAGCTCTAAATCCCATAATCTCAGATGGTTCTGAGGTCCAAGACAAACAGGGGACAGAGGCATAAGTGGAAGGAGTCTCATACAATATAAGCCCAAGTTCAGGACTCAACCCAGATATGAAGAAATGAGCAGAGAAGTTTAGACCATGAGATTTGGAACAGCATTTCAGAATAAAGAACAAGCCAGAAGGCCCAAACAACAAGACACCTAGGGTCAGTAAGGCCAACCTAGACAGCTGGATAGAATCCTGGTGTCTAAAAACAGGAGCACAGTGAGGACCTTTTATTAGAGAAAAGGTCATGATGACATCAGTCCAGAAAGTGGATGCAAGACCAAGAGATTAATTTCAGCTAAAAGGATGTGGGTCCCATAAGCTGACATTTGAGCCAAAGTAAGGGGTCTGAGGTGTGAAACCAAACTTAAGAACATAGGCATGATTATGGGTTGGACAAAGTAAACAGCATACTCCCTGCCTAAATTGGAGACCTGTCACTGTAATTTTTTTTTCCCAGTTAACTTTGCTACTCGACTCAGCAATCTAATTTTTTTAAAAGATGCAGACTTATCTCACAATTAATATAGGTCAGATACAGTTAAACCATCTCCTTTAAACACTCCAAGTCAAACACAAATTTGTTCACATCTCTAATCATATATGCCATCTGGTTAGGATTATAAATTTTCATTTCCTTGAATGAGAATGGTGAACTTTCAGTCCATTGGACCACAGTCCATTCAGGAGAGAGAAAGAGAGATACAGAGAGAGAGAGAGAGACAGAGACAGAGACAGAGACAGAAAGGGAGAGAGAATCTGTTAGTCCTAATCACCCCCCCACTCCCCATACAAAGGGAATTTATTAACATTAGGATAAAGGACAGGCCCCTCCCTATTCTGGGTTCAGTAACCATATTCTGTTTATGCTGCTCTTTGGATCAGGCTGCTGCTCTGAATCCCAGTCTAACATTTAAATCCCTAATCTCAACCCAACCAAAGATTCAACTTTGATCTTCCCTAGTCTGATCCATACTCCCACTGCCCAAGCTCCAGCTGTCATACAGTTCAAAGGGTGACCAGGAGTTTCCTAGTCAATGTCCTGTCCAATAATAGATCTCTTCTGTAACAATATCCCTGACAGATGGTCACTTAGACTGTTTTTCTAATGACACAGAATTTGCAAAATAATTTCAGTTCTAATTATTGAGGTGTTTCTTTTTTTGCATTGAGACAAAATCAGATTCCTTATAAATTGCCCCTTCTCCAGCCACTGGTACTGTTTGGTTGGTTGTTGTCCTTCCTTCTGGAAGAGGACCAAAATGACGTCACTATGTTTTGTCGGAGCCTGTATTGACCCGATTCTACTTCTGTCTTCTGGGATAACATTTCATCCAACAAAGCTTCCATGGAGTAAAGGAAAGATTACTATTTTAGAGTCAGAGAATAAGGAATTGAAACTTACCTTAGCTACTTGCTGCCTGTGTAATTAAGCAAATCACTTAACCGGTGTGTCTTCAAGTTTTTTTCATCTGTAAAGTAAGGAAATTGAATTAAATTCAATAAACATTTTTATAACACCTTCTACTTGTCAGGCTTTGTGCTAAGAGCTGGAGATGCAAAAAAGAAAAAGAGAGTCCTTGCCCTCAAGGAACTTACAATCTAATAGGGAAAGACTAGACACAAAAAAGAAGTTGATGGAAAATGGAGTTACCAGGAAGATTCCCAGCTCTTTATAAAGGAAGGCTTTGGGAGGAGTTTAGTGCTCCATCCTGTAGGAACTGAAGGTGAGTTGTGAAGATAGAGAGTATACAAACCAGAGTCATTCTTTATAGTGATGTTTGTTTCAGTTGATCATTTTATCCAGGGAGAGAGTGGAGAGGACATATTTTTTCCTTAGAGTAGAAGCTAATCAGAACCACTGATGGACAATGGAGTTACCAGGAAGATTGTAAACCCTTTATAAAGGAAGTAATTTATCTCTCAGGTCTTGCCAAGTCCTTAATTCTATCTATGATCCTCTAAATATCTGTTGTCAGCCATCTAGATGACTAAGGCTATTTTCCTAGTTCCTTTGCTCTTGATGTTACTGAAGGTTTCAGAGTTAATTTTGATAAGAGAAGGTAGATCTTCACATCCTGTTGGTGCTTAAAAATTTCAGTCTTAAGACCCTATACAGTAAAGGTAGTTAGTTTAAAGCCTACCCACTATGTTAATTTTAGGTGCCAAGAAACTAATACTCTCCCATGTCCAGATCATTATTGTTATTACTGTTATTTTCAATGTGGTACAGTGAAAAAAATACTAGATTTAGAATCATATGACATGGGTTCAAAATCTGATTCTGCCTCTTACTACCTGTGACTCTCAGCAAATCTCTTAACCTCTTTGGCCTTTTGTTAAATCCTTCATAAAATAAGGAGCTTGAACTAGGTCAGGGCCAATTTGGATTAGATCTTAACCTGCTTTGTGTCATGGATTCCTTTGAAATCTACTGAAACATATGGATCCCTTCTCAAGAGTAATCCTACAAAAATAGTATTACAAATGAAACATTATACTGAGTTACCAAAATAGTTTTGATGGGGTGATGTGACCTGGACCCCTAAAAGGAAAAGACCATGTCTTTGAAAGCAACCCAGGCCCTGAATTTTCCCATACATTTCAGCAGCCCAGATACCAAGGGGATTGGCACACCGGGGTCCACCTAGATCACCTAATTAACCTTTTTGATAGTCCTTTTACTGATTGCTCATGGCCCACTCCAGACTTCTTACCACTCCTTAATCCCATCCAGATCCTTTCACTGTCCTTTTTGTATATCAGCATCAGTCTCACCCCCATTAAGTTGCAGATTCATTAGGAACTCTGCCCTCTTCTATTGAAGTTACAATAAAATTTGCCCCAGACTTGAAGAAAGTTTGAGTGTGTAAAATCATTCCAGGCAGATGCTGCAGTGTACCCTAACATTTCAGGGTTCCCAGCAACCCCAAACTGCATCAGTTTTGTTGGGGACCTTTTTTGATTGTTGTTCAACTTGTTGTTCAAGACTTCAAGTTAAGAATCCCTGGAGATGGACTTCTCAGGGTTTTGTTTTTTTTTCTATCTTTAGATCTAAGAAACTATCACTAGTATTTCTTCTAGATCAGGAATTCTTCATTTATGCATATTTCAGGGAGTTCATGAACTTGGATGGGAAAAAGTACATTTTTTCAATAACTTTTGATTTCCTTAGTAACCTTTTATATTCTATTTTACGTATTTAAAAACATTATTCTAAGAAGGGAAGGCTTTATCAGATGCTAAAAAAGTCCATGACCCAAAAAAAGTTAATGTAGACTCCCTATTCTAGATGATCCTAAGACCTACCACATCAACTCCTGAATTGATAACAGTTCCATATGGACATGATGAGGTTTAGGGGTTCAGGGGTCCTGGAACCCCAAAATCACAAAATGAGGGCCCTGCCTGAAAGAGTTCGACCCATGCCTTCTTTCAGCCAAAGACAAGGTTTATTAGAACATCTGTCATATTGGGCAGACTCTTAAGGAGTCCGAACATGACTAAGCAGTGGCAGACTTTAGGAATCCCTGCAGTGGATAGGTTTTAAGAATCTGAGCATCTTAATGTAGACAAGGTGGAACTTATATACAGAAAGACTGTGGGAGGGACCAAGGAGTGGCCAGTAAACTGGGGTGAACAGAACTCCTGGACCTGGACCCCCTTGGCCTAGGGAGAATCCAGCCTAGCTAGGATTAAGGGTGAGAAATGGCCAGGGGCCATAGGGAGGTAAAACAGTGGAGGGGAGATTGGGTATGGCCACAGAGAAAGGCCAGTTGATGGGATTATAGCCTCAGATGATCACCAGAGATATGGCCATGTGGGAAAGTGGAGAGTTGTTCCTTTCTGGGGTCTAGATCCTAACTCCATCAGATATACTAAAAGTTTCTAGCAATCATTTAGAGATTTGAATGAACTGTACTTGTGGCATACTTAGGAAACTGGAACTTTTCAGAGTGATACTAAATTACCCTGCTCAGTTAAAATATCAGCTAAGATTCTTATCCAAGTAATTCAAGCAATGAAACCTTATTAAAGAATTAGGGTCTTGGGGCGGGGTGGGGAAGTTCAAGTTTATCCAGCTTAGCTATCTACATTGATCAAATTTGCCATGCTGGCTAGCTCTTTAATTTATATACTTCTCTCTAGAGATAGCTTAGTAATTGTAATTGTTTGGGTGACCTTTAAGAGTCATTAAGATAAATTTCCCATTTAAACAATAACAACTAACATTCACATAGAGCTTTATTGCTACTAAGTACTTTCCATACATGACTTCATCTTCTCCTCATAAAACTTCTCCTAAAGTCCAAGCCATATGCTGTATTGTACTGTGGCCATTACCCTGGGTTCACAAGGGCTATACCATTGAAGTGCAAGTCTGGCAGAATCTGCCAATCTAGGAAAAGTTCAAGTCTGGGTCTGATAACAAGCTGTCATCAAAAGACCAAGCTAGCCAAGTTCAGAGAGTCTCATCACAAGGAGGTCAGCCACTAAGTGAATTTTTTTTTTTAGTCACAACAAATCATGAGACTATACACTGAGGCTTTGAGAGGTTACTTTCTGGGTCAACAGAGGGAATATTTGCAATGATGAAATCACAGATGGTTTTAAAGTATTGAATTACCCTTATAACCACTCTTTAAGGAAGGTTAGCATGAGTATTATCTTCAAAGTAACATATTAAACATTTTATTTTTCTTAGTCTACTTGCTTCCTGTTCCAGTGATCTCATTTTTAAAAATACAAGTGAAAGAAACTTTGTAGAATAAGATCTGAATCACAATAGGCCAGCAGCTCTAGTGACAAGCTGAGAAATGCAGTACTTTACACAATTAATTTTAGAGGTATATAGAAGGTGATGGGCTAGGGCCAAAAAAAAAAAAAAAAAAGACCAACAAGTGAGCAAAAAGAGCATCAGTGGGCAATATGATTATAAAGAGGATTCTTGCAAAGGTGGAAGAAGTAGACTAATTGATCTCTAAGGTCCTGTGAGATATTAAATTTCTAAAGATTTTTCAATATTTCAGGTAGGATTAAGAAGGAGCATGGTTTACTAGAAAGATGCTTGATCTATTCATCACAACTACTTACTTAGTAGTTTTGTGACTTTATGAAAATCTGTTCCCCTCTCTAAGCATCTGTTTTCTCTTTTGTAAAATGAGAATACTGATTTAAAGGGTTAAAAAAAAGCATGCCTACTCTGTCTGCCTCATAGCATGACTATGAGAATCATAAGGTACTACAGGTATGAGCTTTGTAAGCAATATAGTGCTGTATAAATGAAAAGTGTTGAAATTAGGAGGCATTAGTTAGTAGTTAGTTATTAGTTAGTGATTTAACTAGGAAATGTGTTAGACAATGGGATCCAAAAGGGAATAGACAGTAGTCTAGTTGTATATTTTATAGGAAATGAATGCTCCTTTCCCCCTCGGCAAAGTTATAGATATGGATTATATAGATATTGGTATATAGATATGGATATATATGGTGATATATGGTGACACTTGAAATTCTATATAATGGTTTTGTATCTTTAGCTTAAGACCTTTCTTTTTCAGTTAAATGGGGAAAAGAGAAGCACCAAAATTGAGAAAAGGGCATAACTCAAGGAGAAATGCATGATGGTGATAGTTGCTCAATTCTTATTCAGCTTATATTCTCTGCCAAGAACGATATGGAAAAAATAGATTGAGAGTGTTCTTGAAGACAGGAAGAAATGAGTTTAAGTTATTCTTTTAACATACACCTCAGTACCCCAGGCAACTCTCTAAGATTTTAAATTGCAGAGAAGAAGGTATCATTTATATATTGATTTAAAGTTTACAAAGTGCTTTACAAATATTATTTCATTTTATCCTCACAACAACCCTCAATTATATAAATTCATTTTATAATTCATTCATTTTATAAATGAGGAAACAAAAGAAAATTTACCCAGGTTCTACAGCCCAGTAAGTGTCTGAGGGCAGAGCTGAACTTAGATCTTCCTGAGTCTAAGTTCAGCATTCAATCCACCATAACCCCATCTGCCTTGCTAGACAGAATGTGTTGCCCTGCATTGGTAGAGAAAGTTTATCACCTAGGAGGTCCCTATACAAGAAGGAAGCCACTTATGCAGTCCTTATTTCTATTCCTCTTCCTTTCTAAGGAAAATTATCTTAAGTATGGAAGAAAAAGAGAGAGAGAGAGCTGAAATTGCCAAAATAGAGTTGAGGAATGAGATAAATAAGGAGATAGTAAAAAAAAAAAAAATGCCTATTTCACCTATTCCAGACTAATTATGTACTCAAAAATAGAAAGAACTTGCAGATGAAATAGCTGAGCTACTCTCAGTGATATTTGAAAACATCAAAATAGGACTTGAGAATGGTAATTGTAGTCCTGAATTTTTAGGAAAAAAAAGGGTGAGGGAGTAAGATGGGGGTGAAAAGAGAATGGAAAGTGCAGATTATTAGGCTAGTGAGCTTGACTTCAATTATTGGAGACATTGTAAAATAGACCATTAAAGGGAAAGTTAGAAATATCTTTATAAAGAAATGGTGACCACAAAGAACCAGCATGAAGTATTATATGGAACAGATCATGCCGGACTAATGCTATTTCCTTTTTAGGCAGGGTTAGTAGACTGGTAGATCTGAGGAATGCAGTAGCTATAATTTAATTAGATTTTAGTCAAGTATTTGATAAAGACTCTAATGTTATTCTTATGGACAAGATGAAGAGATATAGGCTAGATGAGGTGAATTTAAAACTACCTGAATGACTGGATATAAAGAGTAATAAGTAATGATTCAACCTTAACATAGAAAGGAGATCACCAGTGAGGCCTTTTGTTTTTCTTTGATCCCCAGTACTTAGGAAAGTATCTGACACATTATAGGTGCTTAATGATTCTTATTGACTGACTAGCTCAAATGAGATAATATTTATAAAATACTTAGTATAGCATAGCGCTTGTCACATAGTAGGTGCCATATAAATAATCTTTCCTTCCCTCCCATTCCTTCCTCTTCCTTTCCTTCTTTTCCCTTCTCTTTCTTTCCTTTCCCCTCTCTTCCTTTCTCTTCCCTCTCCTCCCCTCCCCTCCTCTTCCTTTCCTTTCCCTGAACTAAATGCCCCCAAGGATCTGTGCTTGGTCTAATACTGTTTCACATTTTTAACATTGACTTGAATAAAAGCACAGGTGTCAAGCTTATCAAATTTTCAGATGACACAAAGTTGAGAGGAAAGGTTACTGGCTGACAGAGTTAGGATGCAAAAAGACCTTGACAAGTTAGAATATTAGGCTGAGCTAAGTAAGATGAAATTTAATAAGGATAAATGTGAAGTCTTGCCCTTAGGTTTAACAAAGTGACTTTACAAGTTGGGTAGAGGCAGGCATTTGACTAAAAAAAAAATTGTGTGTTTTAGTGTAATACAAAGGCAATATGAGTCAACTGTGATATAGCCGTTGAAAAAGGCGACAAAATCTTACTCTGCATTAAAAAAAGCATAACTTTAAGTAGATGATAATCACACTGTTTTCTGCCCTAGTCAGAATATATTTGGAGCATGCTTAGTCCTGGGCATGGTAATGTTATCATCTAGGGGTGCTAGGAACCCCAAAATGCAGGGGTACAGGGTAGGGATCTGCCTCAAAAGAATCTGACCAGTCCAAGTAGTGAGTTTATTGTAACACCAATAGAAGCAGGCCAGACTCCTAGTGAGTCTGAACTATTTGCGATGCTAATACAAATGGGCCAGACTCTTAAGGAATCTACATGTTTGATGAAGATGAGATGAATATTTTTATACAGAAAGACTGTGAGAAGATCTGGATGGGATCTAGGAGTAGCAAGTAGCATGGGGTAGTCTGGAGGTAACAGAGAAAGGTCTAGATGAGATTAATGAGTGTCAAATAAGCCAGTTAAAGTAATCAAGGTGGGCTGGAATGGCCCAGATGCCTTGGGTGGAGGCATCAGTGATCTGGTTTACTAAAATGTATAGGAAAATTCTGGGACTAAGTTGCTTTCAAAGACATGGTGTTTTCCTTTTAGGGGTTCAGATCCCATCCACATCAGTAACGCACTGAAAAGCCAAAGTTTATGGAGAGGAGGAAAATAATGAAGGTGAAGAGCCTTCAGTCCATTTCCTATGGGGATACACTAAAAGAAACAGGAATGTTTAGCCCAAAGAAAACACATAGGAGAGAAATGGTGCCTATTGACAGAAGTCTAGTGGGTATCATGTGGAATGGGAACTACATTTGTTGTGTTTGTTCCTGAGCTGCTGAACCAGGAGCAATGGGAAGAAATTGCAAAGGTACAAATTTAAACTTTACATAGAAAAGAACTTGCCAACAGTTGAGGTGTCCAAGACAGCAATGATTTTCTTCATGTGGTTGTGGGTTCCAACACACACACACACACACACACACACACACACACACACACACACAAACTGAAAATCATCAAGCAAAAACTAAATAAGAACTTGAAGAGCATGTTGCAGTGTGGTTTCTTATGAAGGTACAGGTTGGATTAGATGATCATCACAGACCCTTCAACTTGGAAATTCTGTGGTTCTGATCTCTATTAAATAGAATTCCTGATGGAAGAGTGAACATATCAAACTAACTAGATAGATAGATATATAGACAGCCAGCCAGAGATAGAGATATATACATATATGTATATACATACATATGCACACACATATGCATGTGTGTATGTGTGCATATATGTGTATTATGTGTATCTATATGTATAAAATGTGTGTGTACAATCACATATATTTGTGTATACATGTGTGTATGTATATTCATTTGCTATGTGAATATTTATGGATGTACATGTATATGCTCATATATAGATTTCTGAGCATATATAAATGTATAGATATCTATGTATAGATGCATATTCAGGAATATATATATATTCATTAGCACACATGTTTATTATTGTGTACGTGTACATGTAAGTATGCTTGCATGCATAGCTATATAGATATGCATACATATACAAACATATACGCTCTGAAATCTAATTCTTGACTACCTATAATATGACTTCTATAGGTTCTTCACTTTTTGTTAGCCTTCTCTTCTACTCTCTCCAAAGTATTTTGTCCTCAAATCAAGAGGTATTTTCTGAAGGTTGGTAACTCCCAAATGATCTTTGTCCTCATGGGGAAAAATTTCTCTTTAACTGCAAAAAGACTCCAATAGTGACCATATTAGTCTCTCTCTAAAGAACTCCCCTGAAAATTGGGAGTGAAGAATCTATCTACCTGTACCAACTTCTCCCCCTAGCCTGAATCTTCATTTTTTCAGATCCTGTGGTTAGACAAAACAAGCAGAAAATAGTCATGTGTTATATCAGAACAAAAGGGAGATCACATTTGGATGACTAAGGAGAACTTTAACTCATTTTTTTTACTTTCTCATTTTAAAATCCAAGCCTAAAGTTCAGATTGCAGATATTTATTTCCTATCAGAATCAAAATATGGAAAGACTATTGAGAAATGTAGCAGAAAGAGAGGAAGAGAAAGAGAGACAAAGCCAGAGAGAGCATGTATTACTTACCAGGCATTGTGCTAAGTTCTGGGGATATAAAAACAAGCAAACTCTACTTAAAGGAGATTACATTATAATGGAAGAAGATAATACATGAAGGGAAAATAGAGTGAGAGTGGGATAAGGTTATTGGCAGGAAGATAGAAAAAGTCTGAAAAATGAGGAATGTTATCAGAGTGTGGTAGGCACATCATGAAAAATTGGTCCAGGCCAAGGACTCACCAATCAGAAGAGATCCCAGGGCAGAGGTATTTTTGGAGTAAAAAGACTGCTAATTGGAAAGAGTTGAGAAGTCTAGGAAAGAGTCTGAATACAAGTAAATAGAGTTTTATAGCACTCTATTATTCACTGACTTGAATAATATAATTTCTAAAATGTGCTCTCTGAACAATATATTTTCCCTCAATTAGGTGGAAACCTAAAGGTAGCTAGTTTGAGAAACAGTAGGAACAACTGCTATAATAACTTGTGTCATGTAGTGACCAATGAAATCTTTATGTATCATTTAAACCCTAAACAATCTGCTAAAAGTACCACAGGTCTGACCAGGCCATTATCCTATTCAAGAACTTTCCATGGTTCCCAATTATTGACTAGATAAATCTAAAATTCCTTGTCCTGGCATCTTAGCCCATATGAGTCTTTTAGATGAAGTAGAAAAGAAAAAAACATAAATGTTCGATATAATACATACTCACTATAGACACATACATAGTGGCAAGTCTATTAATGAAAAGGGGGTTTTGTGATAGTCTCAGGTCAATGTTTTTTCTAAAAGCTGACTCACCTTACCATTACTCTGTTGATATAGTTCCATTCTCTTGAGGAGGAAAAAAATGCTCCAAAGTGGAAGTAAATTTTTTCCCATAATTATTAACTTAGCATTTAGACTTTTTTAAAAGGAGAGCAAAAGGCCCTTTCATTAATCTGAACATATCTTTATTTTCATTGCAAATTGATTTTAAAAGTAAAACTAATCTAAATGGAGCTCAGAATGAGCTGAAAATATATATGTGGATTCAAGATACTCTTGCAGTACTGGACAAATAAATGCCTAGGAGCTGAATGTTGTACCTACTGCTTCAATTTAAGAGAGGGAATAGATTGGGTTTCAACTCAAAATTGATGGAAAAACTTTACATTTAAATATAAATGAGTCTTCATGGACAAGTGACAATTCATAACTGGAAAATAAAAAGAATCCTTAGCAAATTATTTACTGGACTCCACATACATTAAGTGCCTCAACCTCTCTTCCTCTCTTCCCCCTCTTACCACAATTTACAGTACTTAGTCCCCTGGGAAAAAGTGGCTAGAAAATAAATAACACTTATCTGTCAGTACTTGATCAACACAAGTGTTTTGGTTTTATTTTTTTAGCTCATTTGCTTCTGAGTTTAGGTCACTGCTAGCCAGAAGTAGAATATATAAAGTAACAAACTCTCAATATAAATACAACACTTTTTATTTTACTCACCTTAAATTTTAAGATGTAATTTATCAATTCATATTTAAAGAACAATTGGGATTAGTTTAGAATACCAAGATGGGACAGCTGTCGAAACTCATTTCTCTTCTTAAAGTCTTCCTTGTGGGGCAGCTAGATGGCGCAGGGAATAGAGAACCAGCCCTGGAGTCAGGAGGACCTGAGTTCAAATCTGCCCTCAGACACTTGACACTCACTAGCTGTGTGACCCTGGGCAAGTTACTTAACTCCAATTGCCTCACCAAAAAAAAAAAAAAAAAAGTCTTCCTTGTTATGGACCCCAACTGGGGAAGCCAGGAATATGCAGTGAAACTAAGGACCTAATATGGTTTCCTGAAATATTCCAGTACCTGGAGGTTCAAAGAAGCCCTGAAATGCCTGTATTCACTGTGTACATACACTATTAACTATCAGATTCTGAGGGTGCTATGACTACTAGAGCCTCTTTGGTGCAATGCTCACCATTCTTTCTGTCTTCTTTACTCTTTACTCATCCACTTAAGGTATTCCACAAAGTTCTGTTTTTAATCCCCTTCTGCTCTCTAACTACACTCCCTTGGCAGTGCCATTTTTTCATACATCCCCAAGGTCACTACTATATATCCACTATAACAGTTGTACTAAGACAAAAGCTAACGGTCAGATGAGAGCACCTAAGACATGCAAGAAACCCCCAGACTCAGTATTTCTGTCAATCAACACTTTGTTATCAAGTTTATAAAACTTGATCTTACCCAAGTCCATAAATAGCTAGTCATCAATGATGCCCATTGTTTATGCCTAAACCACAATTATTTGAGAGCATCCAAAACACCCTTTCTCAGGACATTGGATATAGATCCATGAAGGATAACCCAAATCTTCAAAGGAGGAAATTCAACCCTCCTGGGGACATTCAATTTCTACCTTTTTTTTTCCCCAAAAGATAACCATTGCTGAATTATTTCATCATCTGTAGAAAAAAAAGAGGAGGAGGGGCATTCCATAAGTTTGGTCTTGCCAGCATGAAGACAGTTTCCATTCCTTCTATTGACTAGTAGATATGTGCTAATACATTACAATGAACATAAACCATGGCCTTTTACTACTGACATTTTGCCTTATGGTATTGGAATTGTGCCCAACCACAAAACGCCAGATGGTACTAAGTACCAATTGCTCAAGAGCAATGTTATCTCCAGAAGAGTTATGCAAAGATTAATTTTCACATAAAACCATTTCTGTTATCATGAGATTTAAGTTTCCCCAACTAGCTCAATGGTTAACAATGAACCCATGCCCTAATAATATTTCTGTGTATACAGCACAACAAACAATATTGAATGTTAATTTCCTGAATTGTCTACCACCACAGATCCCAGACTGTGTTGTCTCTTTTTAGCTGGAAGTTCAGAGATGCTTCATAATTTGTTTATTATTTAAGTTCATCAAGTCACATTATCTGAAACTTGCCAGTATCTTGACCTACATATGGGAAAGATTCCTGATAGAAAAATTGCCTAAGGAACTCAAGCCATTCAGAAATCATCATTTTGAGTTCTGCCCACAGAGAAGGCTTTTTAGGAGGAAATCATGCTGTTAATTCTAGAAGACAATCATCACATTATTTTGGGTACACTGCAATCAGAACATCTGGGAATTGATCACATGAAATCATTGTCTAGAAGTTATGTCTGATGGCCTGGAATTGATTCTAATATTGAGGAGACCATAAGCAAGGACAGCATATTTGAGGCTTCTTGAGCTACACCCAGATTTCTTTGGAAAACTTAAAGTTAAACATAAATGTGAATTATAATTACGCTCATTAGGATTGTTATTATTGGTATGAATTCACATTGATTTATGAGGAGTATGGCAGACATCTTAAAGTGAAATCTAGCTGAAATCTCTGCTCTGCCAATCCTGGATGTCTGGCAGTCATTGTATAGTACATATTATCATGTCTGATGATGGATCTGCATTTACCTCAGACATGGGTTTAAGAAATTTGAAGTCAGGACCATTATCTAAGCTGTCACTGTCATACTTCTCCCCCTCAAGAAAATGGCCAAGCTAAAAGCATGTCTCAGTCTCCAAAGGATGCCCTGTGGCAGACTGCTGGAGAAGATGGAACAATAAGAATGCCCTAGTTTCTCCCAACTCAATGTATCACTCTATGTGCAATGATAGCAGTCCCATTCAAAAACAGCTCTTCTGGATTGTCAATAAGTAAATATTTCCAGACTTAACTCAAAATTTCTATATTAGGACTAAATTAAGAGGAAGATGAAGGAAACATTCTGGATGTTTTCTGCCTAATGACTTCATTTTTATCATGTTAGTCTGTTTTTAGACAAAGAAACAAAGATAGAGAGACAGAGAAACATAGCATGTATTAAGCACATAATATGTGCTAGGCAATGTTCTAAGGGTTAAGGATGCAAATACAAGCAAAGAAGACAGCCCCAGTCCTCAAGGAGCTTACATTGCAATGCAGGAAGACAACACATAAAGGAGTTTTGGAATGGTGGAAGTGGTATGTACATGGCGAAGAGATGATAGGGAATGGCAAAGAGTCCTGGGCTCCAGAAAGATAAAGTGGAAGCTCACCTATTAGAACTAAGGGACCCAGGGTTGGAGTCTGAGGTTCTGATAGAAAGAAAATGAGGAGAATTGCCTGAAAGCAGAAAGCATAGCTTTTTAGTCCAAACCCTTCATTTTATAGATAAGGAAATCGAGGCCAAGAGTGCTTACATGACTGGTCCGATGTTAACCTGGATAGTAAGTATCAGTGCTGGAACTTGTATAAAGTCAACCTACTCAAAATGCAGAGTCCTCTGCAGTATATGACATCCTGAGAGAAATAGAGATACAATAATTGAGGTTAGAGGGGCTGTGTCCTATATGGTCCCAAGTGCGGATAACTTGGAGTGTCATGGCCATGCTGAAGAATTATGAAGGGAGTCCTCTGAGGGTGACTATACAAAAGAATGGTCACTTGAAGAGTGTCCTCAGGGCAGCTAGGTGGTGCAGCGGCAGCTAAGTGGTGCAGTGGATAGAGTACTGGCCCTGAAGTCAGGAGGACCTGAGTTCAAATCC
This sequence comes from Vombatus ursinus, assembly GCF_900497805.2. Classification (NCBI taxonomy): domain Eukaryota; kingdom Metazoa; phylum Chordata; class Mammalia; order Diprotodontia; family Vombatidae; genus Vombatus; species Vombatus ursinus. The sequence goes on from NW_020954867.1 coordinate 4,196,170, forward strand.
AGCCTCAGACCAAACACTTGACATTTAGTAGCTGTGTGACCCTGGGCAAGTCACTTAACCCCAATTGCCTTAAAAAAAAAGTGTCTTCTAGAGACCCTCTTCTTTCTCTGGCCTTGACTTTTTAATATACCTGAGGACCTGCCTGAGCTCCAACTTAGAGGGAGGAATAATTCTTCTGTAGATACAAGTGCTATAGTGAAGTTACTATGTATTACTAACGTTTTTATTGTTGTTGTCATCATCATCATCATCACCATCATCATCAGGTGTTTCTGTGGCTGTTTTGTTTCCTTTGAGTTTCTACACTTGGGGATGTGAAGTTTACTCAGAATACCTATGTAATAATACACGAGTGTCATCTGAAACAGTGTAATACAGGGGAAAAGAGTGCTGTATTTGGAGTCATAGAACAAGGATTCAAATTCTGACTACCAATTATTTCTTGTATAACTCTGGCCAAGTCACTGAACCTCTCTGGGATTCAGGTTTCTCATCTGTAACATGACGGAATTGAATTAATTGACCCTCTAAATCTCTGAACCCATGTTGAAGAACTCCTCTTTGGTTCCTATTTTTACTGACATATAACACTGAAAGTCAGGCCCCTGAGACAATATGATAAAAGCCATCACCTGAGGCAGGTAAGTTTGGCTCTTGAAATACTCTGAGGTTCCTCCTTTACATTCTAAAATATTTGTAGCAGCTCTGTTTGTGGTGGTGAAGAACTGGAATTTGTGGGGATACCCATGAATTGGGGAACGGCTGAACAAATTGTGGTATTCAACAGTAGGGGAGGGCAAAGTGATCTTTCCAAAATGAAATCGTGGAGTCATAGATTCAGACATCAATCGTCTGGTTAAATCTCTTTGTCACTAGTCTTACACAGGGAAGGAAGTAGGAGAGACAGGATTCAATCCTGGATAATAGATCCAGAGCTGGGAGGAGTCTCAGAGGTTATCTAAACCAATTCCTTCATTTTCCATATGAGGGAACTCAAAGTCAGGAAGGTTGTGACTTACCCAGATTGTAAGCATCAGTGACAGGATCTGACTCCAGGTGTTCTAACTCCAAATCCAATGCCCTTTCTATCCTACCATACCTCAGGCAAATACTGAACTAACATAAAAATGCCTAGCCTCTTTTATGAACTCAACTTCTCTTCCATTGAGAACTCTGAGGTTTTCACCCTAGCCCACTAGAAGATAGCCCTCTTAATGTTTAACTTCCCTGAACCTTGCTTCTCTTAGATCTTTACCTTCATGAATCGGGCATTCTGACCTGACCTCAGCAGTTTACCTTTATTAAGTGGACCTTCTGACCTGACCTCCTTTTGTAATGTTGGTTACAAACCTAGCCCAGCAACCACTCTAAGGCAATGCTGCACAGTGTGGCTTTGGGATTGAAATTCCATGTGCAGAACATCCATAAAATACTTTCTTATGTCTCAGAAATCTTAAGACTGGATTAACAAGGTTTCTCTCAACAGCCTCAGAACTTACTTACTCAATAATGTTGGCTCATTGGGAAAAAAAATTCCATATCTATTTGCCCTGAGGTATAGTTGATAGGAAATGAATTCTTATTTGGTAATGACCCCTCAACACAAGCTATTTGCTTCCTTACACATAGTAGACAAAAACAAGTACTGAAGATTTTTGTTTTTAAAAATAATGTTAAAGGCATGAAAAATAAGCCACAAACTGCTTTCTGCTCCTGCTCACTTCTTTGCCATTTCTCTTTCACAAAGTAGATCAGATGAGAAGCCATAGAGGTGAAAAAGGTGACTGAGATGGGACCAGGAATATATTGTGTGTGTGGTGTGTGTGTGTGTGTGTGTGTGTGTGTGTGTGTGTGTGTGTGTGAGAGAGAGAGAGAGAGAGATTTTTTTTTTAAAAAAGGCAACAAAGCTGACTCTGGAACCTGATTGGCCCCTGCCTCTCATGACTCATCTTCCTGGTCACCTAAGTGCATAAAATGTGCAGTTAGGATCCCTTCAATTTGGTGAATGTTTAGACAAGTCTCCAAACCCTTCCCTCATAAATAAATACATCTCTGTATAGGGCAGAGTGTAGCGGGGGAGGGGTGGTGGTGGTGGGGAGAGAGATTATAGAAGTTAAATGCTACGGTATCCTTTTCACATACCCTTGTTGAGTTCAAAGTAAATCACTTTTTCTTAACTGTTAAAAGACTTGTGAATTCCTTATTTTGTCCCAAATCATGCAACCATGTCTTTCAATGCACATATGATTCCAGGGCCACTGTTCAATTGAGCATACTGCCTCCTCTCAACATGGGCATTTCATTTTAAAACAGACATAAAACTCCCTTTTTGTCTTATCAAAAATGCATGAGAAATAGTTATCAACCATTTCCAGAGATGGGTTTAATCTAGTGCATTTGGTTACTGGGTTTTAAAACCCCACATATCATTTTGTCTTACTATTGCCTTACCCCATAGATGGAAAAAATATTCAAAAATATTTTTAGAAATATAGAAGAATACTATCAATGGAGTTCTTTTGGAATGTTTGTTTTAAAAAAAAATCACACAATACTTCACCATCCCTAAATATTCCCATTGTTCTTGCTAATTTAATCAAGAGAGCATAACAATATTTGAGAGATTTTGCAGCTTTGAAAAGAAACATGCAAATCTTTTCAAAAAAGAAGGGAGGCTGCATCTGTGATTACTTTATCTTAGGGAGCTCCCTCTACCTTGGCAGGTCAGTACTTTCTATACAACTCAAAGTTTTGGAGAGTTGTCTGGGGAATTGAGAGGTAGAGTGACTTGTCCAGAGTCATATAATCAACGTGTGACAGAGGGAGGTCATGAACCCCAGTCTTGCTAACTTTGGGGTTAGCACTCTATACACTATACCATATTACCTCTAAAATGCTAATAGTTTATTTATGCTAATCTTCATTCACAACATAATTATATGGGGAAAGGTATAGACATATACTCTTCTTAACACAGCAGAGGAGTCTATACAAAGATGATACCATGGATTGAGAGACAGAGCAAAATTCACTAGTCCTTAGCCCTTTGCTGTTACTACCATCACAAGCTAAAGTATCAAAGGCATGTCATTGACCTCTTTGTCATTCACAGTTCCATTCCAAAAAATATCACTGACTTTGGCAGCTTCTACTAAACAATTTCTTTCTCTTCCCAGTTCAATAAAGAGGCAAGGTAAGCCATAGACAGGCTCAGGAACTCAATAGATAAAGAGCTAATATTTCAGTAAAAATGTGATGCAATTTTCTGTAGTCCAGCACAAGAGTTTGGAGGAATCAAATAAACCTAGAATTAATTACCTGATGAACTCATTCCTCAAAATGATTAGCAAATAGCATTTAAATTAAATCAATCATCCAGAGAGAGGCTTGGTCTTTCACAATCACAATTCTGTACATCAGATTCCAGCCAAAAAAATGAGGGGTGGGGGGGAGAAGAGGGGAATGTGAATACCAGGGCAATCACTTATGGTGGAAAATTCCAGCAAAAGGGTTCAATAAATATTTGTCTCTTTGTTGATCATCACAGTTAAATGAAGGCATATTAAATTAAGATTTTTTTTTAAATAAATAACACCATTAACATTTATTTCCCCTCCAAATGCAGACATTGAACAAGTAGGAATAACGTTAAAACTGTTCAATAATATCTGACAAGTCAATAATTTTGTCTCTTGAGGAAGCAGAAAGCTGATTGTGTATGTACACATGTACAACTACATGCATGTGCATTATTGGTTTTTAATGGATTGTAATGGAAATGATACCATCTGAACAGTAATGGTCCAATTGCAATAAAGGAAAAATCTTGAAATGTATATCCTTTACTTGGTGAAATCAACATCTTCTCTTAAAAGCTCATAGGACTTGGAATAAGGACGACTAGGCTTTATATCTGGTTTCTCTCTGAACTATCTGTGTGATATTGGGCAAAATGCTTACCTTTTCTAGACTTGGTTTCCTCCACTGTAAAGTTATGCCATCTTAACCCTAAATGATTCAATTTAGGCCAATACCTCAAACATATCCAAACCGAAATTTATCATTCTCCCCAATAAGTACACCATGCATATACCCACTGAAATGAACTCTTCACCACTCAATGAACTGCAGAGTTGAAAGGACCCTCAACAGCCATTTAAGTACTACCTATACCTGAAATGAATTCCCACTACAACATGTCTGACAGGAAGCCTCTGCTTAAATACCCACAGTGAAAAGCAACCTACTATCTCCTAAGATGATCATTCTATCAGGGGATAATTGGTTGTTAGGGGAAAAAAAAATCATGACATCAAGCCTAAATTCCTATCTTTTACTTTTATCTTAATCATTATCTTCCTTTTCTTTTCTTTTCTTTTGTCAATAGCACTAATATTTTTCAAGTGGACCAGGCTCAAAACCTTCAGTTATTTCTCTCATCCCCTTATCCATAAAATAACCTAGGTCTGTCACAAGGGAGGTGGTGCAGTGGATAGAGCAACAGACCTAGAGTAAGGAAGACATCTCTGTGAGTTCAAATCTGGCCTCAGAAACTTACTAGCTCTGACCTTGGGCAAGTCACTTAACTCAGTTTCCTCATCTGTAAAATGGACTGGAGAAGGAAATGGCAAACCATTCTTTTGCCAAGAAAACCCCAAATGGAGTCATGAAAAGTCAAATATGCCTAAAAACAACTCAACGACAACAACAAAAAACTTAGGTCTGTTCATTCTTTCTTCAAAATATCTCTCCACATGCATCCTTTTCTAATTTTTTATCACCACTGTAGTTCAAATAATAATAACTGAAAAAGCTATAGCACTTTGAAAATTTCAAAGCATTGTATATATATATATATATAGATAGATAGATAGATAGATATAGATATAGATACAGATATATATCTATATATATGTCATTTAATCCTTAACAGCAATCTTGTGAAATAGATGTTATTATTTCCATTTTACAGAGGAGGAAACTGTGGAGATTAACTGACTTGTGGATGGTCATACAGCTATCAGTTCAGAAAAAAGGTTCAAAAGCAGATCTTTGTGCTTCCAAATCCAAAACCCTATCTATACTGCATGATACTTTTTCGGGATTACTGCAGTAGTCTCCTAAATGATTTTCTTTCTATTCTGTTGTCAAATTGATCTTATATTTCTGCTCTGATCATATTACTCTCAAAAATCCCCAATGACTTCCTATTACCTAATGAATAAAAGCCAAACTTCTTAGCCTAGTACTGAAAGCCCTTTGGCTTCTGTGGACTGATCTGGGCTTATCTCCTACAATGCACATACAGTACACTCCAGCTGAAAGTGGTTTCTCACCTCCAAACTTTCTCCACCTCTATGTCTATACCTATCCAATTTTCTTTGCCCGGAATGCTCACCCACATGTCTTCATCTTCATCTGATGAATATTGATCTTGATTTAATATCTAGTCCAAATCCCTCCCTAACTTCAAAGTCCAACCCACATATCAGCTCCTCCATGAAGCTTTCACTGATCACTTATCCAGAAGCAATTGCCACTCTTCTATACTCCTATAATACCTTCTACCTTTCATGTTAATATTGTACTCTTATTTTGATCATAGTAATGAATAGGTTACAGACAACTAGGTAGTCTATATTATGCTAAATTATAAACATTTAAAGGACTATTTATTATTCAGTTTTTATCACCCATACCTTTTTTTGCCTTATGCCTGGCAGACAATATTTGCAAAATGAAATAAAATTATTGGGTACCATCCAGAAGATAAAGTATCCTTCATCATCCTGTCCAATGTTGATTCTCTTTCTCTCATATCAACCAAAATAACTGTCCTAGAGGAAAAGTAGCAAAACTTTGTGCTCCCCATTGTTATTTTCAGATCAACTATCTGCCATCATGGAGAAACTCTACTCTCCTGAGACTAACTTCATCTATCTATCTATCTATCTATCTATCTATCTATCTATCTATCTATCTATCTATCTATCTGTCTGTCTGTCTGTCTGTCTGTCTGTCTATCTGTCTATCTAGTCTACCTATCTTTCTATACATATTTAGGTCTAGATTATAGTCTATAGACTAGATATATACACATACTAGCTATATCTACACGTGTCTTCATTATTGTTATTATTCAGTCATTTTTCAGTTGTGTCTAACTCTTCATAACCCCTTTTGTGGTTTTCTTGGCAAAGATACTGGAGTGATTTGCCATTTCCTTCCCCAGCTCATTTTACAGATGAGGAAATTGAGGCAAATGGAGTTAAGTGACTTGCCCAGAGTCACACAATTAATAAGTGTCTGAGGCTGGATTTGAACCCATGAAATACATCAAAGCACTACAACCATGCACTGAAATAATCATACACTGTGTACCACCTACAAGGGTTTTGCTTCCATAATCATGTATTTTGGAATTCCTTGATCTGATCATAAGCTCCTATTATTCTATCTCTCCCTATGCCTCACTAAGGGAGTATGCTGGTAAATGTTTAACAATCAGCTGTCTGAAAAAAATACACCCAACACATGTCCAGGTTTAATCTCATTATTAACATTTTCTCCATCACTTTCTTAAGTCTATGCAATCAACAAGCTATAAATCAAACCCTAACTTGATTCCTTAGTGTGAATACTCATATAGAAAACTTAACAAGCAGCTTTCACTCAAGTTGGCTCCAATACACCCAGGGCCTTGCTCCTCCTAAGCTTTTTTTTTTTAAATCCTTGTGAACTCTAATACATCCATTCTTCATTATGGTTCCAAGCCATCACTCTTCCTCAGTCTTTGCTTTCCTTCCTTTCAAATCCCAACCATTTAGGAATCTTTAACATGGTGATTGTTTTGGGGTGGGGCATAATATTTGATAGCTTCTTCAATATAATTGGTTTCCTTGTAATTCTCTGTACTTTTCTTTGATACATTTGAAAACATTATTCTGAGAAGGTATCCATAAGCTTTACCAAGCTCCCCAAGGGGTCTATGATAAAATAAAAAGTAGAGATTCCCTAGTTAATAAGAAGCTTGAGTTAATAATAATTTTACCTAACATGTTAAGGCTTGAAAAGCAATTTACATATGTTACCTCATTTGACCTTCACAACTTTCATTTACTACAAATTCTTTGAAACTGCAGAGAAGGGTTATAGAGGAAAGAATGATGCTGACCATGATGCTATCCTACTCAATAAACTTTAGGACTTCAAGGATTAAATACAATCCCTTCTATTTTGGAATTTAAAGCCCTCCAACCTATCTTTCCAGACTTATTTACATTAATCTCTCATTTGCAATCACTGGTCCAGTCAAACTGTGCTTCTTGCTATTTCTCATTCATCTCCTACCTCTGGTTTTGCATAGATTTCCCCCCATGCTGGGAATGCACTCCATCTTCACTTCTACCTCTTAGAATTCCAAGTTTCCTAAGGTCAAATGCTATCTTCCACATGAAGTAAATCTTGATGCATTCAACTGCTAGTCCCTCTCCTCCCAAAAAATAATGTGCATTTATTTTTGAATACCTATTGTATATACTTGTATATGTATGTGAAGCTAGGGGCAATTAGGTGACTTATTGGTTAGAATGTTGGACCTAGAATCAAGAAGAGCTGAGTTCAAATTTGGCCTCTGACACTTGCTCTCTGTGTAACCATGGGCAAGTCTGTTTGCCTCGGTTTCCTCACCTATAAAATGGGGATAATAATTGCACCTACCTCTCAGGGTTGTTGTGAGGATCAAATGAGATAATAACTGTGCTATATGAATGCTAGCTATGACAATGAAGATGAAGATGAAAATGATGATGATGATGATGATGATGATGATGATAGACAGTCAGCTCCACTAGCCCAATGACTCCTTCATTTGTTTCTCTGTGCCTAGCATGTCTTCTGTCATTTAACACATGTTTAAGAAATATTTATTAATTGATTGATGAAAAAATTAAAATAATTGAGTTTATACCAATATGTCCCACTTTACCTTCATGATTTTTTTCCACATCCTCATCTTTACCTATTAAAATTGGATGTTCTCAATTCAGAAATTAGTTAAGAAAACAAAGTACTTCCAGGTTCACTAATTGCTTTCTATGGGATTACAGCTTGAAGCATAGAAAAGGTACAAAATATGAAAGTTTATTATTTTAATCATATCTTATAGGCTTTTGAATTCAGTCTGTTTATCTTTTATTATTAAAAGAGTGATGATTTTCTGAGGGAGTTTGAATCATTACCAGTATTCTTAATAAATGAGAGAAAGAGTAATTTATCAACATTTAATTAGATTAATGGAAGGGGACTTTCCCTGTACAAATTCTACATGAACTTTTCATGTTTGGAAAAGAATCACAGAGGAACTTAAAAGTACAAAATAAGCAATCAGAGGAAAGGTGGAAATATTTTCATCAAAATCATATCCATAAATTATTAAAAATCATTTTATAGGTTGAAAGGTACAAACCAAGGGAAGAAAAAAATAAAAGATACAGCCACAAAAAAAGAAGAAAAATAATAGTACTATGAAAGCACATTTATTATGGGTAAATATAGCAAAGATATGTTGACAAACTGTTATGCGTTACATAAACTTTAGGCCCTGCCCTCATAATTCAGAAATAGAATCTGACATCAATTTATTAGTTTGTACAATAAGTCACTAGAGAGCCAAGTGAGCAGGCCCGAATCCAAGTGCCAAAATCAATCTCACTTAGCCCTGTAATGTGAGGATGGGGACTCTAGGCTGTATAGTGCATCTGCCTAGAAAAGCACCTTCTTGTAGTCCCGGGAAAGGGGAATGACAGGATCAGTGCTATTTAGCACAATCTCATCATTTCCCAAATGTTATTTAATACAGTCCACAGAGAAGTGGTTGCAAACCCAACTTGCCAATCTGGAGAAATTATCATCCACTGTGGAGGATCCATTTCCCCAGACAGCTATCAGGCCAAGTGTTTTCAGAGTGACATTTAGAGAAGAGACTATGTGGGATCTAACCCATCACCAAGTATTTCTGTCAGGATTCCAAAAATGGAAATAGTGAGAAAAGAGTGAATTATAATATGCCATGTTATGCTGACTTCTGGAATTCTGATATCTCCCCACTTGCTACCTCCAAACTATGGCCTATAGGATGTTTGGCAGAGGCATTTAGTTGATTTTTTTCCCTTTTTTTTTTCATTATCAGATGATGGTTTTTACAATTACAATTTTTGAAATTACGGTACTGCCATGGTGCTATTCAGTAGATATATTCAACAAACTCCTTGTATGGAGAAGCTATTGTCTCAAAATTAAATTAAGAAATGATCCTATTTGTTTACACTCAGACAAGAATGGAAGATAAACAAAAAGAACAAGCCAATATATTGATCACTTCAAGTATGATTTAAAACAAAAGTTGTGCTTTCCTATCCAGGCTTTCTGAGAGGTAACATGATATCAAGCAGAAAAGCAATGGATTTAGAATCAGGATAACATGAATTTGAGCCATTCCTTTCATACTTACAATGTGATCGTGGTATAATCATTTAACCTCTGAGCCTGTTTCCTAATCTGTGAAATGTAGCAAATGATGCCTATAGAACCCATCCTGTAGGCTTGTTTTGAGGCCCAAATCAGATAAAAGTTGTAAAGCCTTCACAAAACTTAAGTGCTATAAAATGTCAGCTAATATTATTCTTTAAGTTTTTGTGATTTATGTCCCCAAAGGATTTACAATCCTAGAGGGCTGATCTATTTCATTTTCATCTGTGTACTCCTAGCACCTAGTACTATAGGCATTTAATAAATGCTTGTTGAATTGAATTTCTTAATTTATTGCTGCATGGGGGGCAGGGGAGAAGAAAGAGATAAGGGGAGAAAGAGATAATTATTCTTCTTTTGTTACTGGTAAAATTTGACTAGATAGATATACATACATACATATATACAACACAGATACAAATATACATATATACATGCAATGTATATAAAACAAATTCACATGCATAACATGACACACTGTACATGCATGTAATATATATGTACACACATATTTATAAACCCGTACATGTGTGAATGTGCATGACTATGTATGGTACATGTGTGCTGTACAAATGTGTGTGTGTACATTTACACTGTATACGTGTATACATATGTACATACACTTATATATGCATATATTATATACATATATATGCTCTGATTCTTACTTTTGATGAGTCATAACATTCAGGAGGGGCAGTTTGAATCTAGAATGAGGTTTTTCTAATTTCTTGAAATTATCCTAGGGGCCTTTTAATATATTACTTATGTCTTTTTTTCCACTTGAAGAAAGAAATGATCTGACCTCTAAGAGGCACATTCTCTATCTATTCCATAAAGCAGCAGGAGAGAATGCAGATTGGAAATGCCGTTCCAGCATCTTGCTCTTTAAAAAGCTTTTAAAGCCTGTCTCCTGCATTTATCTTTTAACAAAGATGAATGCACAAGACACCTCACACTCTACACTGCCTGGCAAGGCAGTGATAATGTAAAATCAATGGCACAATGATCAAAAATAAGAAAGGGATCAATATCCTGATCAATTCAATTGCCTGAGATATTAAAAAGTAATTATTCCAGAACAAGTCCACATGGAGGAGAATAAGAGTATAACTGACTTGTTTAGCATTGCATACTTTAAATATTGACCAAACTCAATTCACAAATAAAATAACAAATTTGAGCAAATTATATTGAATACAAAGTTAGTGAGAAATGTGTCTACAAGAGATTAAAAGACAATTATATTCAATCAAACATACTGCAATTGTGTAGCAAGAAAATTCACCTTAAAACAGAGGTGAAACTAATTTATTATCTGACTACATTAAAACCATCAGGCATTTATGAAATAATAAGTATTTATAAATGGCACAACATCAGTGCTATGTATGAAACAGAAATGTTAGTCAAGGAGAACCTATTCCGCACCTACAGTGCACAGAATGCCTTAGGAAGGTAAGCAATATATAAGGGACAGTCCATTTTCTTAAGGGCATTGAAATCTAATTGGGGATGCCAGACTAAGCCTCCTGTAACAGCATGAGAGTCTTCACAATATAACATGACTCAAATGCTCTTTTCTTACCAAATGCATTCTGTGAGCTCATTGGTGTACATGTTCCTTCCAATGATACAGACCACAGCCCATCCATTCCTGTTTATCCTGTGTGATTCATGTTAACATTATCCCTTAAGTTGACTGAACTTGAGGACAGAAATGGAAAATGTGGATTGAAAGTCATTTAGTGACCCTCACTCTAACTGTATGACCAACACATCTTTTTCAATCAAACATTACATTGATGCCATCCTACATAATTCCTTGTTTTTACTGGTCTACGTCTATTCAGGGAAGTGATAGCCTCTAGGACTTACTTTCTCCATCTGTATAATGCTAGTTGTTTTTTTTTTTTTTTAAATGAGATAATACATGTTAAAGTTTTAGAAAAAAATCAAGTCCCATATAAATTCTGGGTAATGTGATTATTACTATTGACTATTGATTAATAAAAAATGCATATTGTAAAATTATAATTTTTCAGAAATAATTTGTCTTCTTAGTTCATTAGTCTTAATATTATGGAATGACAATGGGATTTCATTGATATAGGGAGCTCCCAATGAAGAAATTTCCTCTACCAATAACAGATTGCAACTTACCATCTTAGAGAGCTGCCTGAGTTGCTGAGAAGTTAAGAGACTCACCAAAGGCCCCATAGTAAGTATGTGGGAGGCTTAGGACTCAAACCGAGGTATTCCCAGTTCTGAAGCTGGCTCTCTATCCTCTATGCTAAGCTGTAACTCTTTACTATTATAACAAAAATAAGTGATAACACACATTGAAATGGCTAAACTTCACTATTAACAAACTACTTACACATTTTTAGTGAGTTAAAAGATTTAAGCATGATTGTTTACACGACATTTGCCCCATTCAAATATGACCTCCTTGAGAGCAGGGACTATGTTGTTTTTTTTTTTTTATTTTGTGTCCCCAGTGATTAGCACAATGTCTAGAACATAGTAAATGCTTAATAAATGCTTGTTGATTGATTGATTGATAACCAGCCTAGTGCCCAGTTTTTTTTCTTTCTTTTAAAAAACACCTCAGGGCAGCTAGGTGGCACAGTGGATAGAGCACCAGCCCTGAAGTCAGGAGGACCTGAATTCAAATCCTGCCTTAGACCAAACACTTGACACTTACTAGCTGTGTGACCCTGGGCAAGTCACTTAACCCCAATTGCCTAAAAAAAAACAAAAAATAAATAAACACCTCTTTTTATTATTTAAGTCATACTTTCTAGTATTCCATCACATAGAAACTGAATATTTCAAACACTAGCACCAGTTATTGATAAAAATAAATTGTTAATAAAATAATTTGTAAGAGAATAATCTTATAGCTGGCTTACAACACTCTAAAAATGTTTTATATGTCTTAGTTGGATCAGTGGAAAGGACTTGTACAAATATTTAATTGATGTATATAGGGACACTCACCAGTACCCATAGAAGGTCTCTCACGTTCATCTCATTAGCATCAGAAGAAAGTATTAGTTTCAGATAAGAGATCTCATGAAATTTTCAATTAAAATCTAGTCAGTATTCAGCTTTTATGTCATGATGTCTCCAAAGACAACTCTTTAAAATAGGGGCTATTCTCCCTTTCACAGAAAAAGGAACCTGGACTCTTAAAACCTATGAGCCAAAAATTATGGAACATGCTGTTGAACCCACACAAGAAATGCCTTTTCCATCATCAAGTGTCAGGACAATAATGTACTATCTAACCGTAAGCCAACGCCAAGAGGAGAATCTGAGAGATGAATATTACTAGGATTTCACTCCTCCTTGACTGAGAGATCATGTTCCTATAACCCTCTTCAGGACATAGTATAGTGAACAGAATTAATTATGTACAATTCAAAAGCATTTCAATCAGAAATGAATGTGCAGGAGGAAAAACGTGCTTGGTGGCCTAATGGTGACCACCTGTTTCTGGCTTTGGCAAACACTCATTTGTTTACGGTGAGCAATCTTTTTGGTGTTTTTTTGCAAAATATTTAACACAATATTTTAATAGACTAAAGACAAATTTAAAAAACTAATCATTCTTCCTTTCCCAAATATCTCTTAGAGGAAAACATACAGTATTTTAGAGGAGGTTCTAATAAAAAAATGTATTATAGATAAAAGAGAATTATAATTGAAGAAAGAGTTGAACCAGTCATGCTGTGAGAGTGAAGAATAAGAGATCATACCACACACTACTTATATCATGTACTGGTACTGGTAGAATATCATAAGATCTGGAGGATAGCCCCCAGCACATTCAGTGAACCTTTTTCTTCAAGGAGGATATATGAAAAGTCATGGGGAGGCATAGATTGTGGAGCGACACTATTGGAGACCATACCTGCAGATATACAGATCCATGTGAAGTATTGAAAAGTCAGATGTAAATGAGGATTAGAGATAAAAGATTAAAGGTGGTACATGAAGCTAGAGAGGGAAAATGAGTATCTGGTCCTGAAATTAATTCACTCTGCCAAAGTGCCAAGTTAGCATTAGTAAATTACCTTTTCCTGTGTACTAGATGGTACCCTGATAGGGTTAATTTAATTTACGTGGATGAAAAAGTGACTCCCAGAGAGCAGTTTACTCACCATGGGCTTAGGGCCAAAATAAATTAACTTGATTTATGTTTGCAATTAAATTTAGCCATTAAAATATTATTCCAAAGTGCCAACTTCAAAAGCTAGATAGACGATCAGGAATCCCCATGATAATGTTTAGGATTTAACCCAGTTATCATCTTCCATGTCCCTTGAATGTACACAGCATTGCCTTAAACAATGAAGCAGCCTATTCCTTCCCTGCACCATTTCCCTAAATGAGACTTGCATAAATCCTTATAATATCACTGAAGGTCACCATCAAGTATCTGAGATTCTAACATTTTTTAGATTTGCCAGCCGAGATACTGAAGGAATATTAACCAGCTCAACCCTTCAACAACAATTATCCTTATTAAATAAAACCTGTATCAGCTGAATCTTTAGCACAAAAGAAATCCTCAGTGCATCGGCACATCTGCAGTATAAACCCATGGCAGGAACCAATTTTTGCAAGAGAATATTAATCAAGAAAAGTTTTAACTTTATCAACTGCACTAATGAAAAGACATTTTCTATCACAGAGCACGCAAAGCTTGGAGAGGTGAAGGAGAGTCAACCTTAAGCCTCTAGATTTTTAGCTGATGTATTATTTCTCCAAATTCACAATGCTTTTGAAGTAGCTCAGATCTTAAATCAAGATGCTGACACCATAAAGAGGATTTCTGCAGGAAAATTAACTTTTTCCTGTCTTTTGCATGTGACGTTATATTCTCTTGTCTTAGTACCTTCAAATGCAAGATGTATAACACTGAAAGAAACAGGATTTTCATATAACGACTTGAATGGCTGATTTAGTGAACTAAAGATATTGTGACACAGAGTTTTATGCTACCTTCTCTGCTTATCATCTTGAACACTAACAAAATTATTCCTCCCCAACCTATCATTTCATTGCAGTTGCTTCTATCTGATCTATTGTCAATGAGGGTAGCAAAGCAATAATGGGCAAGGTCTATAGTTTAAAGACTAACAAACGAAAAAAGAAAAGCCCAATAAATTCTTTATTTAGTCATACCTCCCAATACATTTTTCCCATGTACATATTTTGAAAATAACATAAACAAAGCATTTTTTTCATATTCCTCACACATTGCTACTAAATTTTTATCTGTCTAAGAAAAAATAACTCCATTATCAAGAGAGATGCGTCCAGGTGGAATGAAATTTCTCCTTGGCAGGACAGAAAAGGGTTTAAATTAAAGCTGTAAGTAGTTCCTGAATATTTGTAATTATATGAGTGAGATGAGGGAAGAAATAGTCACTGCTCATTTCACCATCCATGATTGACTTGCTCTAAATCATAGATTTCAGGATCATAGATTTTTAGCTAAAAAAGACCTTCGAGATCATATAGTAAAATGCCTTCATTTTCAGGTGAAGGAACTGAGTCCCAGAGAAATTAAATGACTTTCACAAGGTGACTCAGGTAATAAATAACAAGAGAGATTCAAACTCAGGTCTAGTGGCTCTAAAGCACTCCAAGTTCAACATTCTATTGCACTACTGTCATTATTACCTTTATCTTCTCTCCTACCAGTCATGGGCTAGAGAGGTCAATGCACAAGTAATTCCTTTCTTATAGGTATGCAGTCACATTTGGCTGAGGAAGCAACAGTCATTTGGTTCTTCTCTGTGAGTGAATCCAATTATACTCTAAAATTAAAAGGAAATGAAATTATAAATAGAAGTATAAGTTGTTTGGTTTTTTAATAAAATCCTTTTCCAAGCCTTTTTGTCTGTACCCCTACATGCCTTCCTTGATAATTTTCCTACCTCCCATTTAGATGAGCAACTTAGGACCTCAGAGGGAAGCTAAATTCTCCTTCTCTCAGAGCTCTAGGGTAACCCGGAAGGGATGAGAAACTATTTCTACTGCTATTGCCACAAGCCCCTACCAGTGTATTCCTTCATTGATCATCAGTTGAGATCAATTAGCAGACTTAATTACTATAGTGGTATAAAAAAAATCACACACACACACAAACAAAACAAAAAATATATATATATAGACACAATCTCTCAGAAGTACAGTCTAAACTTAAAACACATGTGACAATAGGGTTGCTAACAAATCCTGGTTTATGGAAGTCCTTTCTTTCCCCTTATGAAGCTCTCCTTAGACATGATGTAGCTTCCTGTTGAGATCCTGACCGAATTCTAAAACTGCCTTTCTTCACTATGCTTAACTCTTACCTGGAAAAGGAATCAGGGCATAAAGTATCTTGCTATTTACTTTATGTGTGGGTAGGGGGAATAACTGACTAATTGAACAAATTGACTTTCCTACTTGTATACCTTCATATCTACATGATGTCTATTTTCTCCCCTAGAAGAATATAAAGATATTGAGAACAGAGACTATTTTTCTTTTTTCCTTCTATCCCTGGACTTAGCACGTAGCACAGAGTAAGTGCCAAATAGTGAGGAATTGCTGAAAGAAATAAGAAGTGCTTGGCCGTCTTAATTATGGTTAATATTTTTACAGTTTTGTTGTTCTGAAAGCAAAGATATGAATCTTAAAGATTCAGTGCAATTCAACCAATATTCACTGAGCACTTACATCCTTCAGAATACTGAGCTAGCTTCTCAGGATACAAAGAACAACAAAAATACAGTTTCTACTTTCAAGGAGTTTTTACTCTCATTGATGCTTAATATATGTTCACAAATAACTTTAATATGAGGAAGAATAAAATAAATGAAAAGGAAAATACAAAAATCTGTAAGAAATTTGAGGGGGAAGAGATCACTTCCAAATGCAGGGCAGTAATCAGAAAGGCTTCATGGAGCATGAGAAGAAATTTTTAAAGACAGAGACAGAGATCAAGGAAAAGGAGTATATTGTAGGTGGATATATGTGAAATGTATATGTGAGATAATAATATGTGGAGAGAATGTGAAGAAAAGCAGAGATGAGAAAAGATAGATAAAATAGGTGGTGGTGAAGCATATATTTTGATTGATACATGAAATGTAATAATGGAGGAATAGTCCAAGGATTAAAAAAGATAGGGTGCAGTTTGATTTAGGAGGATGTTGAATGCCAGAAAAATAGTCACTGGATGATTTTGAGCAGAAAAATGATATAATTGTGAAAGTGCCTTAGGAAGAGATTTGTGTCAAGAATGATATGTAGCAATGCGAGACTGGAAGAAGAAAGAGCATTTAGAAAGTTCTTACAAGTGAAAAGCAACCTAACATGGTAGAGAGCTGGCCTTGGAGTCAAGAATACCTGTGTTCAAGTACTGCCTCTGAAACACATTAACTGTGTGAGCTTCAGTGAGACACATTCTCTCCATGCTCTACGAAACTTTCTAAGATTATGAGTTACAGAGGTGCTGACAGGCAGGGCACAAGTATTATAAACAGAATACAAATTCTGAATTGAATCCAGGAATATAATCTGCAGAGATTTAAATGGACATGTACATAGCACCTAGATCCAGCAAGTGGGCATTAAGAATAAAGCTCCTGGAAGACTAGAAGGTCTAGGTCAGAATGGGACCATCAATAAGACTAATAATATAGAACCAGAGAAAAACTGATGGATGACAGGACACTTTGTCATTCCCCCCATCCCATAATATATTTTTGGTCCCAGACTATGGCCAGTGGGGAAGGAGGGAGGAGGGTAATGCAGGAGAGAGGAAAATGAGGCTGTAGACAGGGACTAAGTTACAAATGCAAGGTTGGAGAGAGTTTGGTGCAAAGAGTCAAGCTGGTAAGTATTCAAATGCTTAAATAATTCTCCCTTAGCACTACAGATATTCATCTCAGACTGAAAATGTGAAGGAGGAAAGAAATAGTGCAAATTAAATACAACATTTTGTTTTTGTTTTTAACCATACTTCTGATTTCATCAATGGAGAGTTCCTACTGGGAAACTTCCTCTGCCAAAGCAGATCAGAACCTTGTTCATAATTTAAGATCTTAAAGTGTCTGGGCCAGTGAGAAGTGAAGTGTCAGTTGAACCCAGGTCTTGTCTCTTTCCACTACTCCATGCTTCCTCTCAAATTCAGCACCTTTGTGAAAGGAACACTTCTCCACCCTAAATGTGTGCCCTTATTTATTGCTTGTCTAACAAGAGTGTTAAAACAGAGGAAGGATGTTAATATAGCAGAAAAAGGAGCCAATCAGAATTTTTCTTTAGAAAATTCTGCTCATTATAGAAGAGGTGTGAATTTTGAAATCCAGGTAAAGCATTAGTGGAATCCATAGTGCAGTTGGGATATGAAACAATACCACTCCGGAATGATGTCAAATGACACACCCTAGCAAGCATGATGGAACAAGATAGAACAAGGACTTCTAACCAAAGGAAAGCTTTACTAAAGCATTTTCCTAAAGCAAGTTAGACAATTTGACCAATCCCTATTCCAATTTCCCTCAATAGCGAGATCCCTACTGCCCTGATTTTGTTAGTCAACTATTTTTCCGTGATACCTACCCTTCTGACATCAGGAGCAGGGATGGTACTATCAAAATGTCCCACTCAGGGTCTACAAAGCCAGCCTAAGTATGTGGCCTGAGATGTTAAAGTTTTCTGAAACCTCTACTTTGCCTATCCTGAGGTTTCCTTGACATTTCTTGCCAAATTGTATTTGCTCTATGACAACATGTTGAACCTGCAGAACCCCTGGCATGTTGTGCAATAATTCTTAGAGTAGATTTCTACCAGGTCCCTACCATTCCCACCTTCTGACAGCAGATAATAGGGACTTGTGCTACTTTTGGTGCAGAAAGGTATTAATTAGTTAATATTTCTAGAGCATGTTCAAAGTGGAGCATCATATACGCGCAAATTTTTGCTATTAATTTCTTTTGCTGTAAGCACCAAGATAAGCAGAGAAGCACATCAAGCTCCACTCACAGAAGGATTAACACATGGGTAAGATTACTAAGAAATCCTGGCAATGGCAAAATAGTGTATCTGACAATATTTGATAAAATTAACAAATCAATGTCCTAAAATGGGAATTGATCTGAAATTTGAATGTAGATAAAATGTTCAAACATATTTTGACACTTGTTGACAAATATAGAAATATTCACTTGAAAACAACAAACAATTCATCACAAATTCTCAAGCTCTGAAAAATAATCTGCTAGAATGGACATGTTGTCATCATGCTTCTCATTCTGTACCTCTGCATCTTTTCCCAACACTTTCTTCAGCCTCCTTCAGACAAAGTCCAATCTTTCTCTCTATTAAAGCCAAGTTAAGTCTAGAGAAGGGCTTCCTAGATAAAGCAAGTAAGATATAGTTTTCATGGAAGGACTACAAAAAGGCAATATAGAACACTGGAAAGGACAATTAATTTGGAGTTAGAAGACCTGGCTTCTGTCACAATGCTGCTGAAATATTGGTTTTGCCTCTAACTTCCTGAGGGATCCTTGGCAAGACACTTAATCTCTCTGGGCCTCAGTTTCCTCCTTTACAAAATGAGAGCTATGGACCAAATGATCTCTAAGGTCTCCCCGGTACCTAATATCTATGATCCCATGATCTTAAATGTTGGGCCTGGCCCCTTTAGTATATTGGCTAATGCTTAAGCATTTAAGTAGGTTGTCCCATTACCTCCTCAGTCAAATGGTCCATTGGGCATCTAAAAACCTTCACAACCTGACCTTTCTTCCCTTTCCAATCTTCTAACACTTCACTCCCATTCATGTACTCAACAATCCAGCCACACCAGCCTACAAGACACTCCATCCCCTGATTCCATGCTTTTCCATAGCTGTCCTTCAGACCTTTTATGTCAAGAACATAATGATCTTTCCAGTTACCCATGTTTTCAAGCTTGGGGTCATCCTTAACTTCACAGTCACTTCACATATCTACTCAGTTGCCAAATGTTGCATTTTCACTTTCTTCTGTCAGTACCCTTTACCAAACACATAAACATCATTCCAGCTCAGGTCTGGATTACAGATCCCTTGAATTATTGAAAGTCTTCTAACTGGTCTCACTGCCTCCCCCTCCCACTACCCCCACTCCAGTCTATCCTTCATACAGCTTCCAAAGTGGTCATTTTCCTTAACCATTAACCATGATAACACCCCTATCCAATAAACTCCAGTGGCTCCCTCTTACCTCTAATCATAAAGGTATTAGGGATGTTCCTGGCTTCCTTAAAGACTCAGGAAATTCGACCTTCTTTTCGCCATCTCATTCAAGACTCGAAACTGAAATCTTTAGGTGCTCCCTCCTTCATCAGAATTTAAGCCATAAATGAAGAAGGTTAAAAAGGGATAGGCTTGAGCCTGATAATAATGACCTCTGAACATATTAAGTTCAAGATGTTTAAGATGGGAGCATCCCATTTGAAATGTGCAGTAAGCAACTTGTAACCTAAGTAATGGTCTGAAAGGCCACTCAACTAGCTCCTTTTTACCTCTAGAATCAAACCTAAACTCTTCTGGCATTTAAAGCAATTCACAACCTGGCTCCAACTTACTTCTCCAACCTTATTATATATTACTCCCCTTCACACACTTTTTTATACAACCAAAATGGTGGCCTTCTTGATATTCCTCCCATGCAATTTTCTAGATCCTCCTTCTGTAACTTTGCCTAGGCTTTTTCTCATGCCTTGCATATTGTTCAGTTGGGTCTTACTCTTTGTGACCCTATTTGGGGTTTTCTTGGCAAAGATACTGAAGGGGTTTGTCATTTCCTTCTCCAGCTCATTTTACATATGGGGGAAATTGAGGCAAACAGGGTTAAGTGACTTGCCCAGGGTCACACTGCTAACAAGTGTCTGAGATGGGATTTGAACTCAAGAAGAATAGTCTTCCTGATTCCAAGCCCATCTATTTACTTCACTACCCAAATCACTATCGCTCTAATTGATTGGCCAACAATAGGTCCCAGTTCTACACTACCACCACCCCTTCTACCTGCTTGGTCATTCTTTGGGTCCTGATGACTCAAAGTGAAGGTAGATAGCAATTGTTTCTGTTTTGGTCAGAAACCCTGAGGGTCTTCTCTTACTGGTTTGATTTTCTTTTTGTGACCAGATGAAAGAGGCCATTCTTTGCCTCATTTCTTACCTAGCCTTAATCACTGAATGGGCATTGCCTCAGCCAGACTGAGATCTGGGAAAGACCTTAGCTTAAAAAGGCCAAGGTCTCCCACTGCATCCTAGCCATCTCCAGTCATCCTGATCTATATCTTGCCACTGGACCCGGATGGCTCTGGAGGAGAAAGTGTGGCTGATGACTTTGCACAGCTCTCCCTCACCTAAATATAATTCACTTGCAAGTCATAGTATCACCTTCCTGATGTTCTGGTCCTCTTCAAGAACAAAGGACAAACAGTAACAACCACCTAGGACCTTCAATGTACTTTCTCCTTACTTCTGCCTCTTGGTTTCCCTAGACTCCTTCAAAACTCAACTCAAACCTCACTTGCTATAAGAAACCTTTACCAGTGTCCTTCCCTCATCCTACCCTCAATGACTTTCCTTTTCTAGATTACCTTATGTTAGCACTCTTTCTTGTATCCCATAGTTATTTGCACATCATTTACCTCATTAGAATGTGAGCTCCTTAAGGACAGGGCTAATTCTTATGAGTTTCTTTGTAGCTCCATTGCTTTGCACTGTATCTAGCATATAGTAAGAGCATAATGAATGGACTGACATCAGGTAATGGACTGACTGTTCCTAAATCCAAAGTAAAATTTCAGATAAAACCAATATAGAACTATAGTGTGAATTCAGGTGGCGAGAAAAGTATGTGTTGAGTTGACCACTAACTTATATGACTCTATAACTCATATCTTTGGGAAGTCAGAGATTAGGAAAGGTAGAGGGCAAGCATCTTCTCTAAAAGTCTGTGATGTAGCTTCTAGGCCAACTGCTTCTCTTATTTTCAGTATATAAAATATTTCATATTCCAGATATATTGAGAGCCACCTATGACTGACTTTTTCTATGTGATTGAAAGTACATTGTGTAGGAAGGAAGAAAGGAATAAGAAAATATAATAAAAAAGAAGCCTACTGTAGGAATTGGAATGGCCATCAGGATCACAATTTTTGTTTTTGTTTATTTTTGCTTTTGGTGTTTGATCAAATGGCCATGAATGTATCGGGGTAATTTTTGATAAGGTATTAGACTATTCAATCAAGAAAAGACTTTAGAAATGGGATATGAGTTCAGCAAGGCAATTGACAAATTATATCCCTGAGAACAAGATATAGAAATGTGGGCTAACAGATAGATGAATTTGTGGCTGGCTGAACAATCATAGCTAAAGCGTTCATTAATTCATGATACCAAGCTGGAAGAAATCTTTAGTGGTATACCAAGGGCTTTGACCTTGGTCCTAACTTGTTGGGCAGTTTTATCAATAACTTAGATGAAGACATAATTATCATGGATATCAAATATGTACTTGACACAAAGTCATGAGGGTTTGCTAAAAGGTATGACAAGGGGGGAATGAAAAGGATCAAGCATTTATTAAGCAACTACTATGTGCCATGATCTAAGCACTTCACAAATATTATCTCATTTGATGCCCACAACAAATCTGGGAGGTGGGTGCCATTGTTATCTCTGTTTTACAGTTCAGAAAACAGGTAAGCAGAGATTAAATTATTTGCCCATAGTCACACTGCTAGTAAAGTGTCTGAGGCAAAATTTGAAATCTTTTTTTTTTTCCCTCAGTGCTTTACTCACTGTGCAGAATAGTTTTAAAACAGCTTAGAGTGATTGATTGAAACTAAGATGAGTACTTGCAGAGATAATATAAATGACCCCTTAGCATTTGTCTAAATTAGCTTAAGACCAATCTGATTCAATCCAATTCAACATGTATTTATTAAGTGTCTACTATGTGTTACTCACTGTAATTAATGGTGGAGATACAAAGAGAAAAATAAAGTCATTCCTGCCCTCAAGAAGCTTACATAATGCAGGTAGGGTGGGAAGATATAATTTATAGACGGATGAATTAAAAATTCATGCAAATATACTTCAAGGGAAGCAAGGAAAAGCTGCTTATAGTAGGTTTCACTTAGACTGAGTCTTGAAGGGAATTAGAAGTTACAGAAGGTGAGGAAGAAGAGTATTCCAGGAAAGGGGAGTGGGCTGTGCAAAAACAAGGAGATGGGAGAGAGAAAGGTATATATAGAGAATATCAAGGAAGCCAGTTGAGCTAGATGATAGATTGTGAGAGAAGGAGTAATGAGTAATCAGCCTAAAAAAAGAATAATTTGGAACCAGATCATAAAATCTTTAAATTTTGGCTCAACATACCCCATGAGATTTGTTATTAGCACCTACTAAAAGCAGTTACTGTCGTGTGATATTTTCCATTGGTTAATACATAGATATTTCAGTGTACTTAATCTCCTGAAGGCCAGGTTCCATAATTTATTATACATCCTCAGAAGACAGTACTGAGGACATAAAATACGTTCATTAAATGTTTCTTATCAGAATACATGTAGTTTAGTCTTTAGTTTAACCATAATCAACACAGTGGCCCCGGGCAAGTCACTTAATCTTCTAAGGCCTCAGTTTCTCTAAAGTGTGTCTAAAATGAAAGATTTTATTTAGATAATTTCCAAAGTCCATCATCCTATAATTTATATAATTTATTCTTTCTTTCACACACAAGAGGTTTAAGACTCTCTTATCTAATATGTTTCCCAAGCTTCTTCCCCATCATTGAAGGTTATCAAGGGGATACTGAATGACCATGTAGAGGAAGTTATTGAGGAGAGATTCTATTTTATCCATTCAGATGAAATGGACTAGATGACCTCTGACATCACTTGCAAATCTAGGATTTTTGTGGTTCCCTTCTATTTTTTGTATTTTATGAATCTATGATTGATTTTTTTTACCTTTGATTATTTATTTGTCCCTTAATTTTAGTGCTCTTTCTCTGTTATCTTCAATTTATCCTAGAAAAAGGAAAAAAGGAAGGAAAGAAAGGAGAGAAAGAAAAAAAAGAGCAAGCATTTATCAAGTGTTTAATATGTGTTAGAAACAAAAGAACTATTCTCCAGGAGTTCACAAACTAATAACGTATTACAAAACACAAAGGGGATTTTAAATGGGGGAGAGAAAAGAGTACATACCCAAGGGCCAGAAAGCCTGGGTGGAGGTGGAACAGACCAGAAAGCAAACTGGAATTGAAGGTGCTGACAATATGGTTGCTCTAAGCAGGGACTCACCAATCAATAAGAAGGTCTTGGGGTGATGTCATCGTCAGATGGGTAAGGTGGCCAGTGTGGAGATAATGTAGACCAAAGAGTGAAGTGGAAATGAAAATTAACTCTGATATATATGTGTGAGATTAAATCAGCACTCTCTGCCTCAGTTTTCTCATCTGAAAAACTGAGATAATCATACTTGTAGCAGCTTCTTCACAGGGTCCATCTAAAGTATTCATTAAGAACCAGCTATGGCACACTTCCAAAAAACCTGGAAAGACTTATGTGAACTGATGCAGAGTGAAATGTGCAGAACCAGGAGAACATCGTACACAATAACAGCCACATTGAGCGATGACTTGGCTCTTCACAGCAATGCAAGAATCTAAGACAACTCCAAAAGACTCATGATGGAAATTGCTATCCATACCCAGAGAAAGAACTATAGAGTCTGAATGAAGATGGAAGCATACTATTTGCTCTCCTTTTCCTTTGTTGTTTTGTTTTATTGCCTCATTCTCATACTTCCTCCCATTAGTTCTAATTGTTCTTTACATTATGACTAATGGGAAAAATATGCTTAACATGAATGTATATGTAGAGCCTATATCAGATTTTATGCTGTATTGGGGAGGGGGAAGTGGGAGGGGGAGAAAATTTAAAAGTCACTACCTTATAGAAGTGAATGTTGAAAACTAAAAATAAATAAATTAATTATAAAAAAAAAAAGAACCTGCTATGTACTCCTAAGAATTAGGGACACAAATACAAAATGATATCAGGTAAGATAAGAAAGGTATAAACGTTTTAGTCCCATTATTGTTATTATTATCATAATTACTATTGTTTTTATTATGGTACCCATCACTCCAATGAAGCTTCATAACAATTTGGATTTCTCTATACAGTTATTATTTCATGCTTGGTATTAGAGTTTTCAGTATATATGTCTAATTTCTCCTACTAAATAATAATCCCTGGGACTCAGGAACCATGTCTTATTTTTTATTGTATCACTGAAAGCACTTTACATAATGTTTTGTACATAATAATAATAACATCTTACATTTACAAAGCACTTCTCATTTGCCAGGCACCATGCTAAGTACTTTACAATTATCATCTTATTTGATCCTCATAATAGCTCTTGGCAATATGTACTATTACTATCCCGCATTTTATAGATGAGGAAACTGAGGCAAGCAGAAGTTAAGTGACTTGCCCAGGGTCACACAGCTGGTAAGTATTTGAGGCCAAATTTGAACTCAGATCTCCCTAACTCCAGCCCTGGTACTGTATCTACCTGTAATGAATAAGACACTGCTGAGTGAATAAATGAATGTATCTCCTACTGCAGCACGTGGTTTTTTTTTCCTCCAAAAGAATTTTGCACTGACTGCACCACGACAGTAGAAATTCTGTCATTTGACATTCACATAGAGGGCACTGAAAAGACACCTGTTGAGTTAGGCAACATTTGATTAAAAGCTATCAAAACATTTAATTTTTCAGAATAGCAGCCTAACACTGCCAGGCTATTGATGCTCTAAATGTTATTCATGAAGAATTGTGGTGGTGTTTGCTGATTAGTGAAGTGAGAGGTATGCCACGCATTTCATGTCTACTTTCTCTCCAGCTAAAGAACACCCAAGACATTATAGTGGAGATAAAATCGGATGTCTCCTGAGAAAGTCACATGACTCTCACTTCACTAACACTTACAACACATGGCACAAACAGATTGCAACTACAGTT
This sequence comes from Vombatus ursinus, assembly GCF_900497805.2. Classification (NCBI taxonomy): domain Eukaryota; kingdom Metazoa; phylum Chordata; class Mammalia; order Diprotodontia; family Vombatidae; genus Vombatus; species Vombatus ursinus. The sequence goes on from NW_020954867.1 coordinate 4,221,805, forward strand.
TACACTTTGGATAAGCAGTATCATTTTGTTTATAAATTCATGCCATAAGGTGTTGTTAAACACATTTTTAAAATTGTACCTATTAGGATTAGGGAAATAATTCATATAAAATGTAAAGTTATAGATCTACTTCTAGTGAAATCTTTTGTACTCCATCCTAGGTCCCAAACCAGTATCAAAAAATAAAGTGTAGAGATATCTGAATCTATATCTACATCAACGTCTTTATCTATAGTCTCACATTGTTTTGCCCAGATATAAGAATTTGTTGGTATAGGACATTCAAAGCAAGGATAATCATCCCTAGCACTGTCTGACATACATAAAAGTTAAGTATTCTGCCAGGTCACACAAGCAGTATGTATCACAGTCTAGGTTAGAACTCAGGTTTTCTTATCCTGAGACTGGCATTTTATCCACTATGCCAGGTTGCTTTGTCACTACATAAATCATCTATATTTATAACACTGAAATCTTGTCCTTTTAATATCTTTACATCATCATAGGATCAAAGTTCCAGATCTGAAAGAGCACTCAGAGGCCATCTATCTGGAAATCTTCATTTTATAAAAGGAGAAACTGAGACCTAAGGATAAAGTACTGCACATGGTCAACAAGTATAAGGGATAGGATTTGAACCCGTGTCCTCTTACTCTGAAGTCAATGTTCTTTCCACTATACTTCACTCCCAGGATATTTGGAAAAATAATTATTAAATCCCTTTGCCAAAGGCTCTTAAAATATAAGTTCTGAAAGCAGAAGGAATGATCAAAATCAAATTGTGCATTCATTTAACCAGTACATATTGGTCATCTACAATGATTATAACGTTGTGCTAAGCACTGAGAACAGAAAAAGATATATGGCCTGAACTCCACCCTCAAGAAATTTATAATTAAAAAAAAATTCATGTACAAAACAGTAAATTCAAATTTTATGAAAATAAAATTCAGTGAAAAAATCTATTATAACTATATCAATACTTTTTCACCCAGGCTCTGCTCAGAGGGGATTCCTTTGGGTAATATAACATTTTGTAGTAGTGGTTCCGACTGCTGTTATATATTGTCAGTTCTCTATTGACAGGGTTCCAAATGTCCCCATTAATCAGAGCTCTGAGGTCTGGGGTAATATATAACTATTTGGGCCACTGGTGTAAGGCCTGCAATAACTGCTTGTGGGACTGATGGTTGACCACTCTTGCTGTATATCCCTACCAACTCACTTCATTCTATAATCCCAAGTCTCTGTTGAGTGCTCACCTTCTACACCCTTTCATTTAATCCCAAACTCTGCTTATCTCAACCATCAGGCTAACACAGTTCTAGGGTCATATAACAGCAGCCTGAACCAGATGAAAATATAATTGGGAAATATTTAACGAAATAAATTTAAATACAATCAAATATAGATAATATTACATTTTAAAATTAAGTCAACATGTGGCCCCCAGGGAACTTTGTGCACTTTGTACTGGCTTTGTTTCTATTTGAGTTTGACACGTCTTCCGCAGGCAATGAGGAGAAATTAAATACTATCAAGAATCAGACTAACATGATAAAAGCAATGTCTAAAGACCATCAGGCTGACAATGTGGTTGGACTGGAAACAGTGACTGCAAAGTAAAGTGAAGCATACCTGGACTAGGGTAGCAACTAGAAATTCTTTCAAAATATGGAATTGACAGGACTTGGTGATTTGATGGCCATAGGAAATAAAAGGAAGGTAATAATAAAAGGAAATTCCTAGGATTTAAGCTTGGTAATTGAAAAAATGGCAAAGGCATTGACAGAAATAAGAAAGATAGGAGGTAACTATTTGAGGGCAGAAAACCATGAGTTGAGTTTTTAACATGTTCAGTTTGTCACTTTAACTTTTATTTTCATGGCATTTATATCAGTGTCCCAAAGCATGCCTACAATAACGCAGTAAAATACTTGTCCTCATTTTATGTAAGAACTTGGAGGTTATACTAGTCTTGTTCAAGATTGGTAAAGCCATATGCTAAATGATATTAAAGTTTCACTTCAGTCAGTGGAGTTGTTAAATTATGTAAAATACTAGTTGGTTAAAATAGTATGTAACTAAATTACATGATGCTCTTTAGACTTAGTCATTAGGATGTGCCATTTAAATCCAACTTAGATTTTAAAAAGATACATGACATGGACATGAGGACAGATGAAAGGATGAATAAAATAATGGTACAATTGTTAGAGTGCCAAGCCTGGAGTCATAAAAACCTGAGTTCAAATTTGGCCTCAGACACTTACTAGCTGTGTGGCAAGTAAATTAACCACTGTTTACCTCAGTTTCCTCAACCATAAAATGGGTATAATAATATCACCTACCTTCCAGGATTGTTGTGAAGATCAAATGAAATAATATTTGTTGTGTTTTTTTTAATTTATGGAAAAAAACAAGCATTTCCATAACAGAGTACAATAAAAAAGATGATTGTGCACAAAACTGCAAATCTACTATGTACAACTTGCTATTATTTTCAACTATACAACAAAATTATCATGTGAATTTCTTTTTTTCTTCCCTCCCTCCCTGTTGTCCTAGAGACCTAGAAAAGGTTACCATTGGACACAAATAGGTATACACACACACACACACACACACATCTGTTTGTGTGTGTGTGTGTGTGTGTGTGTGTGTGTAAAATTTTTCTGTACATACTATTTATCAATTATTTCTCTGGATTCATATAGTACCTTTCTTCATATGTCCTTTAAAGTTTATTTGAGTATTTATAATCAACAAAATAACTTATTCACTTTGAAGTTTGAAGTTGTTCTTCAAACAATATTGCTGTTACTGTATATAGTATTCTCTTGATTCTTATAATTTTGCTCTTCATTATTTTGTGCAAATATTTCCATATTTTTTTCTAAAATCATTGAGCTCATAATTTCTTATAGCACAGTAGTTTTGTATCACAATCATATACCAGTTCAGTCATTTCCCAACTGATGGGCATTCCCGCACTTTCTAGTTCTTTGCTACCACAAATAGAGCTGCTTTATGCTTTCTAGAACGTAAAGGTTCTTTTCCTTTTTCCCTAATCAGCTTTGGAAACAGACCAAATAGTGATATTGCTGGGGTCAAAGGATATAGGCAGTTTAATAACTCTTTGGGCCTAATTTCATATTGCTCTCCAAAATGGTTGGATCATTTCACAATTCCACCAACAATGAATTAGTAATATTTGTAAAGTGCTTAGCACAATGTCTGGCACATAGTAGTTACTATATAAATGCTATTTATTTATTTATTTATCTTGTAAAAAATGTTTCAGGAAAGCTATATTTCACAATGATCTAAGATTAGTAAGAAGAATTGAAAGTTGTTTTTACTTCCCTTTTCCTCCTAATTATACTGGGGAAAAGAGAAGGATCAAAGCAGAAATAGATGACTGCGTGAGTTGGATGAGACAAAAAACAGCAATAATAGAGGAAAAAAAGCATATATTCCATTGTGATTTTACTTGTATTTTCTCAGATAAGTAGAATTATCCTTTGAACTAGAAAGGTCAGAATAAAAATGGCTAATAGGGAATCAAAACCCAAGATCAGTAGGGCTATAATAAGGGAACATCTACCTGTCCTTCATAAATCCAAGTCACCAGGCACACATAAATTCCAACCATAGCATTAAAACAGCTGGCAGTTGTGATTGCAGAGTCACTGTCAATGATCATGGAGAAAGGTAGACATGCCATAGAGTGGAAAGGGGCAAATGTCTTAGTTTTGAAAAAAAGAAATAGAATGACATTTGAAAACTAGAGGTCAGTTAGCTCAATTCCAATTTCTGACAATAATCAAGAATATATCACCAAAGGTAAAACTTGTGAGCATTTAGAAAAGGAAACAATGCTTACCGAAAGTATCATGGATTCATAAAAAACAGGATACAGCAAACAAATATCATTCCCTTTTTTAAATAGTATTGCTTGACTGATTTCTCAAAGGACAGCTATAGACATCGTTAACCTATATTTCAGTAAAACTTTTGATGAAATCTTTCAAGCTGTTTTTATGAACAAGAAGAGATATGGGGGCCAGATGATAGTATAGTTAGATGAATTTGGAACCAGGACCAATCTTTAATTGCATGGTGTCAACTGGGGAAAAAGTCTATATTGGAGAGCCCCATGGATTTTTGCTTGGATTTTTATCAAGGATTTGGATAAAAACATAAATAGCAAGCTTGTCAAATTTGCAGATGACATAAATCTAGAAAGGCAGAATGGGCTAGTCTCCTCTATCACTTGTTTTTACTGCCCAGGATATAAGAATACTTACCATTATCTACCATTATCTTAATTTAAGGGCTATATAAAAGCAGGTAATAGAGCAGATTGCCCATGGGTTTTAGATTGGACTAAATAAAATAAGATGAAGCTAAGTAAGGATAAATGTAAATTCTTATACTTGATTTCAAAAAATTGTCTCCACTAATACAAAATGAATATCCCATCAGAGATTTTATATGCTTGGCTAAAAACAGTTTGCCTGAAAAATATCTAATGGGGTTTATGTACTACAAGCTCAAAATCAGTCAATTGTATGATATGGCTTTTTGTCATTAGCCAACAAACTCAATGCTATCATGGGATAGACTGAGAAAGGCAATAGTCTCATTTTACTCTGCCCTGACCAAACTCCATCTGGAAGCACATTGATAAGCTAGGGTGTCCAAAGGAAGGCAAACAAAACATATGCACATCAGTTCAGTGAATTAGGGATGTTTAAGGTCCATCAAGAATTTGAAGGGCCACCCACATGTACGAAAATATTTACAGTAGCTCTTTTTGTGGTGGCAAAGATTTAGGAATTGAGGGAATGCCCATCAATTGAAGAATTGCTGAACAAATTGTGGTATATGAATGTAATGGAATACTCTTGTGCTATAAGAAATGATGAGCAGACAGACAAAAAAAAAAAAAGCCTGGAAAGACTTACATGAACTGATGCAGAGTGAAATGAGCAGAACCAGGGACATTGTGGGATGAATGACTTTGATAGGCTTGGCTCTTCACAGCAATGCAAGAATCTAAGACAACCCGAAAACATTCACAATGGAAATTGCTATCCACATCCAGAGAAAGAACTATGGAGTCTGAATGCAGATTGAAGTATACTATTTGCTCTCCTTTTCCTTTATTGTTTTGTTTTATTGCTTCGTTCTCATTCTTCCTCCCATTAGTTCTAATTGTTCTTTACGTTATGACTAATGGGAAAATATGCTTAACATGGATGTATATGTAGAGCCTATATCAGATTGCATGCCACCTTGGGGTGGGGAGAGAGAAGAGGATTGGGAGGGAAAGAAAATTTAAAACTCAAAATCTTATGGAAGTAAATGTTGAAAACCAAAAATAAATAGATTAATTATCAAAAAATAAAAATAGAAAAATAAAAGAGGCAAAAAAAAAAGAAGACTTAAAGGGCCTAAACATGAAAGTGAATTTATGTTTTTATATAATTTATTTATTTTTGGTTTTCAATATTCACTTCCATAAGTTTTTGAGTTTTAAATTTTCTCTCCCTTCTCCCGCCCTCCCAAAGATGACATACAATCTCATATAGGCTCTACTTATATATTCATATTAAGCATATTTTCACATTAGTCATGATATAAAGAACAATTAGAACTAATGGTAAGAACCACAAGAATGAAGAAACAAAACAAAACAACAAAAGGAGGACAGCAAATAGCATGCTAAGTGAATTTATTCCTGATATGCTTGGTCTCAGAGACCAATACTAACAGCAGAGGTTAGAAGTTACAATGAAATAATTTAAGGTTTAATGTAATGAAAATCTTATTAATGATTAGAGCTATTCAAAATTGAACTGACTGGCTTCAGGAGATACGGGGTTCCCTAACATTCAAAGTCTTCAGTTATTAAATGTGTTATCAAAGTAACACTTATTTAGGTATGGGTTGAACCAGATGGCCTCTCAAGTGCCTTCAAACTCTAAGATTCTGTGATTCTCTCAAAATCAGTATTTGACAACTTCCAACTTCCAACAATTGACAATAACAGCAGAATTCTAGAATATGTTAGGATTTTTAGCTTGCAATTCCCTTCTTTCTGTCTTTGTGGTCTCTCATCTAATGGGGATAGAATGTTGCTGATGCTTCTCCCCACATCGAGGAGACTGAGGAGCCTGCAACCTGATGAAGTCCTTTGGAAAAGGCAACATGGTCTGCTAATCATGTGGTCAAAAGAAGCACCTTTTCAATAGGCTTTATAGCTGGAACTGAGGGGAAAACACTTTGAAAAAGCACTAGCTGACACTAGCTGACCATAGCCTCAGGCAACTGGTCAGCTTTAACTATTCTTTCAGTAGATCTTGGTAGCCTCTTGGTTTATTCCTTTGATGATGATGTCTGGGAAAGATGATGCTGCAAAGGAAGAAACTAACATGGGAACCCATAACAACATGGGTTCTTTAATTTTAGGTGAAGGAAGTGAATCTGGAGACTTTGTTTTTGTAAGTTTCAAATGGTGAGAAAAGTGAGCCTCCAGGAGTCCAGGAATCTGGGGAACTGAGAGGTGGACATCATGTCAGATGGACATCATGTCAGGTTGGATAGACAAGGTAGAACTGATGCTCTAAAAAGTAAGGACATTAGGGACCCAGCCCATGGGTAATTGGATCATGAATTTATCAAGCAGCAATGCTGAATTTAAATGTGATTTTGGTGTGAAGGTTATATAGAAGCTATACTGATTATGAACCCACTCTCCCCAGAAACCAACATGATATGAGGGAGAGTGGGCCCAAGGTGTTATGGAAAAATGTACTAATTAACGTTAGATGGCAGAAGAAAACTGGTGGTGCTAGTTAGTCACTGGTGGTTAAAAGTGCTTGAGGGGATGGAACCAAGATGGCAGAGTAAAAGCAGTGACTTGCTTGAGCTCTCCCCCAAACCCCTCCAAATACCTATAAAAAATGTCTCTAAACAAATTCAAAAGCAGCAGAACCCACAAAAAGACAAAGTGAAACAAATTCCCAGCCCAAGACAACCTAAATGGTTGATCAGAAAGGTATATCGCGCTGGGCTGGTAGAAAAACACAGTTCGGCATGGGCACACAGGCCTCAGCGAACCTGGAGCAGGCCTCAGAGGACTGAATTGCAGGCAGCTGTGATGGTTTCCAGAACTCTAAACCCACCAACACCAAAGACAACTTAGAAGGTCAGTGGGAAAAGTCTGTGTCTGGGGTGAGAGAGAGAAGCGTGGGGGTCTCAGCTCCAGTCCCTGAGCTCAGCCCCATGGTGGTGGCTGCCTCCAGAGCTTCCTACCCACAGACTGAAGGGGAATCAAGTGGCTGATCAGAGGGGGGATTGCAGGGATTTCTCTGCTGGTGCAGGATTATCTTGCTTTGCCTATGCTTGGATCTGGGTCACAGTTCTGGGTAGCAGTCCTGGGGCAAGGAAGAGCTTCTAGTGGAGGTGGAGAAGAAATCCTCCTCATAGTTCCAAGACAGATAAAAGTACTTGTGGTCACTCATAGACCAGAGCACAGGCCAGGAAAGGAGTAAACACCTTGCCCTTGATCATAGCACCTTGGAAGAACTGAAAATTTTTGGGTCCCTAGAAATATCTCTAAAAACAGCTGCACAAAACCCCTGAAGCTTGGGACAGTACATTCTCTACACCAGAAACAGATCCCTACCTTAACAAAGAGTTTATAACAAAAGTAATTGGCTGGAATCATGAGCAAACAGCACAAAAAGAGTCAGACTGTATTATCTTACTTTGGTGACAAAGTAGATCAAAACATACAACTAGAAGAAGACAACAAAGCCAAAGCTCCCACATACAAAGCCTCCAAGAAAAATGTGAATTGGTCCTAGGCCATGGAAGAGCTCAAAAAGGATTTTGAGAAGCAAGTAAGAGAAGAAGAGGACAAACTGAGAGTGGTGTTAAAGGAGACCCCAAAAAATACTGAAGAAAATAACACCTTAAAAAATAGCCTAACCCAAATGGCAAAGGGGGTCCAAAAAACCGATGAGGAGAAGAATGCCCTAAAAAGCAAAATTGGCCAAATGGAAAAGGAAGTCCAAAAGCTTATTGAAGAAAAGACTTCCTTAAAAATTAGAATGGAGCAATTGGAAGTTAGTGACTTTATAAGAAATCAAGGCACTGTAAAACATATCCAAAAGAATGAAAAAATTGAAAAGAATGTGAAATATCTCGTTGGAAAAACAACTGACCTGGAAAATAGATACAGGAGAGAGAATTTAAAAATTATTGGACTATCTGAAAGCCATGATCAAAAAAAGAGCCTAGACATCATCTTTCAAGAAATGATCAAGGAGAAGTGCCCTGATATTTTAGAACCAGAGGGCAAAATAGAAATGGAAAGAATCTACCAATCACCTCCTGAAAGAGATCCCCAAAGGAAAACTCCTAGGAATATTGTAGCCAAATTCCAGAATTCCCAGGTCAAGGAGAAAATATTGCAAGCAATCAGAAAGAAACAATTCAAATATTGTGGAAACACAATCAGGATAACATAAGATTTAGCAGCTTCAACATTAAGGGACTGGAGGGCACAGAACATAATATTCCAGAGGGCAAAGGAGATAGGATTACAACCAAGAATCACCTACCCAGCAAAACTGAGTATAATCCTTCAGAGTAAAAAATGGCCATTCAGTGAAATAGGGGACTTTCAGGCATTCTTGATGAAAAGACCAGAGCTGAATAGAAAATTTGACTTTCAAATACAAGACTCAAGTGAAACATGGAGGAGGTAAACAGGAAAGAGAAATCATAAGAGACTTATTAAGGTTGAACTGTTTATATTGCTGCATGGAAAGATGATATTTGTAACTCATGAATCCTTTGTCAGTATTAGGCTAGTGGGAGGGAAAAATTATATGTAAGTATAGATAGATAAATAGATAGATAGATAGATAGATAGATAGATAGATAGATAGATAGATAGATAGATAGATAGATAGATAGATAGAT